>NC_080859.1:3600395-3904343 GCF_030435755.1 Ochotona princeps
CACACAGGTTCAAAGTGAAAATATGCAAAATGACATTCCATGCCAGCATCAGGAAAAAACAGGTTAGCGATTCTGGCATCAGAGAAAATCAACCAACAAAAAATAGTGGAGAAAAGAAGGGCAACATTTTGAAAAACGGTTGCTCCTCTAGGCAGCCACCCATCCCTGTTAAGAGCACCCATCTGCCCAGGCTGCAGCCCTCAGCAAGGGCCACCCTTGCAGAATTCTCTTGGCTTCATGCAGAACCAGGAGGTGTGCCTTCAACCAATGGTCTCTGGCTTGTATTGAATTATGAAGTCTTCCACAAAAGTTTATGGAAGATGCATATTATGCAAAAAGTATGCATAAATTTTCTAGAAATCACACCAAAATAAATACATCTTTGAATCCCAGATGCCCATGTAATTTTCGAAACTCCCTGTATAATTAAGACTTTATGACGAAATGAGTGTGGGAAGTATCATTAAACTGTTAGAATTGTACTTATTAATTCAAAGAGCACATTTGATGTCATTCATATCACAATGACATGGGACTCGATAAGAGTTGTGTTGTGGTAATTACCATGCCTTTGCTGTGACACCGAGAATCTAATGCATTGTGACGTTGGTTAACCAAGAACAAAGAGGCATGAGGCATGAAACAGCGACTTGCTAACTTTTGTTCTATGGGACTGGCTGGAAAATGGAGTCCCCTTCAGAGGTGCCAGCCTGGCAGGGCCCCCAGATGAGCGCCATGCTGCCATTTCCTGGCCTCCTGCCCCCACTCCCGCAGGCTCACCATCCGATTGTTCATGTTTGATAATGCGATGTATTCTCAAATAAAAACAGATGTGATATCTAATTTCTTATTGGGAGTGACAAAACATATAAAGACTTGACAAAACATGTATTCACAAGTCAAAACAAATCAAAGAGCAGAATAGGGTGCTCCTCTGATTTTGTGTTCTCAAGATTTCAGTGCGGGTCTATTGTTAACAAAATACAGAAAACAGAAATGTCACACATATATGCATGTAGTTGGATATATGCAAGCATGTATTTTCAAAAAACTGATAGGAAAAAACCAGCAAGTGTCTCTTAGCTTTATGAAACTGAATTTGATGACTTTTACATTGTCTCTGTGTGAAATTTCAAGTAGCTGTTGCCCAAGTGAGTTTTTTTCCTATCAAAAAAAAAAAAAAAAAAGGAAGTTCCGAAATGAATTATTTTACTCGTTAAACTTTCAGGGCAGCTGCTATACAGAGGAATGTAGGTGTAATAGCTTTCAAGAAAGAAGGATGTGAGAAGTCATATACTGATGAGAATGTGAGATTGTGGTGAATAAGTAAATTTGCATTTATATAGCACCATTTTTCAGGTGAGACAATTTGTAATTTATTTGCTACAGTGCATTGCTATGATGTAAAACCCAAACTAGGAGAAACGGTGTTGCAATTTTTCCTAAAAAAAAAAAAAAGACGTTTAGATTTGACAAACATTTTCTAGTGCCCACTGTGTCAAAGGTTGGGTAGTGAATTCGCTATCATTTAGTATTACCACCTCCGCATCTGAGTATGAGGAACCGGAGGGGCCAGAAATACAAAATGACTTAAAGTCACACATTCAGTAAGTCATACAGCCCAGATTAGCACGTAGACTTTTCTAAGTTGAAAGTTTTTACTCTTCAACCCAGCTGCATCAAAGGCAAACACTACCAACTTGCAGGTGCCCTGCTCTGAGTAGTTCTCCAGGCTTGCAAATCGACCCAGAGATCCATTCTTCTCTCTCAAATGACTCAGGAAACACTGGGCACCATGTCACGGGTCAGGACTGCTCCCCCAGCTTCAGGGGCATCCACATTTCACTGAGGTTTGAGAAGGAGCAGCAGTCGGGCACCAGTGGCCTGCGTGGCCTGCGTGGCCGTCGGACGCCCCTGTCCAGGCCAGCTCAACCCAAGCAACTACAGATGCTCCAGGACAACCCTGTACCCTTCAGCTCAGTGACTTCCCAGCGCAGCCCCGAGCAGCCCCGGGGGTTCTATGGCAGCAGGGATTCTGTGCAGAACCAGAGCACTGTGTGGAATGCGTGTACATGGCCCCACCCTCCTCTGGCCCTTAAGCAGACATCCTGCCTGCCAGTCGGCTTTGGGTGATTATCTCCCCTTGAGACCCGGCTTGAACGAGAGTGTTCTGTGGCTTCAGAGTATTCCAGAACTAAGCCTTTATCCCGTAGACAGTATGCAGTGTGGATGTTTGTGTACTGTCTCTATCCAGCTATCCAAGGACCCAGAGAGACAGGGTGACCGAGACAGGAGAAGCTACCTGTGGCTGTGTACCCTGGGACTAGTGTCACAGTCTGCATTCAGAACACTAGCCCACCATGTCAACGTGGACATTTCTTTCCCTGCTGAACCTGAGCCAGGGTGAGTTCAGGGAGGAACTCCAGTCTGGGGACAGCGTCCCTCCATCCCACCCAGATAAGATAGGAGAGTCAGCCGGGAGTGAGAGCCCTGCAGCAGGACCACGCACACGCCTGGGACCTTACCACGCAGAGTCTCACATGCTGTGTCTGTTGCCAGCCCTTGGTACCAGCTTTGTCCCTTGTGCTAGGCTCCGTCCTCTCTCCTTCGGGAGGTAGAGGAAAACAGGGACTGTTGCCTTCCAGGGTTGTGCTGTTGCATCTGGAGCTGGCATTGTGGCGCAGCAGGTAACCCCGCCTCCTGTGATACCTGTATCCGACATGGGCTCCAGTTTGTGTCCTGGCTACTCCACTTCAGTTCCAGCTCCTTGCATTGGGCCTGAGAAAGCAGCGGACCATGGCCCAAAGCCTTGGGACCCTGCACCCAGGTGGGAGACCTGGAAGAGGCTCCTGGCCCGCCCTGTCGCTGCCTTCTGGGCAATGAACTAGCAGATGTCCGTTCTCTTCCTCCTTCCTCTCTCTCCTTCCCAACCACGTCTCTTTTCCTGCCCCTCTGCAACTTTTTTTTTTAAAACAGATTTTATAAAGATCCTGTCCCTTCGCTGACCTTCCCCTTTCTAGTCTGAGAATTTCTGATTACTTATAAAATGCACGTTTGGGGGGAAGGGGAGGAGAGGGTGTGTGTGTTTGATAAATGAAAGAAGGAAGGAAGGAAAGGAGGAAGCACTTCTACGAGAAATCTTTTGTGGGCCCGGCACGGTAGCCTAGTGGCTAAAGTCTTGGCCTTACATGAACTAGAATCCCATATGGGCACCAGTTTGTGTCCTGGCTCTGCCTGTTGCAGTCACTTGGGGAGCAAATCAGAGGATGAACGATCTTCCTCTCTGTATTGATGACTTTCCAATAAAAATCAATTTAAAAGAGAAATTCCTTGGGAAGCAGACACCCATGTTTGTTTCCTGTCACCCAGTGTAAGACAGGAAATGTGTGGCTGCGCCGTCCATTTTGCATGACCATAGAAACCACGTGTAGATGCTCAATGTAGTGCTCTGTCTCCTCAAAGCTCAGATTCTGCCTCTGCCCAGTGTCCCAGTTCTGTCCTGGGTACGTCTGTACCTGCTTTTGAAAGGAAACAGAAGTCCGCCTGGCTTGCTCACATTTCCATGTGGTTATACAGACTGAGAAAGGATGGATTTCGTGTCTGGGATGTGGAAAGACGCATATTCTGCATGCAAGGTTCTATCCCACCATCGATTTTTCTCCTGGAGTTCGGTGCAACAGTGGCCGGCAGAAGCAGGTTCTGAAGAGAATTCCGGGGTTGAATTCCCTTGTGGCGGGGTATTAACGCCTTTAAATGGAGTAATAGGCCCTAACAGCTAGTTCTTAATGAAGGGAACTACGCTGGGGATTTGGAGTTGAAGAGGTCGGAGGCTCACCGGGAGTGATCACTGGAGGACCAGTGAACCGGAGGGTTTCTGTCAGGGTCTCTCAGAGCACTGGATACAATTAAAAGCCGATTGCTGTATGGATGCTGAACTACCCGCTGTGCCACAGGTCATAAGATCCGTGCTGTGCAGGCACACTGCGGACCGAAGAGGGCGTGAGCGATGCCTGCTCTGCAGCCAGAACCCTTCCGGTCACTGATCAGCCACTGTTTCTCTTTCCAGTGAATCTCGATCTGCTGAGTCTGAACATTGAAAAATACCACTTTTCAGATTTTGAAGTTTTAGAAGATACTATTCTTGATTTTAAAGATAAAAAATCAAAATAGGGACCAACTAGTTAGAACTGTGAGCACAATTATAAATTAGATCAAATCCAACTTGTAACTTTACTACCACATATTTTAATGAAATAAATTCTAGAGGATTATGATATATTTCAGCAGGTAACGTAGAAAAATTCTTCAACTCAACAACACTTGAGCAATGTGTCAGAAGATACTTCGTGAACCACTTCTTCTTTTGCCCTCCATGCCACCGCAACTCCCAAGTTACTCAGAACTCATGAGGCACTGCCTGCAGTCATTTGGGCTGGGTTCTACTTTTATTTTCAGCCCCCAACTATTCTGCAGCCACATTTAACTCCCCATGCTGTAAATACACTCTGCTCCCCACTGCAGCCCTGTCCACTGGTCCCGTGTGTCCAATCAGGTAACCCAGGCGCAACACTTGCATGGCTAAGTGGCATGCCACAATCAACACTTCAGAACCCAGACTCTTCATTTTTCTCTACCAAACCTCTACCCTCCCTGCCACCTGATGCATTTTTCTAACTACAGGGAGTGACAACTTTGTATGGAATTGCTCAAGCCCCAAATTTTAGTAATCTGATGCTTCTCCAACAGCAAATTCTGGTGGCTTCGATTTCATGAGCCACCCAGCATCTTACCCCTTCCTCATTGCCTTCACATTTTCCAACATCTCTTCCCTGGCGAATTGTCTCCCAACTGGCCTCACTCATCAGTCCACATCCACCTATAACCCACTTGCTCTGTGGCAAGGGGAGCAGGACAAAGGATGTTTTTACAACCCAAGTTGGAAGTTACTGGGTAGGATGGCACAAGTGCCAGCAAGAAGCTGAGATTCTTTGCTCCTACACACACACACACACACGACAGATCAAAATAAAAACTCACGGACAACATATCTAACAAAAATAAGTGACAAGCTATCACAACAATCTTCAACGTGAGAGCAGGTAGGAGTCAACCCC
The DNA here is from genome assembly GCF_030435755.1 of Ochotona princeps. Lineage (NCBI taxonomy): Eukaryota > Metazoa > Chordata > Mammalia > Lagomorpha > Ochotonidae > Ochotona > Ochotona princeps. The sequence goes on from NC_080859.1 coordinate 3,605,510, forward strand.
AATAAGCAGCACCAAAAAAAAAATGTCAAGAGAATTTCTCCTGGCACAAAAAAGTTAAAACCTGAAATTTCCCAACACATCGCTATTGCAAAGCCCTGCAGGCACAGCTCAACTTGACATCTGAAAGAAAAGCAAGTTTGTTTTGCAGCCTGTGGTTGGTGGTTGGTGTGAAGACTGCATGAGGCAGGACCCACCACCGGCTGGACCCTGCTGGGACTGTCCTGCCTCATGCAGTCTTCACACTGTAACAACACCCTTTCAGGGCAAAGCCTTGTATGGAGAAGGCAACGCAGTGAGTGAGTCCTGAGGGAACACTGTGTGCCAACGGGAGGGGAACCCTGGGACAGAGGGCAAGAGAGTAGCGCAGAGTTCACAGATAACTCAAAATTTGAGACAACATACTTAGCTGCTTAAGATGTCAACAGGAATGGAAGTGTAGGCCCACAGAACTAGAAAACTTACCCATTTCCTCCTATTCTTTAAAGAAAATCCACATCACTTCAACATAAACAACGACAGAGAAAAAGAATAGAATTGTTCTGGTACTATAAGAAAACCATAAAACATTTCAACTATGCATCAGTCTTTCAAAACAGTGAGAAAAGCGATAGACACTATAAAGTTTCAAAGAATTTATTTAAAAGAAAAGAAGCTATTATTGAAAAAGATAATTTGGAATGCATTTTAATGTAACTCAGGAAAGAGAAAAATAAGTCCCATTTAAAATGCTTTTTTAAAATTTAACTTGAAAGTACACAAAAGCAAATAAACATGAAGGGAAATGATGCTGAAAATAAAACTGGAAGAAAAGCACTGAATTAAACTCAAATACACAAAATACTAGAGAGAAATGAGGGCTGCAGACAAGAGCAGGTGCCTGAAAAATCAAACTGATGAAGAGAACCAGATTGAAAACTTTCCTACAACAAATTCCTAGGAAGTTCTAATTACACACTAAAAAGGCACCTTTGGAACCAGAAAAACTGATCCAGCATAGCCAAGACCAACACATGCTCTAGAAAATTGACTGAATCTTGGAGAAAACATTTAGGAATCAGGGAAAACAGCAAAGTCATCTGTAAGTTGAAGAAATTAGATTGACATTAGCCCACTTGAGAACTGCACTTTGTGCCAGAAGCAGCATAAATGACAAGTTAATATATTAACAAGAAGTATAAACCCAAGATTTCTGAACAGCCACACTGAACTTTACATGCAACGGTTATGGAATAATCAGTGGCAACATGAGAGATCAGGACATATTGTTTCTGGAACCCTAAGAAACGTATTAGAGAAGTATCTTCATAGAACCAAAATCCTGATGAGGGACGAACACAAGAACCCGATGAGGATTCAACAAGGTTTGAATATTTTTGCCTGTGGAATTTAGATGAAGTGATGGACATCGTGAAGGCAAAATATTAGGTAATGATTAGTTTCAACATTTCATAGTGTGCAAAAGTACAAAAAAGTGCACGATTGCCTTATGACTTATTTTTTAAAGTTGCCCAGAGTAAGAGTGTTAGGGTTGGACACATTCCCTTTGAAGTGTCGATGCTGAACTGTGAAGGTCAAAGTGAGGGCACTCAAGGTGGGCCTGTATGAGGCCCTCAGGCACCTCTCCTCCGGAATGGGGAAACCACTCCAGCAAGACAAGCTTCCTGCAGTGCTGGGCCTGCTTGCCCTCCCACGTTCCGCCCCTTGAGCACACAGCCCTCCTCCCGCCAGCGGAGGCAGCCACAGTGCCCCACGCTGGAAACCCACGGCAGTCCTCACCTCCCCACCTCAACTACCGAGCCTCCACCCTGCACTCCCTCATAAAGGTGCTGATGACCCTTTGAGGTTTTAGCAACAGAAGTAACCTCTTTATAGCCAAGTGCCTGACTCTCCTCTTTATCTATGGTGTACACTGACAAGATACCCGACTAGCCCAGGGTCAGAGTAAATGAATTCCTACATTAGTGCCATACCATTGTCCTCATTACTGTTATCCTCCAAGAAGCTGCAGAAAGCAGGGGGCAAAAATCAGACCAAGCAAAGGAGTTACAGGCCTGACTCTTATTCCAGCCAGGAGTAGAACTAGGTCCAGATTAAATCCTGGGCCCAGCCACCTGCTTACATCACCCACAGCCTGGGCCACCTCCCTCTCCCACACAAAGAATGAGGGGCTGGGGTACTAGCCACCATCCACATGTTTAGCAGGTAGTGGAGGGTTGCCCTTACTGAAAGCCAGAAACAACAACAGAAGCTTAAGGATTAAGGATTGCAATAAAAATCACTTTTTTTGCAGAATACTTTCTTATCTTTTAAGAAAGAAAACCTAGAGACATCACTTTAAAATAAACTGACAAGGTCAGCCCAGTTGTTAAATATATTTTATAATTAATAGCATTCTTATGGCCAGCAAAAACCAATTAGAGAGTATAAAAAGGCAGGGAAAATGTTGCATTTGCAATTGCAGTAAAAATTATGAAATAACTAAGCTCAAACCTAGCCACACTTTGAGATGTTTCCAGACAAATTATAAAATATTCTTGAGAGAAATGGGGGAGTGAGTGTGGATGGGAGATGAGGCAGGGGAGGAGGGGGAGGAGGAGAGCAGAAGGGAGGCAGGCCAGGAGAGTTCACTGGTCACAGCGCAGCCTTCACTGTTAGCAATGGGAAGGGGCAGGCATTTGGCTTAGTGGCCGAGATGCCTGCGTCTCAGACGGTGCACACAATGGCTTTCTCACCCAGGATTGTTGCACAAGGGTATCACCACAACATACACATTGCTTTGTGGTTTATCTGCCTGGTAGTTGCCTAACAAGCTGTAATATGAATGTGCCACAACTCACCCAGCCAGTCCATTATTGCACTGATCATATACATATGAACAGAAATGTGCGTGTAAGAGACACACAGAAGGAGAAATCAAAGTAAACACACACATGGTGCTATTTTCCTATAAGATGAACTCAGTTTTATTATCGAGTCTAGTATTGCCGAAATTAAGGGCTTTTAAAGTATTTTTATACTAGTTAAATAAATGAAAATTGGCACAATGCAGTATAGCTTTTCCTCCTCTTTACTGGAGGCAGAAGAGCCAAATGCAAGGCATGCTAGGATCTCAAGGTCTCTAGCTTGACCAGCCAGAGTTGAGGCATATGCATGTATTGTATGTGTGTGTGCATATTGCATATGTGTGCATATATGTGCCCTGTGTTTATGTACATGCATGTGTGCATGTACATATGTGTGCGCATACTGTGCTTTTCTGCGTGCACGCCTGTGTATGTGTGTGCACATGTTATATATACATGTGTATGTGCATATGTATGTGCACGAGGTTTGTTGTGTTCAAGGTCTTTTGCTTGACAAGAGTTGACATGCGGGAGTATCAAGAAAAGCTTGGCCTAACTGACCTTGAATGCATAAATTACTGTAGTCTTATAATTCTAGAATCAGGTTTCAATCAGAGATAGAGAATCACAAGACAGAAAGATGGTTCACAGATACCCATCTACACAGACATAGACAGGCAGCTCTGAGCTCTGCGACTACAGATGTTGACAGAGTTCTAGGAAGCCGGTATTCCGTGACTGTGAAGGCCAGGGGAGTCACTGTCAGGCTGCTCCTTTCCTATCTAAGAGCCTCATGTGCATAGCACAAGCAGCAAGGAAAGAGAGCTCAACAGGAAACACAGGAGAGCGAGAGTAAGGCAGAACGGGTGAGACACACTAGACCCCACGTCAACTGTCACTGTCCCTGATCCTGTAGGCATCTCACTGGCACCGTGGCCATTTGTCATGGGGCTCAGCATCTGACCCAGGAGGCAGGCATGCTGAAGGATGTTCTGAGGAAGCAGACGGGAGCTGTGCCCTCCTGCACGGAGCCTCCGAAACTCCTTCGCTCCTCATCTCTGGACCTCACGGGAAGTGTACAGGGAACTAAGTCTGGTAAGCACAGCTCAGCCTCACAAAGTCACTGAAGTTGTGATGCAAAAGAATGCCGTAGACACCAAAGAACCTTCCGACTGCAGCAGTGTCTGGTTACCTGGTAAATCCCAAGAAAGTATCCTAGCCAACTCATCTCGAAACATCTTCTCCCAGAAAGATTGCAGATGTGCCAAAAACTTACACATGAGTATACACCCATTGAGTACAGATATTGTTAAGGTTTTATTTTCTATTTCCAATCCATCCAAGTTTCTTTTTTTAATTTGAAAATATAAGTGAGAATCAAGATAAGAGAGACCACAATGGTTAGAACTGAGCCAGAACAAAGTCAGGAGCCAGGAACACCTTCTCGGTCTCCCAGATGGGTGGCAAGGACTAAAATATTTGGACCATCCCCCATTGCTTTTCCCAGACCATTAGCTGGAAACCGGATTGTCAGTGGATCAGCCAGGACACACGACAATGTCCATATGGGGTTGCAAACATTGCCAGTGTCAGCTTTCCCATGACATGGGCCCCCCGAGTTCATATCTTAACCCCTCAATCTGGTTTGTATTATTCTGTGACACCAATGTAGTCTTAAAAGCATGTCATCTGCATGTTGAAATAAGGTCATCTGGTTCACTCTCTAGGCAGCTCCATCATTTGAGGCTGGGCCATCCCAAAAACAGAAGCTTGAAACATTATTTGGCTCTCCCACATGGGTGGCACAGGCCTATCCCTTCTAATGCCACCTGTAGCCCAAGGCACCCTTGTTCTTCACTTGAGACCATAGGACTTACACAAATGGTTTCGAAGATGCAAGAGCTAAGATGTTAGAAACTGTTGGGGTGTTCTGTGAGGGCAGTCACAGAAGGATCACTGAATCCATGGCAAGCTGGTTGTCCTCGGGAGTCCCTAAGGACTTTCCTTTTCTTGCTGATTTTGTAGTTTTTCAGGCTTCCTCTGAAGTCCATGCTTCATGGACCACATGACACATTCCAGGTGAGATAACTTGAAAATATGCCCACTTCCTGGCCACTGAGGACTCTGGGGTTGATACTTTTGGGGGTTCTACTCAACTAGCCAAGGTGTCCTTGTCAACCTTTGCTAGTTTGGTTCTAACCTCGTACTCAGTTTTATTTTTCTTCCTGTTGCTTAGCACGTAGCTACCACTAACTGTTTCAGGACAAAAAAGTTTATTCTAACAGAGCCTCTGAGTACCTCTTAGAGACCAGCCTAATAATAGAGAAAGATGGTGATGGGACCAAATACCAAAGTAAAATGTAGACCTGTTCCCCGGAGTCCCACTCTCAGACATTTGTAAAAAATTCTTTTTACCACAAGATGTGGTATAGAAGCAAAAGCTCAGGGCCAGCACTGAGGCATAGTGAGCTAAGCTGCCGTCTGCCACACCAACATCCCACAGCATGCTGCTTGGAGTTCTGGCTGTTCCGCTTCCCACCCCACTCCCTGTGGATGTGCGGGGAAAGCAGCACAAGCCGTGCCAACTGACTGGGCTCCTGCATCTGTGGGAAGGACCTGGACACAGCTCCTGGATTTGGCCTGCCCAGTGCTGGCTATTGTGGCCATTTGTAGAGTACACTAGCAGATGGACGATCTGTTTCTCCTCTTTCAAACAAATACATATATTTTTAAAAAGCAACAAAAGGGGCTCAGCGCAACAGCCTAGTGGCTGAACCTAGCCTTGCATCCACCAGGATCCTATATGGGCATCAGTACATGTCACGGTTGCTCTACTTTCCATCCTGCTCCCCGCTTGTGGCCTGGGAAAGCAGTCGAGGACGGCCCAAAGCCTTGGGACCTTGTGCCTGCGTGGGAAGAAGCTCCTGGCTCCTGGCTTTAGATCAGCTCAGCTCTGGCCACTGCAGCTGTTTATCTCCTCCTCTATAAACCTGCCTGTCCAAAAAAAAAAAAAAAAACTAAAAAAAAAACAAAAATCAGTTCCCTAAATATAACACCAGAATCACCCAGGAAACACAGCCAATCTGGGCTCCAAACTGCTAGGTCAACCTTCAGATGCTTCCAGGACATAGGTGTTTATAACAACACCTGACATGTTCCATCAACAAAGCTGCATTTCTAGTAGGTGATGGTTTCCTTAGAGAATCATTTCCCAGGTGGGGTTAGTGTTCTCTCAGACAATTTACAGTATCGCTTTCTGTGTGGCAATGGCAACTTCAATGTAAGCATCAGCACACAAAAAGTTAGGTTGGAAAGAACTTGGAACACACACACACACACACACCCCCCAAAATGCGCCCGAGGCATTTTCCATCACATTTTCAAATTCAAAACAGAAGCTGACCTAGGCATCTTGTAAAAACATATTCCTCTATGACCTTCTTGCAGTTACCAGGTACTCATTTCTTCCCAATTCCTTAGACCGAGGATCCCTGAGTTCCGAGAGTCAGAGATTCCGAGGATAGACTTGAGAGAGCAGAACAAGATTTTCTGGTTGTTCAGCACTGATGCCTGACCCTTTACCATTACTTTAACCTTACGCAAAACAAGGTCAATAGTGTCCAATATTCACCCAAGATTTTAATCAACATTTTAGCAACACAGGTGCCCACTGCTGCTGGATGGGTAACTCTCCTAGAATGCTGGGTGCGTCTAACCTGACATGGTGGTTCAAATCCCAGCCACATCTCACAGAATTCGGGCTTTATCTCCACTCAGGAAAGCAGACACATCTGTCAGTCCTGCTGGAGGCAGTGGGCCCTGGGACAGAACAGGAGGTAGTTTAGACCAGGATGTTTCTCTGGGCCTTCTCCTGTCTGTAAGACACTCGGGGGAGGATCCAGGTGGTGAAGGAAAGGGGACCTTAGGCAGAGACACACCAAGAACCACAGAGTGGGGAGCATGTACTGGACAGAGCAGGGCCTAGGATTCTTCCTGAAGCACAAACAGGGGTTGGGGATGGAGTCAGGGGATGGGGAGGGATCCTGCAGGTTCTTTTAGGTGGAAAGCCAGCTTGGTCTAATTCTATGTTGCCTTTCCCATTGACCAATTTGGAACCTCCATTAAATCCAAGATAAATCTTAGATTTGATACAGAAGATGTGATGCTCGGGTGCCCCCATCATGGCTGACACTGGCAACAAAAGGCAAGTGAACCAGAGTGTTAGGGTTCAGTCAGTCAGTGTTACAGAGCAGAATGGGCTTCGGAAAGGCCTGTCTGGCCAAAGTCCTCGTGGCTTCCCTGGCTGCTGGGCAGGGCCTGCAGGAGCAAGGGTCGCAGAGAAAAACGGAAGCAAGAGTGACCTTTAGGCTCTGTGGCTGGCTTTGAGAAAGACAAGTTAGTTTCCACCAGAAAGGAATTCTGGTTTTGACTAACGGCATCAGGGGTGACCGGGGGACAGGAGGACAAGAAGGTCGCCCATACTCAGCCTCGGCGGCCCTTGCAACCACATGCAGCACAGGACTGGCCATGCTCTGGGCACCCCGTTCTCACCACTGCCCACGTGCAAGGAGACAAGCCCTGCATGGACTCTCTTGCTGCGAGAAACACAAGAGAACTCACACTAATCTAAAGTAATGAAGATCATTTACCAGCTCAAGGAGGCAGCTTCCTGAGTTCACTACTAGATGTAGATCCTTCTTTACTCCCTCTGTCCCTCCTGTGCTCTGGCTGCTCCAGTGCTGTGGGCGAGTACTGGAGTTAACTGGAAACGAGCTGGGAGGTTCCCAGCAGTCTCCAGCTGTAATCCTGTGTCACTAAAACCCCACCCCCTCCAAGCCAACTGGACACACCCATTTCCACAAGCCGCACCTGCGTCTCCTCCATGGTGTGCAAGACATCAGCCTATGTATTGAGCTGCAAGCGGAGAGGTCATGAAACCTTCCCAGACAGCTTCATGGGCACTGCACCCCACTCACACTCCACCCCTCGTTTATTCAGTTAGGGTATTCCCCTAGCCAACAAACCAGGTGGGCAGGACTCTCCCCGAGGTGGCTATCCTCAAAGTGTGTACCATCTCTTCACTTTCTTTAAATAAATCCTGCTCCCATTTGTGCACTTTATCCAAGTCTTTGCTTTGAATGCATCTCTCAGGCCAAGACAAATGCAGCTAGGGATCCCTACTGAACCCCACCTCACTGTGGCTGAGCCCTGGGGCCTGGCTTCTATTCTATTGCCACCAGCTGTTAAGAATGTAGCAGGGGTAAGGGGGTAGAGGAGCAGGGACGGGCAGGGAATACTCCAAGTTCTTCATGCACCAGTTGGAAAGGACAAGGAAACGAAAACCGAACTAGTGAGTTTAAGACAAAATGAATTTGACAAAATCCAGGCATTGGACATAACCTGCCTCTCAACCCAGGGAAGAGAATGGTGAATGTCTCAAACACGGCATCACCAAAAACTGCAACATCGGCTTCTGGAAATGACAGTTTTTCTGTTGGTCATAAGGTAATTACAGAAACAAGAGCAATGGGCCCAGGACCTAGGACAAGGACACAGGAACTGCCATCTCTGATACCCGCCAGCCTTGGGAGGAGGAGACTGTCTTCCATTCACAAAGTGCTGTGCCCTGGAGCCCCCGTCCCCTCGCACACTGCTAGCAAGCCGCATGGGGGCTGCTTGGCCCTTGGGCCTTCACCGCAGGTGCAGGGATGCAGGATCAATGGCATTGGCTCTGGCCCTCCCTTCTTCACTCCTACCCCCAAACGGGGGAGGGGACACATACAGGACAGAGGGCTCTGGGTCTCTCTGACCCCCACCCATGCTACCTCCGAGGAGTCTTGCAGAGGCCCGACTCCGACACGAGCTGCCCAGTGGGGCCACTAGATGTTGGGAAATGGAAACACAGCCCTCTTCCCCGCAGACCTGGAGTGGCATTTGGTGGTTTATCAGTAATAAAAGTGAGATTTTGACCTTCATCCCCCTGGTTTTTAGTTGTTTCCCAAGAGGTTCAGAACTCGAGCAGTAAGGAAGGAGGTTCTGGCTACTGATCCCCTAAAGCCCAGCAATATTCTAAGTCATAGAATTCAGAGATGAAGGATCATGTCTTCAATTGTTTTCCATAGCAGCAAGCGTGTGATCACATACGATGGTGCTCACAGGTGCAGCTTCCAACGCTGAACTGAAACAGATGCCAAAACATTTTCCTCCCCGTGGAGCAAAGAGGACAGCAGCTCCAGCGAGCAGCCACGGCGCGCACAGCCTTCGGTGGAGTCCTGCCACAGCCTGCGACACTCAAGAGCTCTGCATTCGGCTGGCTAGCTTACAACTGGGCCAATCAAAAACACAAAACCACTTTTTCCTTATGCTTTATCCTGAATGCCCGTTACAATATATAAGTGACCGACCCATCTTTAGACGGCAGATCCATCTTAAAAAACCTGAACCACTCCCTTACCACTCACCTAACCCCCTTCCCAGTTCCTTTGCAATTAGGTTTCCTTCACAATGGAAAACACAATGCCAGAACCATTTGATTTGGGGAGGGGGAAGGGCGACCAGAAGACTTCCAGATCTCAGTAGATCAGGTGACTAAAATGACACGACCCCAAGAGGAGTGGCCCTAAAGCCATGTAGCCACATATGTGGCTGCTGAACTGAGCTCGTTTAGTTACTTAGGAAGCCAGGCAACATCATAAAGCAGTAATTACACAGAACAGCTGCTCCTGGCGAGGTTGTTGGCTAGGTAGGCCTTTCACACAGGAGCCCCTGGGTTCAGCTCCTGGCTTCTGCTCCCACTCCAGACGTCTGCTCATGCAGATCCTGGGCGACAGCTGGTGACGGAGCTAAGGAGTCAGGGCGGGCCATCCACGTGGGAGACCTGGCTGGGGCTCGCAGTTCACAGTTTCTGCCCTTCTACCGTCTGCTTCTCTATCATTCTTCCTGTCTCAAGGAGTCAAAAGCTCATTTTTCAGCAAAGTTGAAAATCTCCATTCTGCTGCTTCAGTTTGCCGGTCTTTGTTTTCACAAGTTCTTCAACTCCTTCTACTTCCAAGGCAATTCAGAATTCTCGGCCCTGGTCAGGGAAGGGCCTCCTAGCACATTCCCTCCTCCACCCAGCAGGCACTGCGTGCAAGGCGCACCAGAAACAACCTCGGCTGCGAGCCTCCTGTTCATTTCTGAAGTCCTCACTAACACACGACCACGACCCAAACTGACTGTGGATATGTCTGTGCGTTTGTTTCAGTGGGAAAGAACGACAGACTGCAAGAAACCTCCTTCCGGCCCGGTGCAGGCTGCCAATGTCTGGGTGATATCCCTACTCATTCACTCCCAGGAAGGAATACAATCAGCAGTTCACCCTACCGGATCCAGGCGCTTCCTCCGGCCTTCCGGGGCCTCCATCTCGTCCTTCATCTGCGAATTCTTTCCTCTTTGCAGTGGAGAGAAGTGAGCCCGTGCTCCCGGCGCTGGAGGCCTGGCTGCCTCTGCGCATGCGGCGGCGTTCTCCCCACGTTTGTAGTGGCGTTATTGCAGGCAGCTGCTCCTCGTTGAGGTGCTCCCGCACCTGTGTGCAGTCAATGAGCAGCTGGTCCCAGCTTCTCTGCTGGCGTGGTCATCGTTTGAGTCCCTTTTTTTCTTCGTGCTTCTTGAGTCCCTGCACAACACAAGCACAGATTCTGGGTCCCACAGGGGCAGTCCCTGCAGACCGCCTGGAAAGCAACACCTTCTAATTCCACATCTCAGGGCACGCTCCATCACCCAGCCGCACCTGCCTTCTGTGGGGATTTTCCTACTTTAGATTGGCAGTAGAGGATAACCTGACCAAACAGCTGTGGTTACCCAAGAAGACTGGTTTTTAAGCAAAAACTGAATCTTTTTTTTTTTTAAATTCTACATTTGTGGGACTCATAGTTTGGGGTAAATCGTCTATGGTACACGGGGACACTGTTGGAAATGGTCCTCCCAGACCGTGGACATCTCAAATATAAGTTCCTGACCCAAAGTGGAAAGCCCAATATCACACATACATTTGTGTACACAGCACCGTGTACACACAGACACTCCTCCCTGGAAACACTGCCTTACTCTTTTCTTGGCTCTAAGACTAGTCTGTGATAAGAGCCACGTTTAAAAGCCACACAGAACAAAGCAAACCTCCTTATGGCTAACGCACCAGACGCCATTTGGAAAATCACTCCACTCACTGCTGATTCCGTTGAGTGAGGGATCCCTAAGGTGACCCGTGATCAAACTCACTTCCTTGTTAAAGAGCAGGGACGGAGGGGAAGACAGAGCCTCCTTTGTTCAAAAGGGGCTGTGTGAACTCTGCCACGGCTCCCCAGACACCCCTAAGTCCTCTGTTCTGAAGGTGTAATTAATTCGTAAGAAGCCAGGTACCCCAGCAGCCGCGGCTGACAGTGGGTCCATTCAGCAGCAGCCAGATGTGAAAGGCGTTGGGAGCCACCAACAGGCTCTCCCCCTGCCCGCGGAGGCAGGAGAGGCTGACCTCTGGCTCGCAGCCGCCCCTCCAGTGGTAATGCCATTTCTAATGTATTTCAACCCACTCCTAACTGCTGCTGAGGAGTTCTGTAAAACCAAAGGTTACTGATTCTAACCCAGAGAACGCAGGAGGTCCCTATTTGCATTCTTGTATTTCTTAGCCTAAAATAACTTAAAAACCATTCAAATAAATTGATTTTTTGATTTGAGTATTATTTATAGTCTTTGCCCATGTTGCTGCAGAACCAGGATCCGTTTACTTTCTTTTTCTTGAGCTCTTTGTCTCGTGGCGCTTGGAGCCTTTGACTGTAATGTGAATTTAAAATGTTATCCCAGAAACGAAAAAAGTGTTTATGTAAGACCCATTCAGAGAGAAACTCTCACATCAGTCTATGCTGTTTTTCAACAGCATAGGGGACTTTCTGTGGGGACCAAAGGAAAGGGTTTTTGCTTTTAAGAGAATTTCCAGAGAATTGCCTCCTGGAGGGGAGTGATTGCGTTTCCGCTGGGCGATTCCATCCCGCAGTCAGGAGATTCCACCAGGTCCAGCCTGCAGCAGCAGCTCCAGATCTGTCTGCACTGTTGAAGTGCCACAAAACCTGGAGGGATGCCTGATGCAGGGAGCTACCTCAAGCTGCAAAATGACCCTGATGTCAGAATCAGCAACAATGAATTTGCCAGCAATCAACAGGAAAGGTGACATTTAACATTTCAAAATCAGTGATGCAAAAACAAGATAAAGGGGCACATTTCTTGAACTCATGTGAGAAAAAAAATCTGGAAATTTTATCATAAATTCAATAAAATTTGGTGATGATTTGCACATTAAAAATCTCACAGAATTTCGGCTACATTAGTAAAAGGTCATTTGTATGTTAGTCATGTACTCCATCCCAACCAGATACTCATCTGCAACAGAATGTGTTTAATTCGTTATTATTACTTTATGATACTGTTCCAAAGGCTCTGGGATTTCCCTTCCTACCTTCCCACACACACTGACTTTCTCTATATTATTACCATAGTTTAGACCTTCTTAAACGTTGTAAGTCCATCATGACATTGTAGTTATGGACAATGGCAGAGTCTGGCACAGTATCATGTGCTGTTGAAAGATTCATTGATTCAAAAGGCAGAGCAACAGAAACAGGGAGAGATGCAGAGAAAGGTCTTCCATCGTTCAGTTCACTCCCCAAATGGCCACAATGGCTAGACATGGACCAAGCAGAAGCCAGGAGCCAGGAGCTCCATCCTGGTGTCGTAAGGATGGCAGGGTCCCAAGAACCTGTACTATCCTCTGCTGCTCTCCCAAGTGCCTTACCAGGGAGCTGGATGAGAAGCAGAGCAGCCAAGACTCCAACCAACGCTGGTATGGGGTGCTGTGGAACAAGAGATAGCTGAGCCCACAGCACCACACTGCCAGCCGCTACGTGATTATAGTAAACTCTGGGCATTTGCATTTCCACAGCGACCTGGCTTGTCTGATGGCAGGGCATGTGGGACACACTGTCACTTGTCACAACAAGCAGCGAACGCCTTTCTTCCCCTGAAGACATACCACAAAGGTGTGAAAAGAAATGATCAAGTCATGGGCATGTTCTCGATAAATTATTCATAGCCCCTTACTGTGGGAAGAGCCGTGCAGAGTGAGATTGGATCATATTATGGAGTTCACGTATAGCTATAGTGAAAAGGAGGAGGGGCAGGAACCGGGAGCTGCCACTTTCTCAATGGCAGCCAGCCCTAATGCCCTTCAATACTGAACCCAGGTTTGCTCGCAAATTCCCACCCGGCAGCTCTCCTCTGAGACAGAGGCCACTGTCACCTGTCACTCGCCCCCAACTCGTCTAACACCAGCTGCCTCAGCATGTCCTTCAGGTCACCTCTAGCAACAACAGAAGCTCCTTTTCAGCTTCCTCAGCAAAGGACACTTGCACAGAGGTTCCATTTCCATTCCTGTCCACTAACTCTTAGCGACCAGAGGCCCAGCCCTGTGAAGCCCATTTGGGAACGGAAGATGCAGAGTCTAGTGCTTGCAAGGGGTGATGGAGAAGAGCCCGGAGCCAAGGACAGACCGAGAGCCTGCAGCTCCGCCTGTCCCAGACGCAGCCCAGGGGGCACGTGTGGCTGTCACCCTGTGAGCAGGTCCCTCTGCAAGTCTTTGAAGGGAGTCCTGAAGCAAGATGTGGGAACCGAGAGGAGGGGATAGTGGAAGCACATGCCAACAGTGAAAAAGCAGACTTTTTTTTTTCCCCCAGAAAGTTCAGTAGTGAGAGGTGTGAAGCCGACACACACTTGTGTGCCTGGGCAGGCTTCGTCCAGGGTGCCTCGTTTAGGATGTCTGTTCTCCAGGGAAAGGCCACAGGAGAGCACATCGTTGGGAACGTTCTAAGTACATGAGATCAGGTGAAGGCACTTTCGAAACGCACCGGCACAGACGTGGCTCCCGACAAGCCTGCAGCGGTGCGGTCCAGCGGAAGTGGGAAACGGAAAATGAGAAAACAACGTGGAGACACACTGCCAGGCCTTCTGGCCAGCAAATGACGGCAGTGGACCAACGAGTAGCCACAGGCCGAGTTCCAGGGACATCCATAGCTGATCCTGTGCAAAGAGACTTCCTCAGCATATACTCTGAAATAGCAAATATCTAAAAATACATGTTTCTAGACCAAAAGCTAAAAGCAAGTCACTTCTTTCCCATGAATGTGCAAATATGTAAAAATAACTTTGTGGGTGAACCTGAGGCTACTTCCTAAAGTCTTGGGAGAAATAGTGTTAATAACTAAGTTTTTTTGTGTGTGTGCAAAGAAAAAAAATCTTTTTGTAACTTTCTCATACTATGCATTTTCTGTGGCCTCCCAAAGACGCCTTGTCCAGGCATGGAGGAATCTAGAAACAGCACAGTGCTCAGAGCTGGGAGCTGTCAGGGAGTCTGAGAGTAGAACTTGCTCGGCCACGAAGCACTCTTCCATTTTCTTCTCCATTTCCGTATCAAGAACAGGAGGCCTTTGTCACCAGGCGTGCTCCACGGAGCACTTCCGTGGGGAGTGTCCTGTGTGACTGAGGATGAAATAAACCTGCCCTGGGGTCACGAGCTACTCCTCCAGGAAGCAGCGTGGAGAAAAACAGACTCACCTTTGAGAGTGGCCTGTAGAATCGATCAGTTATTAATAGTGTTATGGCACAATTTAAGCTTCATAGGAACACTGAATGACAATTATTGAATACTCTTGACTCTGGGGATCCCCCCCTATTTATCTTGCAAATTTAAAGAAAGGAAAGAAACAAGTCTCCCCATTCTGGAAGTGCTAGTGATAAAGCAAATGAGTCATCAAGATAATTGATGATCTTTCCCATAACTGGCCGTGCATGGACATAATCATCCTTTGTTATCCATGCGGTTCAGTGACCAAGCTCCAACATTGCAGCAGCCCACAGTTAAAGCAGGATTTCTGTAGGCTACAATCCAGCCTTCCTCCCCACAAGGTTTTCCCTTCTTGCGATCGGCTTGGTGATGACTACTGGACCATCTTCTGTTTTTCTGGTATGGGATGACACCAAGCTACCTAGCCTAGGTCAGAAGTTTTTAAGTGGGCAAAATAAAAGTCCTGCTTTCTAAGCATTAAGAAGAGCTGACAGTGTCATTAGAACATGCTCACAACCTTGGAGGGCAGTGAGGAGGTGCTGATAGCAAGTAAGTGTCCTGGGGCTCTCCTTCAGTTGTGTGTGCGCAGAGCGTGATGAGGCAACACCCTCAGGACCACAGCCTGCCCCTGAAGGAACAGCCTTTGGGAGGGCCTGGGAAGACTCAGGGCCAGAGTTCACAAGCCTTGCTCAAGTTGAAGCCTATTGGAGCCAAGTTCAACCCCTCACCACAGGGGCCTGTGTAGGTGGCAAGGGAGAGAGATGGGCAGGGTGCTGCTGTGAGCAAGGCGGGCTGGGGTCTGCACAGGGGTACCCCAGAGCCTGCCCTGTGCCTCTCAGGGCTCCATGCTTTTTCAGTCAGTGCCCTCGCTGTCAAAAAGGCTGGGGCATCTTCTCTTGCCTATGGAGATATTTGACCTTTAACAAACCACGTTGGAAAGCTTGAGCAAGCAGTGGCCCAACAAAAACTCCAGTTGGTGATGTGGCTGCATTAATGAACTCTAACTGGGAGTCTGTCGCTGATTTTCAGCAGATGTTTAATGCTTGCACATATTTGCAGAGGAAGGGTTGACAGGGAACCCCTCATGTGCCACAATTAATGCTCAAGCCACTGTTTGACACAAGGAAGAGGTCTCGGGGTAAGGAGAAGGGTAGCAAATGTGCTTTCCAGCTGGGGGCTTTTAAGATTGGAAGCTTCTAGATGCATGTGGGAAAGCTTGGGATTTTTGAGACTCCCTTATAAGGAGCCAAGAGCTTGTTACTTAATTCATTTCCAGAGGAAAACGTATTCAACTCTCTTAAAGATCTGAGATGCTTTAAAATGGCACTTTCTGAGTGCATTTCTAGATACCGCACCTAAGTGATGCCATTCTATGAAGCATGATCTAAGCAGATGGCATGTGCAGTGTCCTCCAGGCCCGGATCCCAGATGGTCTTCCCTAGCTTGTCTATTTGTAAGCTCCTTGTCTTATAATACATATCTTTAACACCTTAGGAAATTGGGCTACATAATTTATCAAGTAGGTATAGTTCACTGATAATTCCAGACACCACACTGGGCAAAAGAGGATTTCTAAATGAACCCATGAGCTCCCTCCTGAGCACCAAGAGCCTTCACTCTCATTGGCTGCGTCCCACACTGGCTTCATGACATGAAGAGCACTTCCTGTGCATGGGGAGGCCACTGCTGCCGGTCCAGGTTAGGATGGCTCACTCTCCTCCCCACTGAGAGACACAGAGCAGTGTCTGCAGGTGAGCACGCATGTCTGTGTCCATCACACCCAGTGTTCTCATGTGTTGGGAGACTGGTTTCCAGGTTCTCACTAGAATGCTGAGTGCACTGTCCTCAAAGTTGGGTAGGTTTCAAATTATGCAAATCCATAGATTTAGAATATTTTTTCCAGGTCCACATGATCAATCTCCATTTTCATCTAGAAAATGTAGTCAGCAATTATACACGGTTACGGAGATCCCCTGGGCACCTGGCAGTTAGGAAGTCAGCTGGCAGGTCCCTCATGATGAGCACAGCCTGAAGGCTACTTAGGCAGATCTTGAGACACTGTCTGTTGCAATGGATTGGGACCACATGAAACAATGAGGGGTACAAAAAGAGTCTGTGCCTTCTGAACATGATGTATTGCATAACTGGGGAAAAGTACTACACGTGTAAGTCCCATTTAAGATTAAGAGTCTCCTAAATCAGTGCCATCACAGTACTATACCTGCTTGCTTCATCCCTCAGGTGCACATAATCCCACTTCTAGTAAGTTTTTCTAAAACCTGGCTCCTTCAAAGCACACCTTTGTGCTCCCATGTATTGCTTTCCATGTTGGTAAGAAAGATTTCCACTCCAATTGCAAATGACCCTTTGGCTTTATTCAGGTACAAAACACATTATGAATTAGTCATGGTGCCTAATAATTGCACAAATAACTCTAAATCCTACTGCCATATTAGTCAACTCAACCGATAATCAGTAAGGAGGCCCTCTCTTCCAGGGTGTGGTGGAGGGGAGGAAGCGGAGCTTATATTTTCTCATGATCCATCATGAGTGATGCTTTCTGACTCCCCCTAGGCAACAAGTGCTGTTCTTGCCTCCGTTTTGCTGGCTAATATGGTTGGAAGACTCAGATGCATGAATAACCATGCTGAGGTCACACGGTTGCTCACTTGCAGAGCTAGAATTGGAACTTGGGATGGCAGCAAAATCCCGGCTCCTTTAATAACCTGAAGCTACCTCCTGATCAGCTGCACTGAGTTGATCCTGCCCACATGAAGAACGGTCAATGCAAAACTTAAAACCCAAGAGAGGCAGGGGGGATGTCCTTGTATGGTCCATATTTACTTAATTCCTTCCTGGCAGCTCAGATAACCACAGGATCCCTAGTGATCCTAAACATTTGAAGATGAATAGGAAAGCTCTTGTGTTGAAGAACTAACTGATCAACTAATCATTCCAACATGTGCCTGAGAAAACGAGATCTAAAAGAGCAGTATTCTCGTTTCTTTTATTAGAGTGGAAACATGAAAGAGGACGTTAAGCAGTAACACATATGCACATTCATTTGCAATTACTTCTCTTCTGACTCAGTGGAGAGCCATGGGTCAGATGATAAACTAGCAGTTTGAGCACTTCAAGGCATAATAACTTCCTCTCTTTGCAGAGATCAGAGTCACAGAATAACTCGCCCAAGTCGTACTGTCTTAGACATCTCTACGATTGGCTTTTGGCACTAACCTGTGCCAGGTTTCCAGCCTTTTAAGTGATCTTCAAACACTTCTCTCCAAAGCCTCATGCTCCTGTCAGCTATGTCTTCCACATGGCTTTCCTTTGTAACACCTTTCTTTTCCTTGTTTTGCATTGCTCCACCCTTTTCAATGACAATTCTGAATCTACTAGTGAAGGATTTTCTTCAACGTGTAAGTCGAATATGGCCAAAAGAGCCAGTTGCCAGCATTTACAGAGGTGACACGGGAGCCCGGAGGGGCTGCTCGGTGGACTCCAAGGGCTGTGGCAACCTGAACAAGCAAAGCCAGGTGAAGACGTGACAAAGAGGAAAAGCGAGGTCACCGACAGCAAGAACGTGCGGGAAAGACAGAGCAGAAGGGAACATGGGGCCATGATTACACTGAAGCTGGCCAAAGGGCCTCACGGATAGGCTCATCTGGACAGGCGGGTACAGGCAAGAGTCGCAGCCTGGACGGGAAATCAAGGAGCCTGAGCCCCATCCCAGAGAGAGGGGAGTGCTATAGCACATCAGTCACATGGTCTCCGACTTCTTTTAGGACACACTTGATCTTGAGAGTGGCAAAAATCACCTAGAAAGATGACACAGATGACCCTTTTTTAGCCTTTATTTCCAGAGAGTACAACGAGAAGGCCTGGATGGAGACATGAGAATGAACATTGCTAATGAGCTCCTGGGGATTGGGGGCTTCTGGTCAAGGGCCCTGACTTGGAGTAGCACTGTTGTGTAAGGTTCACTCTGGCACACCAAGAAGTATGTAGAGAGAGAACAAGGTTAAGCAATTAGGATACTCCAATTCTCATTCACTCCTTCTCATGCTAAGTAAGATTATAAATATGGCTAATGTGGAGTTTATGTTAGTCAAGGAAACAGACAAAAGACATCAACTCCATTATCTATGTTCTGTGATACAACCTAAAACAGGATAATGGAAATAGAGAAAGGTATTGGGGTGGAAAGATGCCATTTCAAGTAGAATCATCAGCGAAAGGCCCACTGGAAATGTGATGGTGTGTTAGTCTAACTGAAGAGAGGAGAACAGCCAAGCAGGGAGTTAGTCAGGGAGGAGCTCCTCAAGCAGAGTGTTAGCCAGTGGAAGCGTGCTTAGTGAGTGCAACTTTGAAGAAATAGCAACAGTGGCAGCGGGAGACATAAAGGCAGGAAGGGATCTAAGAGGACAGGTACGGGAGGAAGAGACCATGGTTTTTCATTTCGAGGAATCTAGAGCTGATGTGAGGGAGGAAGGTAAGAAGCGATGGAACTTCCATGTTTGAGTGGGGGTAGCCTCTTCCAGGG
The DNA here is from genome assembly GCF_030435755.1 of Ochotona princeps. Lineage (NCBI taxonomy): Eukaryota > Metazoa > Chordata > Mammalia > Lagomorpha > Ochotonidae > Ochotona > Ochotona princeps. The sequence continues at coordinate 3,624,540 of NC_080859.1, forward strand.
GGTTGTTGTGAAGAGGGGAGATGTGTTAGATCAGACGCTACTCTCATAGATTATGACGAATGGCATTACACGTTTGATGGCCCTTGGCCGATAATTCTGGACATTCAGATGAAACAAGGAACCAAGACAGCACAGAGGACAGCCCACTGTCAGAGTGACAATGACAGGGTTCATGAAAAGAGGGTTACCAGATCCTGAGAAATCCCGTGGGGATACCCCAAGACATGCAATGCAGAGGGGGATTCTGTCAGAAAATTAGGCTCCCTGACAGCAATGCAGGAAAGACAACCCTGAAATCATAGAAGACTTAAGTATCAGAAGCAAGTTGAAGCCAACCACAGAAAACAGGCCAAACCACAGGAACTAAGGAGCAGGTTAATAAAGCAGCAACCTTTGCAGCAGAAGGAACGGACAAACAAGGGTGTGAGTCTGTACAGCAGTAAGACATGAAGGACGGCAGATCCAATTCAGTGGTCTGAAGGCTGCAGCATGATCAAAAGTCTGGGTCCTCTTTTTGATTTTAGGAACAGAGAATCCATGAGTCAGAGGGGCCAGGCTCCCAAGAGGAAGGACCCAGAGCATCATAGCCAATATCTAACGGAGACTCCTCCAGCCCTGCCCACAGGAGGCTGTCTGTTCATGGAACTGTGTCCTGAAGGAAGGAAGCTGCTCAACTGGCCTCGAGTCTGTGGTACACATGGTCCAAACTGGCACCAACAGCAAGCATCATGATGGCAAGGGGCCCCTGACTGAGCTGTTATTTGAGGTGACTGTACCGTTACTGGAGACCTGAGATTGCATCTCTTCTCTGCTTCATCAGCAGCTTCCTGCTAATGCACCCTGGAGGGAGCAGGTGATGATTCAAGTACTTGAGTCCCTGCTACCTACGTGGGAGATAGAATGGAGTTCTTGCCCGCTGGCTTCAGCCCTGCTTTGTGAGCTGACAGGGAGTGTGACAGTGAGTTAATAATTCCATTCTGTAGACAAGTTCCTTGTGACAATGCTCCCATTATCTTGACAGTATAGCTCACTTGCATATTCACTCTAGATGAAATCTTGAAACAAATTCAAGCAGCGTGTATAAAATTATGTTAAATGTGATTTCTTCCTGTGTTCGCACTTGTTTCTCTCCTTCTCCACTGACTTCTAGGTATGACCCCTTCCATCACTACAGATGTCTGTGCTGGGTCCTCCAGGCAAGAAATAAACCAGTATGTTGATTCACTCATTGATTACCAGAGCAAATAATTCAGTAAACATTTTACATACAGCCAAGATTTCAGAGTTGAGTGTGCTCCCATATAAAACCAATATTTCAGACTACCCTTCAACACTCACACTGACTCTGTGTGTGGTAATAACAAACTGGAACTGATGAGCCAACACTGGAGGAGGGCAAGGGAAGAGACTCAGAACCTGTGGAATCTGGCTGCATGGCCATGTGCCAAGCAATAAGGAATCCCATCTTTGCCCACGAAGGGGAGAGTGGATTCCCCAGAATCATTATCAGTCATCACCATAACATTTACATATATGCATACAACAGATATATATACATAAAGCAAAGACAAAATGTTCAAAGTATTCAAGCTTGTTAAAAACTATTTTCTGGCTCATTAAAGGAATTGTGCTCAGTAAAGAGAACTCAGTGTTACTGAAGAAACTTGAAGACAGAGAGCTCCCCAGTACTACCATGCCCAGCCCTTCAGGCCTAGCACAGCTTATCCTCAGCTCGGATGCACCATCAGATCCTGGGGTGTCTCAACTTTGAAACAGTGGACACTGTGGTTGGATCACTCTTTGCTGTTGGATGCCACCCTGGGCCTTGCCACAAGTTCCCCTGCAACCTTCGTCTCTACCCTCGAACCCACAGCAGCACCTCCCCATTTTCCCCCTACCTCGTGGCAACAAAGCATGTCTCCAAGACATTGCCAAATGTTCCCACAAGGGATAAAACTGTCCCCAGGTGAGGACCATTGATTTAACCCTAAATCAAAACTGCCAAAAAAAAAAAATGCCCGTTTTGATTAAAAATGTTTTTCAACAAACTTCTTTGTATGGCTATATGGGTAACCTTGTATTTAATATTCAAATACCCCCAACACAGCCCCGGCATTTCTAGAGTGTTCCCTGTCTGCACTGGCTCATGCCTCCTTCACTCTAGGATTGTGCTTTGTCAAACGATTAGTGTTAGTGCCTTGTGAATCACGCTTGACATCAAGTTTTAGATGATGAGGCTAAGTGAGAAAGCAATTTGAAAATAGTCCCGTGGTGACAAAAATCAGACGTTTTTGTGGGAATGTAAATTATACAGGATCTCAGGGCTTTAAAGGGTCAGCAAGCTGAAGAAGGCATCACAGCGTCTCAGTGTGCCTTCACTCAACATTAACACGTCAAGCGCGGAAAATGTGTCTAATCCCGTTCAAGTCATTCTTCATCTCTGACAAGATCAAAAATTCATGAAAGACTAAAAAAAAAAAAAATCTCTTTCTACTTAATCTTTCTGCCCTTGGATTTAAACAAGGATTTGATTGTCAAAGCACTGAGCCGGGGGCACTTCCCCCTTTCCTGGAGCTGGGGAGGGGGCGTGCAATGAAGGAGGATGAGGGAAAGGCAGGGTGGGGCTTCACAGTCACTGCTGAGGGGAAGGCAGAGGAAGGCATTGCCCCGTGGTGTTGAGCAGTGCTGCCCACAGCCTCACGCCCTGGGATCCAGCCTGCCAGTGGTCCCTGGCACACACACTCACTACCTCTCAGGACTCATTAACCATATGTTGTCTCTCCTACACCTGCCTAGCAACTACAGTTGATTGAGCTGGGAGTGGACACACAACCAAGAAGATCCAGTTTCTGCCAGCACCTTACAACATGGGCCCTGAAAGGTGAGCTAGACCAAACGCATTTCCTCCTGAGGATGTATTCCAGGAAATACGCAGTGGAAGTTGAAGTTAATAAACAGAGAAATGGGCTGTTAGGCAAAGAATTATGTCAAACTAAAATAACGATTGAGAATAGCAACTAGGAGTCAGTGCTAGATTGGCTGGAATGCTGGCATCCCATGAGACCACCAACTAGACTCCCAGCTGCTTCACTTCCAACCCAGCTCCCTGCTAATGCACCTGGGCAAGGGCCCCTGGCACCCAGTGGGAAACCCGGATGGAATCTCTGGCTCCTGCCTTCAGCCTGGCCCAGCCCAATCAGGGTAGTTGTTGTGGCCATTTGAATGAATGAACTAGCAAATGGATGACTGAGCTCTCTGTTACCCTCACTTTCAAAAAAATCAATGATTTTTTTTTTTAAACAACAAAAAGGAAAACATCAGTGAGTATACAGAAACAGATATATTCTGAACAGAGAAAAGGAGTAAGCTGCTTGTTGACTTGCTGTTGGGGGAGCAAAGCAAAAGCCAAAACCTGTCTTTGAATTACTGCATCTCTCTTGTCCCGAGAACTCATGGAAGGAGTCCAGCCAATGATAGTAAGGAGAAGTGGCCCACTGTGCTGACCGTGGAGTTGGGTACCCAGGCAGCAGCTCATCTCCACTACAGCCACAGCTCCGGAGTTGGACCACTGCCAGGATTCTCCACATCAGATTCCTCCTCTCCCAGGGCTCAGCATGGGCCTTTTCAACAACCGTTGTCTTAATACTATGGGGGTTCTGGGCGGTTCCTGGCAGGTACAGGGCTCTGCCAGCAATGGGAGACGTGTTCATGGGTTGCTGGGACAGGGTGATGCAGCCCCCAACACAAGGGAGCTGTCGTCTTCTCGTCCCTTTGTGGTCTTGCCTGGTGGCCGTCGTGTCAACTGTCCTAAGAAGTGTTGTTCAGCGTGGAAATCGGATTATAACATGTCGAAGCTCTCCTGGAGGTGGCTCAGGCTGCCACTAGGGGTTGGGATTTTGCTGGCTCTGGCTGGTTAGCCTGAGTGGCAGCATTCTCAAAGAAAATCAACGTGGGATGAGAGGGGAGCAGCATAAGGAGGCTGTGCAGGCACTGTGCTGCACGCCACCTTCTCCCAGCCTCTCCCTCCTCACTGCCAGGCTTCCCTGCACCATTCTCTGATAATCACACCTCACTGGCCTTGCCTTCCTCTAGTTCCCTTGCATCCACGCCACATCCCTGTCACCTGGCCTCTCTGAGATGTTACTCTTAACACTTAGTAGAACCCAAGGCAGAGGACTCTTTCAAAACAACTGAACGTACTTCGCAAAAGCACTGGAAAAACTGAATTAAAAGACCCTTTGGTACAAAAAAGGGAGTTGCAATCCATACTCATGGCATACCTCGGATCCATAGGACACATATGTGCACATCCTTCGTCGTAACACTTCAATCCAAGAGGTATCTGAGGCCTCTTCTCATTTGCTTCTCAGACCTTGACTTGCCGCAGATCAGCTGCACTGAAGGAAAACAAAAGATTACTTCTTAAAAACCTTAAGGATCGGCCTCACTTTGTTCTCTCACATAGGGACCCCCTCCAAGGGAGAAGCGGAAAGCACAACTACAAGATGAGACAACAGGTGGAAAGCAGAAGGTGGGGCCTTCCTCAGACGGCTTCCTCCCTCCCGGCTCACAGCAGTCAGCCCGAGGGATTCCTGCCAATCCAAGCAACACCCGTGCTGTGGCTCATCCCAGGGACAGAGAGGCGCTCTCTGTGGAGTTCCTTCCACAGCCTACAGGCTGGCTGAATGTGACTCCAAGTAAACCAGACATTTTTGGGTAGTCCACACAATTTCAAAATTCACAGTCATTTCCCGAAAGTACTGTCTGGTAAAACTGGCTTATCGCCTCTCTTCTCAATGCACGCATGTGATTTTTCTTACAGCGTTTTCCCAAGGGATGAGGAGGGGGAAATTAGCACAAGAGAAGTTTTATATGAGGGATTATCTATAGTTCCTGAATAAGAAGGCTTCTCTCTCTCCAAGCACACCTGTGGCTCCTAATAACCGATTTACGCAATTTTCCTCTCAACGCGAATCAAAATTGGCAATAAATGCAGTATACATCTCAAAAAGTGAGTTTTTAAATCTTGTAACTTCTCGTTCATGAAACTGGGGCCCAGTTCATCAGCATAGGGGGTGGGCTCTCGGGAACACTGAGGAAGAAAGAGCCAAAGAAACACAAAGTCAGTTGGGGAAAAAAAAAAAGAAGAAGAAAGAAACCTGCATGTCTGACTCTGTGTATGAATTATGACCATTCAAGGAGGGAAAAAACGCTGGATGTTCGCCAAGGAGACTGGTGTGCAAAGGGACAGCTGGAGTTCTCTGCTGGTGCTTACAATGCACGGCTTGTTCCATACGGGAAGAACGGAGACACTTAACACAGCAGCTCACACACTGCTCCAGACACTGGCACGGCGCTACCTCGGGAAGCATTTGCTTCAAAGGAAAGCGCTAGATTTTTTTTTTTTCCAGGAAGGTCACTGAGGATGCTGTGGCCACAGACACATTGACCTTCCTGAGAGAGATTTGTAGCCTTGGGGGTGTGGGGACCCTGGCCTCGGAGATGCCCGCCTTGCGCCGTGACTTTTATATAGGATATATGGTTGCAACTGCCAACCCCACTGTTAATTTCCTAGGGCACTCGGGAAATTCCAACTTGATAAAATAAAACTCCATTGTGTTTTCCTTTGGTTAGGATGCAAATAACTTTATTTATCTATCTACCAAGAATATAAACCAACATATAAACACGGCACAGAGCTGGAGCTTTCAGTGGGTATCGGGAATGTAAGTGTTTGAAACAATGTGTGGAAAAATTGGGAAAGGACCATAGCCACACTGAACAACCCAAGCCCAGGGGACCAGGGGCTTGATGCTCAGAGGGGATCGCCTTGCTCCTCAGACTGGGCCTGAGAATGGCACGAACCACGAACCACGGTAACCTCCCCAGCAGGGGACACATGGGCACATCTCCCTAACCGCAGACACCCACACACCAAACAGCAACTCCTGAAAGGCTGACTGGGCGAGCCAGTTTTAAGGAGCCATGGCCTGTTTGTTGTCTGCCATTGGCATTCATGTCCTAGGCTTCCTCTTGCTGGTTGCGCTTATCAAAGCATATTAATTTGAGCATTTCTTATGAATGTGGACCTTTAGGAAGCTCCTAGGAATAGGGGACAGAATCATACAATTCCTTTGATGCAAGAGAACTGCTGAAATGCATACATAGTGGTTTTTAGTACTTTCACTTCCAAGGACTTTTTGAAGACCTCATCAATGCCTGAGTTCTAACACTGCTTTTTATCAAAGTTAACATTCCACTTGCTGTGGGGTCAGTGAAGTCCTCTCCTATTTGCTAGCCTTAGAGAGTATGGGCAGACGCTCATGATGCCTGTGGAGGGAAACATGTGCGTTACGTCTCGAACGCAGTGCAACCAACCTCAAGTCAAACAGAGCAGATTCCAGCACTCAGAACAAGCACCTTCCACAGGTAAATTCCTCTGAAACTCCTTTCATCCAGGGCATGGGCCCACCATGGATGTGTGATGCAGACTTGCAGTCCTTGGCCAGCACTGAAGCTGCACTTCATGATGCAGGAGTTGCTCAAGTTCAAGGTCAGCTCTGAACCATAGTAGGGACCATGGGATGGTTCCCCCACAGTTCTTAGATCTTTAACATTTAAGGTGAGACTTCAACAGGAAGAAATAACTATGGTAGAGTGTTTTCCAGGTCTTAGCCACCAGTGGAATTTCCCATTTTGGGGTGTTTGAGGTAGCAGGTGAGGTACCCCTTGGGGCGTCTGTGGTCCATATCAGAGTGCCTGCGTTCCAGTTACACCTCTGCTTCTTACTCCATCTTCCTACTCACACGCTCCTTGGGATGCAGTAATGCTGGCCCACGCCTTGGATCCCTGTCATCATTGTGGCAGACCTGGGTTCAGCTTTCAGCTCCTGTTTCTGCACTGACCTCATCCCTGATGTTGTGTTTATCTGGGGAGTGAACCAGCAGGTGCAAGATCTCATTCTTTTGTTGATCTTTCCACTTTTCAAATAAATGAAAATAAACTAATTTTAAAAAATGTATCATTTAAAATATCTGTAGGCAGGTGCACTGTAAAGAAAGTGTCTTCAGGTTTTCCAGACCTGTTAAATGTTTGTTCATGTTACTGAACCAAGATCTGAAATAAAATAAGGGGTTCCCACATTGAATTTACCGCTCTATTTCCCTATATCAAAAATTTCTGTCCCAGAGAATGACAACCGAGCATCACTACGGAGGGATCTCTTTTAATTCTTTCAGCAAATTCACATCTTCTCTTGTCTCACTGGCCATGGGAATCGCTTTAGTACTATTGTTTTGAATCCCTTTTTATTCTATGTGTATATGAAGATATTTAATGTCTGTCTTCTCCTGGGGTAAGAAATCTCAAAAGCAAATCTGGAGTTTATGCAGCATGGAACCAACTCCATTGTTTTGTGGAAAGAGCCTCGGAAACAGAGTTGGTTTATTGAAAAACGAAAGAATGGAAACACACAGAGGCATTAGTCAACAGTGGGAAATGATCTGCAGATGGATGGATGCATGCATGCATGGATTGAGGATGAATGGATGGATGGATGGATAATGGATGGATGATGGATGGCCCCAGAACCGACATATTTCTAATGACAAAGTGAGCATACATTGTCTTTTGCCTGGTTATTCCTGTCCTCCCAAGATCATCTCAACTAGCACTCCCCTCACTCTAAAACCACCACCGTTGGGACATGAAATGATGCGATCATCCCTCAAATAAGCCACACTACTGAAAGAAAGTCATCCTGTTCAAGATGCATGCTTGAGTTGCAAAGTTGAGAAACATCTTCACCTATATCCCCCTCTACAACCAAGCTTTCACACCTATTCCACTTGCCCATGACCCATCACGAGAAAAAAGTGAACTTGACCATACATTCAGCTGCCCCCACCCATGCTAGGCATACCTGAGAGCCAACTGCCATGACAGCATCGTATCGCCCTATGCCAAGGCACTGTTCCTCTACAGCTAATGAACCAGCTCAACTTTACCCCCTGGTGGGAAGAAGTCTGGGCTCTCAGAGAGGGACCTATGTTTTAGCTGGTCACATGCAGCATCCACCAACACCAACCAGATGGCTGGGAGGCAAAGAACTGAAAAGCACATGGGATGTTTTTAGAAACATGAACTGAACTGCATGTTGTTTCTCATGGACCATGTACTTAGAATATGTCCTTGCCGGACAAGACATGGCCTGTCAAGTTGGTGCTCGTGGGGGAGCTGGGTCGTCACAGAGGAGCACAGGTGGATAAGCAGTTCTGCTGGCTGCTGGGAACTCAGACACACTCTGGGGGTGCAACAGGAGAGGGGTGACCACCCAAGGGAGGGGCATTTCCTCCACGGCTCCCCTCGCCTTTTTCTATTTTCTGATGGATGGTTTTTTTAATTTTAGAGAAGTGATAAGTTGGGTGGACACATTTTTTCTTAGTCCCAAAATGGAATTGCTTTAGACAGTGGTCCCTGCATTAGCTAATAACCATCCATATCAGACACGCCTAGGGAAAGCAGCAGAAAGATGCACAAGCGGACTTCAAATGTCCATGAAAAGTGGAATTCAAAGTTGGTTTGGGCGCAGAAACTGGGAAATCCATGCATTCAGGCATGTCTGCAAGGCCTTGCATAAGAGCAAATCATTTTGCTTATTTTTGTGTAGTTCTTGTCTGTGGAAAATATCACATAGACATTTAAAAAGACCATAGTATACTGTAAAAGAAGGAGCTTTAAAACCATTAATATAACATTTAAAAACTTTTCAAACTGATATACTCAGGATTAAATAAATAATTCACTTTTTTTCAGAAGACAAATATTAGCACTATTATTAATGGTATTACTATTTAAGTAAAAGGCTAAAAATGAGCTATTTGTTACGAAAATATTTTTGTAAGTTCAGACTTGGTTTTCTGAAAACACCATCACTCTCACGTCTGGTTTGTTTATCTTATCTGATTTTTTTTCAAGTAGGAATTTGTCACCAGCCACAGTCCCTGAAGCCTTGTCTTTCTCGAAGGTTCCTTTGATAATTTCTAAGAGAAGCTTTCATTCCCATGTCTGGGAGTGATTGAAACCAAAGAACCAATGTTCTGAATGATCACAAAAGGAAGTGGAAAAAATAAAATCACAATCCTTTTCAACTTACAGTTTTTGTCCAGTGGTTTCCAGGGAATTTTCGTAAGAAACACAATGATAAGAATCAAATAGGAGGCTTTAGGCATTTCTGCATAACATTGGCATTGTATTTGCAACTAAACTCCATGAAGCATGCAATGTGTTTTCTGCCTATAGAGATGTGTTGGCTGTACTTATGTTTGGTTTGGCCCATATTTGTATCCACTCCATCACTTATTTAGGAGTATTTATTGAACATAACTAGGTCTCATAAATCGAGCACTGAGAAGCAAGCTAGCTCAAGCAGTTTGAGCACTTTTTCATGGTGGAAGTGCTTCTACCTTTTGACTTTCTTTTCTTTCTCTCTTTGATTCCTTCCTTTCTCTCACTTTCTTCCTTTTTCTTTCTTCTTTCTTTATTTCTTCATTCCGTAACAGAGAACATGCCAAGCAGGAGAGGCATATGGCCCTGCGCTCCCGTCTCCATGTTTTAACTCTCCAACTTCTCAAGAAAGTTTCGAAATTTAAAAGTGGGAGAAAAGTGGAATGAGAAAAGTGGAATGAGAAAAGGAACCAGCACTGGGGGAGGGAACCTGAGAGAACCGAAACTAGATGGCTGCCAGACCTTGACTGGCGTTCATCCCATTCCCTGACCTGCAAAGCTCCCAGGCCTTCTTCAGGCATGTGTCATCCTTGGGCTAATTATTCCCTTACATCACTATTTTTTCCAATAGTTTAACTCGTTTTTTTTCCAATAGTTTTTTTCCAATAGCTTAACTCTTTTTTTTTCAAGAATTAAACAAAACCCAGTCCTCATCATCCCTTTTGCCTACAAGAACTTGAAAGATATGATGCCTAGTTCCTATGAAAACAATATCACCATGAAAATCCTTCTCAACTGCTCAAACTCTGTAAAATCGATCCTTTTTTGTCTTTTCAAACAAGCTAGCTGCCTGTTTATCTGTTATGGGTTCAGGCACATTGAACCATGTTCAGGAGTGGGTGTTGTGGCACAGGTAATGCCACAGCCTGGGAAACCCATTTCCCATATTAGAGTGCCTGCTCTGAGTCTCAGCAATTCCATGACTTAGACCTAGTGGCTGGGAGGCAGTACATGATGGTTCAAGTACTTGGGTTCCTGCCAGCCACATGGTAGACTTAGGTAGAGTCTCTGGCTCCTAAATTCAGCCTGGCCCAGCCCTTGCATTTGGGAAGTGACTTAGCATATGGGAGAAATCTCTCCTCTGTCCTCTCTCCACTCTGACATCTTTCAAATAAATCATGAAAACTTCAGGCCTGGCACTGTGGCACAAGTTAAGCCATCACCCATGGTGCCAGCATTCCATAAAGATGTATGTTTGTCATTCCTGTCTGTTCTGCTTCCAATCCAGCTAACTGGTAATTACCTGGAAATACAGTGGAAGATGCCCCAAGAGCCTGGGCCTCTGCACCTATGCAAGAAACCCCAATGAAGCTCCTGGCTGCTGGCTTCAAGTCTGGCCAAGAACTGGCTTTTGTAGCTAGCCATTTGGGAAGTGAACCAGCAGATGAGCAGATGAAGATCTCTCTCTCTGTCTCTCTCTCTCTCTCTCGCTTTACTTTATATGGGAAAATGTTGGCTGTCTTACTTCAGAGTAATAGTCTAAATACTGTCTTTTAAAACAAAACAAAAAGCTAGATTTCACTGGTATTTGCATTTCATTTGTTTGGATGCTATCCCTTTATGAGAAAATGGTCCGTCCTTTCCATACACCACTAAGAGAGATGTGCTTACATATTACAGCACACATAGTTTTTTAAAATATGGTTCCAACTTGGATTTCTAAACAGTCCATCAGTTATTCTACAACATAGTCAATCTGATTCAATTGTGGAATTGACAGAAAGCTAATTGGATTACATGGCATTTTTTTCCATTGTAAATTAAAGAACTCAGCCTGCAGGAACACCACTTTAAAACGTTAGAGCTTAATTTCTTTTCAAAATCACAACCATCAGTTTCTTTTCTTCCTTATTCTTTTGTATCTAAAGTTGTCTAAATCATCCATTAGCCATTGTCATCTATTTTATTACACAGCTTCATAAAGCAGTCTGGATGGATGCAGTTTAAAGCAGCAGAGGAACTTATGTTCTGATTCGCACTTCAGCTAGCTCTTCGAACATCAGCTGAGAACAGGTGCCTAGAGAAAAAGATGTGTTTTGATAACGCTGCAGCCCCATGTGGCCCAAAATGGCTCGGAGTGGTAAATAGTAGCTCTTCAAGTCTGCAATTTAAAAAAAGGCTTCCCATAAAATTACATTGCAAAAAACTGGAAAAGAAACAGAATGGAAAGAGTAAAAAGGTCAAAGAGGCAGAGCCTGAGGAATTTGTGGTGGAGAATATGTTGGACCAACACGTGGTCCAGGGAGGGTGGAGTACTGCCTCAAGTGGGAAGGATTTACAGATGCTGACAACACTTGGGAACCTGAAGGACATTTAGATCATCCAGAGTTAATGGAAGAATTTCTTGATTCTCAAAAAGCTGGTAAAGAAAACGATGGTACAAAAAGAAACTTTTCTCTGACAGTGACTTTGATGACAGTCAATCAAAGCAGAAGAGATGCTGCTGAGAAACCCAGAGGCTCGGCCAGGGCTCCTGGTCGCAGCCGGTCACTGGCGCCACAGACAGCACTGCACAACTCATGCTCCTCATGAAATGCAGACATTCAGATGGGGCTGACTGGGTGCTGGCCAAAGAAGCAACAACGAAATGTCTCCAATTGTAACTGCTTTTTATGAAGAGACTAAGTGGCTTTCCTGTCCAGAAGACAAGGTTGCGTAACTGCTTGCATTTTCTCTCTCTAAATATATATGCATATGTATGTGTATACATATACATATACATACATACACATATATGAATACACATATACACACATATAATCTGGAGCTTGCTTTTTGATTTACTAGCATGCTGAAATAACTACATTCTAGTGAAAATCAGTTTGATATGTTGGTTTAGAAGCAGTATTGAGAGGGCTGTGAATTTCCTCTGTTTTTGCATCAATAGCACTGGTTACTTCAACAAAATTTTTAAAAGCTTTCTGTCATTGCTTCCTTTATCAGTGAACAATTACTGCCTTGGAGAACAGTTTTTCTAAACATTGTTCCCAGTATCAGAAACTGATTCTTAACTCATGCCTGAGGACCATTCTGGGTGGTTGTGTGCATGCATAACATACTCTTATAACCGGTCTTCTTTCTTTTTAAATTGCATCATAACAAAGACCACGGAAAGATGCTGCTGCTAAAATGTCATTCAGAGCAACCTAATACGTAAGTCCCCTCGAGTTAAACTGGAAGCAGAGTAACCGGCTCCTTGCGGTCTAAGAATGGGCTTCCAGTAGTAAATGGACCCGCCAAGGGATTCACTCAGAAATCTGATTCCAACCACAATCTATTTCTGCCTCTGGAAGTACCACAGATCAATACTGCAATTTCTATTGTGTCAATGAGGTTGAGTGTCAGCATTAATATTTCATGTGCTGGGACACCCACACATTCACTCAGGGTCATTGCCAGAAAGCCCGGTCCATAGCTGCTTTAGTAAGTGAGGACAGTGCCACCCATGCTCCATGGGCATCTGAAAGAATCAGGTGGCATCCCAGGCACTTAACTAATTCCTGGTTCCTACAGGATCTGTATTCACTGGAGTCACTCCCTTCAGAGTTCTCACATCTGAATGTGCGCTCGCCTGGAGAGCTTAAAAACTATCGAGTACCTGGACTCCACTCAAGATGAGAACACCTCAGGGCCTGCAGTCCACTCCTTAGCAAAGCACAGCAGGCTGTGTTGGGGACAAGTCCACCATTCAATGCACTCACATAACATGTTCCATATTCAGCAGGATTCCCTAGAGGGTGCCTATTTCTGTTCCACTTTCTTTGGCCAATCCCATTATGTTGCATTTTGAGGAGAGCTGTTGACAGAGGTACCTGAATCCAAACCTTTCAGAATCTGTTTTCCCATATTTGGGAAGCTCTCTTACATATAACGTCACAAAGGAACCACCATTTCAACAGTTCCTGCTTAACAACTAATTCATTATGACCCTTAACAGGAAAAGAACTGATCCATTACAAGGATGCATTAAGCATGCCATAGCCTTCGTATCCACCGTCAGCAAAAGGGAGGCCTTTACTCGCTTTGCCATCAGGAATAACACAGAAGAGTTTCCCCTCCTCCTCTGACATTTAGGAGAGAGCACTTCAGGTTTCTGTAGGAAAACTTAGGATCCCGGCATCTAAAGACTCTTTGTGTCCACCTTTCTATAAGGAGCAAAAGGAATGTAGCATGCTCATTGCTGATCCTATTGTTTTTAAACTGCAAAGTCAGATATACAGAGAGGAGGAGAGACAGAGAGGAAGATCTGTCCATTGAGTCACCACAATGGGCTTTGCCCAGAGAGCTGGGTAGGACCAATCTGTGAGGACTTTCAAATGCTACAGTTATCAGTCAAAGGTTGCATTCACTAACAGTTATGCGAAAATGTGTGTATACATGTCATTTTAAAATCTAAGAACATAAAGAGAACAGATTTTATACATTTCATAAGCAGTTTCAAGAAGACAACTTTCCTCACTCCCCTGCTGTCCCGCAATACTTCTCTCTTCTTCCCCTTTCCTTGTTAGCTTTTGCAAAGACATGGTTCGAAATGATGTATTTATCTGAAACAGTTAACTTACACTAATGTCCCTGGCTGTGTCTAACACAGTTCTCTCCCAGATACAGGTCATTCATTTCATCAGCCTTTGAGTTGACCTTGTAAACAAACATCCTCGCCTTCTGGGACCCATGTGATTTCTGGGGTCTTCTGTTTTTTAACCCATTAAAACACTTTGAAGTTCAGATTTGCAGATTTGACATCCAACTCCCACTGGAGTCTACTATTGGTTTCTTATTTCTGGTTTATTGCTAAGGAAAGATTGGGAAGATAGCACATTAGAGCAAGGTCACTCCTAAGCACTCAACAAGAAATATATCCGTGGTGAGCTTCTCCAAGGCAAACGCGAGCGGGCTTCTCAGGGTGATCTTCTCTGTCTCTGTTCCATCTTAGAAAATGAGCTCTAATTCTCTGAATTATCTGCCACATTACTTACTCTATCAACCATGAGATTTCAGTCTTCACATCTGCTGGTAATTAAAGCGAAGACTCTGAATGTCACACGGACACTGGAGCACATGCCAGGGAACATGTCAGCTGCTGCGGGAAGATTTTTGCTGAATTTTCCTGACACTTCTAGGCACTGATAGTCAGACAAGCAGATACATACCCCAAACAACCTACTAGCACTTTTCTCTCTCAACACTGAGCCTCTACATGTCTGAGACAACTTGACCAGATGATGTTTGCTCATGTCACTAAGAACTGTACCTGCCTTCTAAGATTCCAAGTTCAACAGAGAAGGAGGCAATGGCCTAAAACTGATTACTGTCCCCAAAATGCTCCGTAAGCCAAGATAAGAATATACACGGTTAATTCAAAAAATGTTATGGAAAATGGAATTAAAGACAAGTTCCTTTTGGAACAATTCTTTAGATGCAAGTATCCAAAGGACATTTACAAAAATCATAAAAATGCATATTATGGAAAAAATATCCATGGATTTCCAAAGATGCTGGCCTGCCATTTTTCATAAGATTCTGAAGTACCCTAGAATAAAACATACCCAGATGAAGAGTAGTGGCATTACCCATAGAGGGGTTAGCTGAATAGCTCACGCTTAGGAATTCCCAGAGTGAAGACCCAAGGTTCACCTGATAAGTAAGACGGGGCACTTGGCTGTGGACTCTGAGCTTGTTGCAGACTCTGCTAGTTAGTTCTCCACGAGTTGGGCACAGATATCTGAAGGCTGAGTGCAGACAAACAGAGGAGAAAACAAGGCCACATGTAGCAGGGGCCAATGTGGGGCCTCTGCAGGCCATGGACACAAGTATGTAGTGTCCACGGAGGCACCAAGGGAGCTGTTGCTGGAGACACAGTCAGTTCCCCAAGCACCAAATGATCCCCATATAGGGTTCAGAAGGCCGAGAGCTCAGTGCAAAGCCCACTGAAGCACATCACGGGAAGAAGGTTTAGGCAAACACAGGAAGCTTTTTTCCTCTGCACATGTGGAACGATGTAACTCCAGACAAGACAAGGAAGACACACAGGAAACACACAACTCTATGAGATCCAACCTAAGAGAAAACATAATCTAAGAAAAGATTATATCCAATAAGGTAGAAACACTCCAAAAGGTCCCTTGTCCTGTAGAAAATGGGGTAACTGGGGAGAATCATCCTCAGAAAAGATTTTTTTTCAGATTAAGACAATAAATACACTGGTCAAGAATAAAAATGTCATTTACATAAAGGCAGGCTGCATTTCCTCCACAGCAATGCAGGTGCAATACCTGAAGAAGCTATTGGTATGACAAGGACTTTTCCCAAAGGCATAGAGTAATCAGTAAAAACCTACAACCAGAAGGAAATATCACCAGGAATTAGGCCTGCAGAGTCACAGCACTGTTCTGCTCTGGGGCTCTTATTCCAATCAGCAGGGCTGCTAAGGCACGCAATTGTGTGGTGAGCAAACGGCCGCCACCTTTCAATGCAGCCTGCTTGAGGTCCTCTACAATGCCTGTGAATGCCCACAGTACCCTCTCTTTCTTCTTCATTGCCTTTAATCTCGGAACATCACCAAGGCTCATCTTCAAGGTCCTCTGCCTTATTATTTTCTTAGCTGTGACACTGGCCCATTAGTCATTCACTCTCTTGACAAACATCCACACACACTGTGGCAATCTCCAAGAGGCTGAATAAACACATTTCTCTGCTAGATGACCTCATGCCCTCTCTTTGACAGCAGCTGATTGGACCTGATATGAAAACTGACCCAAGGGAATGCTTCCAGATGCTTCCAGAACATACACCCGTGAGGCTTGGCTAAAAACCATGAATGGGAATACACACTTAAGAATAGTGTTTAAAAGTGCTGAGTCAGAGATACCCTGATGAGTTTATGCTTGCTTTGACCATCATAACCATATAAGGTAATATAACAGGAAATGCAAGGGGCAAAATCAAGCCAATTTTGAAAAAACAGAATGAAGTTGGAGGATATCACAGTCTGTGAATGCAAGAATTACCCTAGTAATTATACTATTATGATGTAGATAGTATGGTACTAGTGGATAGCTTACTGGGATGCCATGCAGAAATTTGCAAGAGACCTATGATAGCTAAGATACTGATGTTTTATAAAGAAACCAGTGCAATTCAACGGGAAAATAATTCTTTTCAATGGATGCTCCCAGAACGTAAGATACTCACAGGGAAAAATAGCCCTCAACTCTTCCCTCACACCATAAAAAATTAAAGTGGCTTATGTAGCTAAGTATAAATAAAACTAAAATCATAAAACATCTTTAGAAGAAAGCATAGGGAAAATGATCATGATGCTGTCGTGGACACATGTTGCCTGGATAATGTACAAATCCTAAGCTAGACTCCATCAAACTAATACTACTGCTGCTTAACACACACCACCTAGAAAATGAGACGGCCAAGTCAGAAGCTGAGCGAAGCCACTGATCATGATCATACACGAACAAATTGTGTCCCCAATATACTTTGAGTTCTTAAAACACAAGACTCTTAAAAAGACAAACCATTCAATTGAGACACATCAGCAAAAGGTGTAAACAGAGAGCTCACATGCGAAATACACGATGGTGAGGCAAACAGATGAGGGACGGATGGACAGACAGGAGCAGCCAACAAGCACACAACAACATGTCCAAACTCCTTGGTCATTCAGTCACCAAGGAAACATAAAACAAAACTATATGAGGTGCCACTTCATACCTATTAAAATAACTGACACTAAAAACGTCTGGAAATATTAGCAATGGAGTAGAAAGAACTCATAAATTTCTAGCATAAATGTATAGATGGAGCAGACAAAGCTGTTTGACAGTTTCTTATGAAATAGAACACATACTTACATACAACCAAGACACCCCACCCCTTCATTCAAAAGAATGAAAACATATGTTCTTATCAAGATTGCACATAAATGGTTAGAGGAGCAATAGTTAGAAATAATAGAAATATATTTTAACAGATGAATAAGTTAGCTGTGGCACTTTCCATATTATATGTTATAAAATATTATTTTTAAAAACATCTAAAGTAACCAGTTACTAATCCATGCAACATCTTGAGTGAGCTTCAAAACATTATGCAAACTGGAAAAAGCAAGAAATAAAATGCTCCACTCATAACAAATATATGAAGTGAACAAATCTAGTGACTACAAGCAAATCAAAATGGCCACAATTGTGTATGTGTGCTGTGTGTATGTGTGGTGTGTGTATGTGTGGTGTGTGTATGTCATGTGTATATGTGTGGTGTGGGGGTGTGTATGTGTGGTATGTGTGTATATGTTGTGTGTGGGGTGTGTGTGTATGTGTGGTGTGTGTATGTCATGTGTATATGTGTGGTGTGGGGGTGTGTATGTGTGGTATGTGTGTATATGTTGTGTGGGGGGTGTGTGTATGTGTGGTGTGTGTATGTCATGTGTATATGTGTGGTGTGGGGGTGTGTATGTGTGGTATGTGTGTATATGTTGTGTGTGGGTGTGTGTGTATGTGTGGGTGTGGTGTGGGTGTGGTATGTGTGGTGTATTGTGGTGTGTATGTGTAGTGTGTGTATGTGTTTATGTGTGGGGTGTGTGTGGAGTGTGTGTATTTGTGGTGTGTGTGTGGTGTGTGTGTGTGTGTGTACTTGCTGACTGGGGGCTGTTGACTGGCAAGGCCCCCAAGGTAATTTGGTAAATTGACAGGCATATTAGATACCTTGATGACTAAGGTGGTTCTACATTAAATCCACATTCAGGTTTTATTTTATTCAAAATGAAGCAGCTGATCTAATGTTTAAAAAAAACACACTAAAGCTAAAACTCTCTTTAAAGGAAATGTCTTTTGACAACACCAGTCAATTTTCAAGTATACAATGGAAATTCAGCCAAATGAGTGTGTACTGGTGTGAGACGCGAGCCAGCTGAGATGGATCCAACTCCGCCATCCCACCGTGAAACCAGTCCACGGACCATCCAGATGCTGCGATCTTTTTCCTGAAAGCCTTTTTGCTTTCCTTTTGGTCTGAAATATTTCTGCAATCCCAGGATAGTGTTAAAATCACAGTACTAAAGTCTTTGCAAGTTACCAATATCAGTACAGCTATAATCCCATGGTGGTAAAGGGATTAGTGTAGCAAAGAAATTAATAACCACATAGAGCTTGTGGTTCAGGACAGGACTAGTGTAACTGCATTCATTCATATGTCTGATTTTTAAATATTGGATTGATGTAAAATAACCAATAACACCAATATTTTAGTAGCTAAATGCTCAGACAATTTTTTTCCAAACACTGTTATTTGATGTAGGAATTTATTGTATTCTTGCACTGGACAGTTAAATCGTTGAGCGCCTTCACATGCTTTCAAAACGTGTACAAACGGAGCTGCCACAAACCAGACGCTCCCGCAGTCCTCGCGAGACTCTGAGGCAGCTCGTTTTCTCCCCGGCAGTGTTCGTCCTCTTACCCACCACCAAGCAAAGGTGAGCAGTGTCAGGGTGCACGGCACGAGAAAGACTCGGCAGCCTTGCCAGCCCTGAGGACGGCAGAGGGTCCGCAAGCACTGCCTCTCGACCTGTCTGATGGCTTCCACAGAAAATCAGAAGACAGGTCAGGTCTCAGAGCTTGCAAGGGAAATGCACAACAAAGAATCAGCAGCTCCTGCTCAGTTGTTACATTTTAGCATTCCGGGACTGAGAGGGATGGCAGGAGCTCTGAAGGCAGAGGCCCTGCAGCACATCCAACGGCACCGGCTCCTCATCTACAAGACAGAACCCAGGACCCCAACAGCCTTTCTAAAAGGGCAAGAACGACAAATTTGCAAACTCTTAGCATCACTGCGGACACAGCGTAGGGGTCCACACATGGTAACACATACACCATCATGATTTGCCTGAAGTTGCCAGGATATCAGATGTCATTTAGTGCCCTTTGAGAAGAAGTTTCCTTTCTACTTTTCTTTCTTCTGATTACTTAAAAGCTTCACCATTTCCAAAGGTGCGGAATGATGTGTTATGTCAACCGCATTAGCAGTGTTGGAGATTACAGCAGAAAACCATAGTGTAATTGCTTCATATGAGATTACAGACACTCAATTCCCAAACGTCACTGACCTTCCAAATCTGTATTCCAGGATCGTGAAGAGCACATAGTACATTCATTCTCTAGAAAGATCATCATAAATAATTAAATTCAATTAAGCTCTTAGTTACACATAGACAAAAAAAAAAAAAAAAACAGCATTTCCCTGGGCCTTGGGATATCCATGTAGTGGCCTGACTAGCTCGGCTGGCAGAACACAGCTGCACAAACTTGGGAGCAGAAACCGAAAAGCTCAGAGATGCCCCTGATTCCACATGTGCCCTTGAGCAAGGCACCCCATTCTGTGGGACTTTGCTTCTTCCCTCACAGAGCCCAGCTGGAGTAAGACGCATTCTGATTTCACAGTCTGTGCTCTTACGACCTTCTGGCCCACATTTCCCTAACCCCAAACCATGGCAAGTGGCCAAGAGGAGTAAGAGGTCCTCCATGAGTGAACATCAGGATGGCTAATAGAGTGGGCAAGAGGGAGATGGGGGGACCCCTCCAACGGGCTTTTCCTTCCCACATTTCCACGATCTGAAGGACTCCAACCAACCTAACAGTAGAAATGGCAAGTTAGCACATTGCTTAGAAAAGCTTTAGTGCAGGGATCATAAACAGCCTGTATACACACACACACTATATCTATATCTATATCTATATCTATAGCTATAGCTATATCTGTATCTGTATCTATAGCTATATCTGTATCCATATCTATATCTGTATCTATATCTGTATCTATATCTATATCTATCTGTATAGATAAACACACACACACATATAAAACAGTTGCAGAAAAGTTCCTAAAAATTTTTAATTAGCTGTCAAAACTTATAATTCAGGAACACAAAAATCTGAATTTCTGGTTTCCTTTACTGCTCAGAAGTCACGGCTCCGGAGGCTGCCCTTGCTGGGCTGTGCAGGTCATCCCTGACGGTGGCTGGCCGCATCTCCCTCTGCCCGCCTAGCACCCCCAAGGCCTCTGCTTGCCCCAGGCACTATTCCTATTGCCCAGCTGCTGCACCCCAGCTCTCCTGAAAGCAGCCAGACTGAAGAGGCACCTGCTTCCTACATGACCTCACTGCTCAATCTCCCAGGGACTGGCCAGGAAACTAGGTCCTGCTTGGTCACTCTGAGAAATCCTGGCTTGACACACTTGTGCTCTCTGACTCATATGTTCAAGACATGTCACATTCTCCTCTCCTCAGAAGCTCCTTCATTTTAATAACACAGTCCACATACAGAAAAGAGTAGATGTCATTGTCACGGAAAAAAGGAAAAACTATGCACAATAGACAGAAATGCTCCAAGGCAAATGCAGTGCAATGCGGGAAAGAATTTCGCTCATGTTACGGCGTGCCTCGGAACAGTAGGAAACATACCTAAGAACAAATACTTGGTCTACCAGCTCAAACACACAGAGCCCACACCACAACGCCCGGCCTCTACTTCCTACTTGGCTTCATGACGCCAGCTTACTGCCATCGGAGTCCATGGCAGGCAGTGGGGAAAGCCAAAGGACCTGGCTCCCTGAGTTCCTAGCTCCCAGTTTATCCCAGAACAGTCTTGGCCATTGAGGGATTCTAGGGAGTGAATTAGAGGTCAAAAACTTATTCTTTCTGTCTCTTCAATTAAAAAAAAATTAGGGTATCTAAGATAAGGAATAAGGTACCATGTTTTTGAACAGTAAAATATAATTCACCCCCAAAATTAATTTATATAGTCAATAGAATTCCAAAAGCGACAGCAAATGAAAGTCAATAAGTTGATCCTAAAATAAATACATTATTCCCAAAGGGTGAAGTCTATTCAACTGAATTCTCACAAAGAAAAAGAACTTGGGCCTGGCATGATGGCCCAGTGGCTAAATCCTCAACTTACACGTGCCCTCCCTGACTTCTTCCTCCAGGCCATTTTGGAGTGTGCAGCGGCCCTCACTAGACAATGCCAGATCGGGTACCCTGGTCTGGGTACTCCAAGCCCCCAAAAGTGTGAGAAGTTGAGTTCTACTGCTCACAAATCAACTATTCTCATTTCTTTTGTTACAGTAACACCAACGGACTAAGACAAAAATATTCAACAAATTCCATATACTCTAAAAAGTAACTCTAAAAGACAAAGGACTAGTTTGCAAAGAACAGATTATGAAAGTATTTGACTTTCAATGAAACAAGACGTATCAACCAACTGCAATAACTGAATCTTGTTTGGGTCCTCTCTCACACCCACACCCGTGATGTCAGTTGGGGAATTTGAACACTGGCTGGACAAGTATTGATATTAACAAGTTATTGTTAAAATTTTAGTTATGGGAGCCAGCATTGTGGTACATCAAGTTAAGCTACTGCCAGCAATTTTTAAAAAGTTTTTTTTAATTTCAAATAATTCTTCTAGGTATGATAATGACTTCACACAGTTATTTCGTAGAGATATTTTACATCTGAGAGATACTGACTAAATTATTTCCTGGAAAATAACGTGCTTCAAAATATCCAATATTGCCAATGAAGTTGGTGTGTACAGAATGACTATATGCCTGAAACAGGGCGGCCCAGGTGTTGGTAACTACTGAGCTGTGTAACAGGTTCACTATGTTTCACTATGTTTAAACTTCTGCATAATAAAAATGGGTTTACAAAAGAGCACACTGAACAGATTACAAATCTAAAACTACCCAGTGGGGCGCTGGAAAGTGATCTGCTAAACCCACAGATCAGGTCACTCCATGGTGGCGCAAATCCATATCCAGACACACACAGACAAATTCTGCCACCTGTACGCGAGACTACAGACAAGATGCTGTTACACCTTGCTTCCCACCCACAAATGTCCAGGAACAGAAAAGGAGATAAATGATTCTGTACAAATACAAGATACTTCACACCAGTAACAAGAAATAATTGAGAGCTTCACACGCCATTAGGACCAAATCCCAAAGCCATAACTCTGGGTCAAAAGAAAGCCACTTGTAGAATGATGGCTTCTCTAACACTGACGTGTAAGCTTTGCCGAGGACGTTCTGATACCCAGCTGACCTCTGGGAAAGCTTCAGCATTAGTTGTTATTACAAGGGGGAGAGAACCTGTTAGTTTTAGTGCATACAATGAAGACTGCTAGATCTTCCCTTTAACCTTTTGGAAAGAGTAGTGTCTTGCAATTAGAAACATTTTTCTGTCCCTAGACTGACATCGGTGCCTGCATTCTTAAATGATCAATATGGAAAGATGCTCATCTGTAAGACATTTTTGAAGAACCCAAGAAGGGTCATTTGCTGCTGCAGTACACTGCATCTGAATCTAGAATTCAAACACTGGCATCTTAGTGATGACTTGACCCAAACACCAAAGGCACACGGAGCTTCAGGACAAGCCCCACTGGTTGGGTACAATGGTTTCTTTCCTAATAACACGAAGAAGTTTTACATGCTTACTAGTTTCTTTTTTGTTGTTGGTTTTGTCTTAGAAAAGATGTCCTGTGACATTTCTTAAATTCTGTGACAGTTTTGTCCACACCATAGCCATATTTTAATGTCAGCAATTGGCACCTGGCTCTTCCTTGTGCAGGGTAATTGTGAAATGTGTGATGGAATGAATGGTCCCCTATGCTGACTCCGTGGAGACGCCTTCTGCCGCAGTCACAGCCTGTCCGTGGCCTCGCTGGGGTACAGCAGCGCCAAGGAGTGGCGAATGGAGACAGATGGCGGGTGCCGAGTACCCCGTGCTTGCTGCCGCCTGAAATGAACATTCATGTGTATCTCCATAAAGGAGCAACAAAGAGACTCCACATAGGCCTGGTAGAACCTTGGACGGGGAACTCAGTCAGAAGTCCTCGAATCTGCACCTCCTAAATTCCAAGACCTTGCTCTCAACTGGGGTGAGTGACGAGACAGAATTGTCGACTCGATTCCATCCTCCAGGCATATAGGAGGCAAAGGGTGCTTGAGGAAAGGTGGGCGTCAGCCGGAGCCTAGGGGGTCTGTTCCCACTGTCCTCTGCTGTTTCTCTTCCTTCTCACAGTGGGGGGCTGACATGGCCACAAGCGTTTCCACCATCTCTTCTTTACCCACTCTTCTACTGCTCACTTCATCCTTCTGCTCTGTTTTTCTCCTTCTCCAAGCTTTGTTTCTTCTGTTTCTAGCTTGACATTCATCCTAACCTTTTCAGCTGGTTTCTGCTCCAAACCACATGTTTACATATTTCTGCTCCTGACTTTAGCTTGTTGTGATGGTCATTGTTATTTGTTAGCTGTTTCTCATCTTATAAAAGCTTCAGCCTAACTTGAATGTTTTTAAGAAAATAAAACAATGCAAACGAGTTCTTGTACTAAATTACAATATCTCAAATTAACCCCAAAAATTCATAATGTCTCAAAAAATCTTGAGAATAGACGGGTTAGTAAATAATTATAGGGTTTTCTAAAAAAAATGAAAGACAAAAAGTATTTTTATTACCAAAGCAGACATGATACATTATTTCTCCACCAAAAAGACTTAAATAATTCAGTGCTACAAATTAAGTTCTCATTCCATAGCTGCAAATAACTTGATGGTAATCTCAGACTGACTTCCGGGTTTTCCATGGGTGTGCAGAGTCTGTGAGCTCTCCTAGAGGAGAGTTGGAGTAACAAGCAAATCAGAATCCACATTCAGCGCCTCTCTGTCCAGAAACTGGGCTGCTTGGATATTCCATCACACTTCATCACACTTCATCCAGGTAATTCCTGAGCAACCCGACAATGTTGTCTGCGGGGGCCACCGTTACCATCTGGGAGGTCTTCAAGTTGCCTCTCAAGGCAGAAGGAATGCCCATAGTTATTTTAGGAGCTGGAGGGAAGGTTACTACACTTCCATCTTTGGGAATTAGACCCTCTGCTGATAACCTGCCCTAGCCATTCCTTCTTCCTAGAGATGGGCTTACTGATGAACGCTGCCTGTCTGTCCAGGCTTTGCTGGTTGGGCACCTTGACTGTGCCCTGAACAACCAGAGCTGTTTGCACAGAGCATCCTAGTGAATTTCCACATCAGAACCATGTCTTTCTCATAGCAGTAGCACTACAACTAGCACAGTTGTATCTAATTTAAAGGCACCTTAGAAGTACAAAGTGCCTTATATACACACAGCCTTGTGAATGAGTTTGACCTGTATCTATTTTAAGGATGAGGAAATCCAGGCAAGAAGATGTTTAATAACCTTGCCAATGACAGAGGCTGGCTGGGTCTTCACTACAGTCATGTTAGTTTTCTGTATCTATGCTTTACTGTTTCTTCTGCTTTATGTGTGCTGCCCTGCAACAATCTCAGCGACGAGAAAGCAAAGAAAGGAATGAGAAAGGGAAGATGAAAAGGAGGTCATTTTAAAGACAGGAAAACCCAAAAATATCTCATTAATTGTTCTGAGTCAAAATTGTGGTTTCAATTATTCTTCTATACCTTCATCCAAAAGTAATGCATTTCTTTCTTTTTTTTTTGTTTAGATTTGTTTATTTTTATCAGTGAGGCAAATATATAGAGAGAAGGATATTACAGAGAGAAAGATTTTCCGTCACTGGTTCACATCCCAAGTGGCCACAGTGCCCAGAGCTGAGCCAATCTGAAGCCAGCTGCCAGGAACTCTGGGTCTCCCACGTGGGTCCAGGGTCTGAAGGCTTTGGGTCGTCTCCTTTTGCTTTCCCAGGCCACAAGCTGGGAGCTGGATGAGGCTGGATGTGAAGCGGAGCAACCAGGATACAGATGGGCACACATACGGGGATCGTTGCAGTTGAAAGGTGAGGTTTCAGCCGACAGGCCATTGTGCCAGGTCTGCTTTTACTTTCTTTTTAATGTGACTCTGGTAACTATGCAATATAGGTAACTTTCCCAGCATTGGAAAAACCTTCTGCCTTCCCACCCCCAAGAGTTCTCACTCTCGGATCCTCCTGATTCCCCTGATCGTTTGGCACAGCTCTACGTGCATGTCACTGCTTCTTAGTCTCCACCTAGCCCACCACACACAGAAGAAGCCTCGCCAACAGGTCAGCTGGGCTTGCTCAAGGCTTTTGTTATGTTCACTGAACGTTGTGTTTCCAAGATTCATCTATATTGAGGAAAACAAACTCTTTGTAAATGGTCTCAAAGCTATCAAAACACTTCTACATAAAGTTATTGCATTTGAGTCACATTAAAATAAATTAGAGATGAATAGAACGACTCAGTCTTTCTCCTATTCTTTTTATCGAAACAGCATCAAGGACGATGTTGGCACACACTAACAGATGCAGACTTTGTCAGGGCACCATACACGTGAGGGCCCAGGTCTGCAAAAGGGCTGTAGGTCTCACCACACACATACCTTTATGTTAAAAGGCTGCCTATCAGTGAATCAAGCTGAAGACTTGTAGCTGTTCTTTTTCTTTCCACCTAGAAAGGGTGCTACCCCCTTACATGGAAGTGAAAAATAGTCCAACGGAAATGAGCCAAAGTGTTTTCTTTAGGACTTGTTGGAAGTCCACACTGTTGCCATATGTATGGCACATGGAGTCCTGTGTTCCTTCCAAATGTGAGCTTCACGTCTGTTTCACCATGTAGGAGTTGGTCAACAGCAGCAGCTGTGAAGTGCCAGGAAAACATAAGCAGTGAGAGTCTCTCCCGTGACCTGCTGAGCTGTTTTGTTGAGGACACTGTCTCAATTTTCTGGCCAGCACTGTGGGTGGAGGAACCCAGTGCTCCTAAGTATGTCGGGAGTTTCTTGTCATCTAATACTCAGGGGTGTTCTGGTATCTACCTTGGAAAACAGCACCAGTTAGCAGAGAAATGTGAACTCCGCTTCCCACATGAAACAACCACGAATGGAGAGCAACCAGATTCAGCCGTAAGGCCTCCCCTAGCAGCTTAGTGTCATCACACCCCAGTGGCCACTGATCACCATTCACTTTTAATTTGGGGGTTTAGACATCTAGATATTGCAGAATCAAATCATGTTCTCACTGTAGCAGCCAACAGTGGTGATTCTTTATGGAAAAACAGAATTAAATTTTGCTAAACAATCAGCCTGAAGCACTGAACATCGTAAAGCAAAAAGCAAGTTACAGAACATTCTTAAGAAGACAATCTGCTTCCTTTCTAGCTCATACAACTCAAGAAAAAAAATACTGAGCCAAACCCGTTTCCTCTTGCCTTGCTGGTCCACAAAGCAATGAAAGGTTTGGAAGAATATGATTTAGAGTCAACTAGATTGCGTTTAAGCCCCATATTTACTACTTACTAAAGTTCAGAGTTTAAAGTAGTGACTTAATCTCTTTTTATTTTCATTTCCTAGGCCACATAATGAGGTTTTTCTTTGCTTTAGTAGGATTGCTATGAAAGCTAAATGGGGTTGTTGGGGCTCAGGAAACAATACCCCCAAGGGAAGCCTCAGAAGCAGCGTTTCCCGTCTGTCTGTCCTTCAGCCTTCACTCTCCCAAAGACAAGCAGAGAAGATGGACTTCCTCCTCCACAAGAGGAAATCCTCTTCCACAAAGCCAGCCATAAAGCCTAAAAACACCCCTCCAGCTTTCTCCCACCTAAGAATTAGCCATAACGAAACTCTCTGACTTTTGGATATAGCTCATAAGTTCCTAGTTCCAGGAAGGGTTCTGTTTGCTGCCACAGAAGAAAGAACAATGCCAAGAGGCCAAGAAGGCCCTGGAGAGGCCCTGCTGGTTCTCCTCCTCAGTTTACCAACTGTCAGATCACACCCATTGGTCCAGTCACAGTTAGCCACGGCTGCCCATGTCTCATCAAAGCAGAGTATAACAATGGTTCCTCCGGGGTCACCCTGAGTCTTCAATCTGCAGGGTCTGGCATCATGAAAAGCTAGGATGAGATAGATTTGCTTTGTTTTTCTCTTGCTAACTTGACTGTTGCTATAAGGGTGTGGGAAAGAGAGGCTTCGGCCCCCGTCCTGCCCCTGCAAGATCCACCATCCAGTTGGTGCTGGATGTGTAGCAAGAACCCCCACATCTGAGTGTCCCACAGGGCAACCTGATTATCTCGGATTCAGAGAGCTTTGTCACCCGTGGCACTCTACGACTGTGTCTTCCTGCAAACCAAGTGGGCGGCTCCATTCCCAGACACCGTTTGGTGTTTGATTTCCCTATGGCCCAGGTGGAGTGTGGGACAGGAGCTGGGGTTCAGCGGCACAGGGGGCAGGTCCAGTCCTGTCTGTTCAGCCACCTGCCCGCAGGAGGAGGCCCAGCACTGCCCTCACTCCCCACTGCCATCGCCCACTTTCATTTGGCCTCCACATGGCCACTGTTGTTCTTTTCTGGGGCTCCATGTTTTCTTTCTTTCCAAGTCCTTTTCATGTGAAAATTGAGCGAGAGGTACCTTCACAGCAGGCACACTTTCTCCTCCTGTGGAGTATCTGTTTCTTGCTTCTACCCAGCAGGATTAAAAATGATTGTTTGTGAACCGTGCCAGACCAAAGTCAGGGCTACAGGAAGAGTTACCCTTGGGGGTGTGAGAGCTTCTCCCCCAAGAGGCCTCCTGGAATTGGCTGAGGAAGAACACAGAAAATGTGCACCCAAGAAATGAAACTGATACAAGTGACATGATCTGGTTTCCATTAGAGCCCCACTGGCCTTGGAAATAAAGCTGGCTGTGGTATTGTAAAGACAGAAGTCACTTGGAAACTATCATGAAGCGCATAGGTGGACTTATGGAACTGAAATGAGGACTCCTGTTCTCACTACTGAACGGTTCAAAGGCCTCTGAGGACTAGCATTCAGAAAACAGTCACCGAGAAACAGAGGGAAACAAAGGATAGCAACGTTTGGAGCCAGTTCAGGAATGGAACTTGGAAGGGCAGAGAAGAAAGGGAAAGCTTAAGGAAAAGGTCATGGAGTGAGTGAAAGGACTAGATTTTTCATGGGAGAAAATGGCTGCAAACTATGCAAGTTAGTATAGGGTTAGTACCCAGAATATAGAAGGAACTCAAGAAACTCCAGCCAAGTCAAACAGTGCAGCTAAGTAATGCACAAACAAGATGAACAGACTTTTTTTTAAGCAAAGAAATACAAATGACCAATAAACATATGAAAAATGCCTAGGGTCCCTCGCTATCAATGAGATGCCTTCTTACTCCAGTTAGAATGACTACTACCCACAAATCAAAACATAACAAATGCAAAGGAGGTAGAGGAAAGGGCAACCTAACCCACTGCTGGTGGGAATGCAAACTGACACGACCATTGGAGAAGACAAACCAGAGATTCCTCAGAAAGCTAAAAAAAACCCCAGCTTTCTCGCTCCTGGAAATTTATACAAAGTAAGTTGAACGAGCAAATGAAAGGGCTACCTGCACGTTGATGTTTACAGCGGCTTAATTCGCCATAGCAAAGATAAGGAATGGGCTGGACTGGATTTCTCATTGACATGGCCATCCCCTGAATTCAGAGCTCTGTAGAATCTCCTCCTAGACAGCTAAGTCCTCTCTGCTCCTTCTGCCCTCCCCTCCACTGCGCTCTTCCCTGGAGGTATGTGCACAGGCACTGGAGGTTAGGACACTCTGGCAATCCCTGGGCTGGATTCCTCTCCCAGCAATTCAATCTTCAGCTGTGGGGCCTGACATTTCTTTGCCCAGGTATAATTTTCCTACCTGCTGACACTCCTGAAATCAACTGCATTCACTGGTCTTCCTAGGATTTTCAATTTAGGTAGATTTTAGTCCCAGATACTTTTCTCTTGAAGTTATCTTAAATGTATTGATTTGACTGTACATTTTAAATAACATTTAATTTTCTAAGAAATAAAACTGTTGCTTTGAGCAGTGGCTTCAAAACTCAAGGAACTGTGCATGAGAAAGGGTGAAATTCCGTGATGTTAGTTACATATCAATTGTTAAACAGCTTTAAAACAGAAGTGCATGCTGCCATCCTGTTAGCTGTGGACATACAGAATGTAAGCCGTGGACTTCAGGCCCAAGGAAGCCACTAAGAAAATTTAATCTCCAAGCACCCAGTTCCATGCTCTGTGAAATCATTCACATTTCTGAAAGCGTGTCCGGCCAAATCTGAGTTCTCCAGGATGCTTGTAGGTTTCAGGTGGAAGAAAAGAACTTCCTCAGTCAACTGATGACCTGTGACCGTGGCAAACGAATCTGCGTATGTTCAAGTACTACAAGAATCGTCGGAGCCTTTTTCCCAAGGTACAACCTGTTCTAAATTTGTCCTGACTATGCCTTTGTCCGCTCCACTCCATCCTCCAGTGTCTTTAGATCTCACTCACAAAATTTGAAAAACACGTAACAAAATCCTTTGTGACAATCACCTCCTACAAAACTGTTCAGGCAACTTTCTCAGCCATCAATTTTGCTCAAATCCTTAAATTTACACATATGGGCAGAACGCAGTTATCAGCCACTCATTCCAACAAAGTGATTTTCCACGAGTGGACTGAATAATTGAAATAATCCTTTTCATGTTGTGTTGCAGAGACAGACTTGATTGCTGTGTTACTCATATAAATACATTTCAGGCTTGCCCACAGTATGCTCTGAGTGTGCCGTACAAGTGTGCAGGGAAGAGGCCAAAGCTACCAGCAACAACAGAGAACAGGGAAGCAAAGGTGCACTCAAACCACATCCCAGCGGAAAATAAGACCCACACTGCCTGTGACAAACCTACATCAAATAATTTCTCCTTCTTGAATAAATGACAGGGACAAGAATATGGCATAAACAAAGTTCCCACTTTCAGTCCTATTCTGAGACCCTGTTTTCCAACTATGGGGCTGTACAGCCGGGAACAGGACATGGAACTGAAATGAAATTCACTAGAAAACACAGGAGATTTCATCTATATTATGATCAAAAGCCCAGTTTGAGACAGTCATGTGACTAAGGAAAAGCCCGCTTCAGGCACTGCAGAAATCCTTTGGTATATATCAAATTATGTATAGGCTGTCAAAAATTGGCTGAAATCCAGTATCCATAGCGAGCCACAATTCCTAGAAAATGTAACGTGGAACCTTTCTCTGCCTTTCTTTAAGGAATGTATCTAGTTATATTAATGATGATTGGCCTTCTTTACCATTCTTTTGTAACAAAATCCTTCTGGACAATACAAATCAGAAATGTAAATATGGCTGCATCCTATAAAGACTTTTTTATAGCAGCTGGGCTCTGCTGTGTGTGATGAATCCCAGCAGTCTCCTCTTCTCCCTGGTTGTTCAGTAAAAATAGAAAGAGAAACTCAGCTGAGAAAGAAGTTTCCGGCTACGAACAATGTGATCGCAAGTTTTGGACTACCTGATGTAGATGAAGAATAAGATTTAAAAACAGTGCATTTAATCATAAAGACTCACCTAAGTAAATTTGTTTCTTTAAAAACTGGACTCTCGGGCCCGGCATGGTGGTCTAGCAGTTAAAGTCCTTGCCTTGCAAGCCCGGGATCCTGTATGAGCACCGGTTCTAATCCCAGCAGCCCTGCTTCCCATCCACCTCCCTGCTTGTGGCCAGGGAAGGCAAACAAGGACGGCCCAAAGCCTTGGGACCCTGCACCCACGTGGGAGACCCACAAGAGGCTCCTGGCTCCTGGCTTCGGATTGACTCAGCTCTAGCCATTGCAACTCACCCCTCCAATGCCAGCAGGCCCCACCCAGGGAGGGGATCACGGCCTTTTCCTGGGTGTGTGAACATAGCTGCAGGGCCTGTGCTCATCACACACTCGCCTGCATGGCCCTGCTGTGTGCAGAACTGCCTGTGGTTTCCACGCCCACATGATGACCTGTACCTGGTGCTCTTTTCCCGGAAATCTCAGCTTCCTTGGTCCTAACCTGCTGTCCCCAGTTCCTAAACCACTGCTTTCAGTTCAGACTTCAAAGACACTAAAATGCAGCTATTTGGGAAAGTGATCCCTTTGACCCTGTGATAGCATGTGGGCTTGACCCGTGTGTCATATCTGCCCCTGTGACAAGCGCTGTCTGAGGCCGCTCTCAGGCTCAGCAGAAAGCAACGCTTTTTCCAATTAGCAATGTCCACCCCAAGTTCAGGGTAAGAGATGGCAAATTTGCAGCTGGGTTTTCCTGCTCCTGTTGCTTTGCTTTCCCAGTGAGTCTCCTTCTAGCAGTACCAGGCTGATTCTCCTTGGAGTGGGGAAAAAACAACAACCAACCAAACAAACAAAAAAACCCTCTTCCCTAAAACATAACAAGGCTTTCAAAAATTTGGCATCTCTGATTGTCTTTATGGTTTCACAATCCAGTTGGCTCTGATTAAGCCAAGAAATGTG
Source organism: Ochotona princeps (assembly GCF_030435755.1). Taxonomy (NCBI): domain Eukaryota; kingdom Metazoa; phylum Chordata; class Mammalia; order Lagomorpha; family Ochotonidae; genus Ochotona; species Ochotona princeps. The sequence continues at coordinate 3,656,153 of NC_080859.1, forward strand.
TCCGTCATCACAGCTGTCCCCTCCTGAGCGCGATACGGGCGGACGAAGCAGTTGATGCAGAGAGGGGAGTGGAGCTCTCGCTTCAGTCTCGTTACAAACGGAGTGAAGACCAGGCCTAGGAGCCAGGCGGTGATTCTGCCCGTGGCCCATAACCACATCCGCCGTGACAGTGCATTTGGTGAGACATAAGTAAATAAATTAATTAAAACTCTATAAAATAGGAGAATGATCAAAATAGAACTCACATCATGTCCAAGGTAGTACAGAATTCCCTAATAAAATCTTAGATGATCATCCTTACTGGATTTGTTTCCCCTCTAAAACAAAAGAAGCTGCTTAAAGAGAAGGACTTTTGACTAAGCAAGTGTCTGACACAGGAAAAATGGGCTTCTCCAAAGCGTATTATGCTCATTAACATTCTCTGCAAACACCTTTACACCCAAGCTTGTTCTCGTTCCCTTAACCACTTACTTCCCATGACTCTTTGCTGCCCCTGACACCTTGGAAGCAGTGAGCACGATCATGTCAGAGGCATGGCCAAGCTTCCCGAAGAGGGTCCAAAGACCAACAGAGGCTGAGTTCTTCAGACTCACGCTTTCAGAAAAAGTTCAAACCTTCCATCTCACAGGCCGGCTCAACTCCTTCAAAGTTCTCATCGCAACTCGTGGCTGTTGGAGTCTCTGTTCCATCTGCATGGCAGGTCTGTGCTGTCCCCTGTGCCTTGCTCAGCAGCGGATGCGAAGGGGGTGACAGACGAATCCAGCCATCAACGAAACAATCAGTGACAGAACGGCAAGCATCTACCTCTGGTTTGCCCACAGTTTCGTCTGTATCTCTGTGGGAGTTGCTGAAGGGAAAGCCCACACGTTGGGGTGCTCCCAGGCACTTCCTGTCCATCCTGGAAATGCCATGGCAGCCCATGCGGATCCCCAAGGCAGCACTGCTAACGGATCCCTGCCAACCATCGGCAAAGGCACTGAGATCTCAGAGCAGGCTTCCAGGCCCCCGTTGGCCTAAGCCTACCTGAATCCTTTATTCAGTTCAACAAGCTACGGTACATTTTCTTCTCATCAGCTTGCCACTGCATTCAGTATCAAAGTTTGGATCTTTCCACGCGCTGCCAAGAACCACTCTCCGCACCATTTATAACATCTGGTCTGCAGCCTGCACTAGCCCATGGGACGCCTTGACATAAAGCAACAGTTAATTTCATATCATGCAAGGTTCGGTTTATGTGAAAAATGAGATAATGTATGTGAAAGTGCTTTTGAAAAGTATAAAATCCCATGCAAGTGAAATAAATGATTCCAAGCCGCACCGGCATCACTGCTGCCTCAGGCAGGAGAGAAACCTTTCTGAATAGCTTTTCACATACTTGGGGACATTGAACTGCATGCTTTCAGAGGAGAAGCGGTTTCCTGGAATTACACAGGACCTTTAAGGAAATAACAGCACCTCTTCTAAGCACCGGTACGGAACCGAGGAAAATAAATACAGCCAGGTCCTATGGACACAGATCAACCATTTATCCAAAACACGCAGGCATTTCTTGGAAGTCCATCCTTTCAGAAATGGAATGTAGGGTGTAAAACAGGCTTGCATTTCTCATTGTGAAGGATGAGGCTGTTCCCCTTGTATCACTTACTTAGGGAGGAGACCCTGCCATGCTCCCGTCAAACCAGCAATACCATGGATCCCATAGGACTCATTTTATTAGAAGAAGTCGTTACCCCAAAGCTATAATTTGAAACACTTAAGAAAGGAGTTCAGAAAGGTGTTGCCTAGTGGTCCAGCCCTAGGCCCCGATAAACTGGAAAATAAGTTAGTGGCACTGAGAAGTTTCAACTAACAGGCAAGAGGAAGTGCATTCTGAGGAAATGCGAGAGCAAAGCGGACCCCCACAGACACACTGCTGCAACACAGTGCTCCGACGCTCCCAATTGCTGCTAGCAAGTACACCAGCCGCAGAGAGAGGGGCCCAGGGGGAGCCTTAGGAGCGAACGCTTCTACGTTACCATCTTACCCTTGGTTATTGAAGAACATTCACCTTGCTTGCATTACCTTGAGCATCACCAGTTCCCATTAACCCAGATACAAAAACATGTATTCTGAGAGTCCCTGGTAGCTGTACCTGACTGACACAATAGGGGCTGCAGAAGACAGTCTGGCTGGTGAAAGGGATGGGACTTTCAGGAAGAACCCAGCATGTCCGTTCTCTGGCGGAGCCTCACCCCATTTCTGGGCTCATTTTGTGCCATCGGCTTCTCCTGGAACTCTTCTGACCATAGCAGGAAGAGAGCCCAGCAAGGAAACTGCTCCCTGGCGGTCAGCTCCTGACTGCAGTGCGCTATTGCTACTGGCAGGGATCAAGGGCGCAGAGCTTGGATCAGACACTGGCTTTTGTGCACAGTGTTTAGCAGGCTCTTATCAATACGTGTAATTTAGCTTCGGTAGTTTCTATAAAGTAGAGGTTTGATTCTGCCAATGACCTTTTGTGAACTTCTGGGAGAGTTTTGTTGTTGTTTGTTTGTGTTTTTGGGGTTTTTTTTTTTTGGTGAAAAGGTAAGAAATAAAGGCTCTATTTTCCTACTAAGATGGTAATTACACTTAAGTTCATGTAGTTCTGATGTTCGTGGGAGATCTTTATAATTTACCACTGGGTAGGCTCCCTCTGGGAAGCTATTTTTTCCCCTTCAGAGACTTTTTTTTAAACTAGCATCCTTGTAAATTGGATAAGTGTTGCATTACAGTGATTTGCAACTCATTGATAGGCCTTATATGCTTTGAACTTCAGTAACAGCATTTGAGAGCGAGATTAAAATGCCCTTAACCAGCAAGCATTCACTTTCTAAGAGTTCTATTTCAAAAACATGAAAGCATTGCATTTTTGAAAGCCATGTAAGTTTAAGCAAAGCAAAATGTGCCTCCACTTGATTGAGTTCAGTGGCTGTGGGGCCTTTTCAAAAACCTGGCTTGACTCCGTCTACGGACAGCCAAAGAAGCTGTTCCATCATTCAACATCACAAGGCTTCCTCTGCCATCATGGTCATTACACAGGTTGCCAACCCAATTAAGATTTCACCAGGAAAGATGATTCTTCATTACAGCCATTTCACTGGAGGGTCAGTGGTGAATTCTGTGAGAAAACTTCATTCGACAACTTTCCCATCCTGCTGGAAGAAGGGCCTTGGTGGTCAGCCAGGAACACATGGGATGATCAGGATAAGTCATGCTGCTTAGGGGCTCAAAACGACCATGCATTTCCGCAACCAGGGCAAATTAGCCTTTGGCAAAGGAACTCCAGATTACTTATCCATGCAGGCACTTCCATACGGTGAGAAACAACAGCCCTGGAAGGCAGTAACACATTGCCTGCGGATCCCAGGGGTCTTCCAACTCATGAAGCATTTCATCAGGAGTCCATAGAGCTGTTGGCGTCATGCAGGTCTGGCCAAGCAGCCATAGGGAAGGGGGTCGTTTTTGCAGGCTCTTGGAAGAAATCCTGAAGTCCAGGACTCAATTTTCTCCATGAGAATCCTCCAGCCAAGTCCCCAAAGTTCACCTTCAGGCTGCCGCGGAGTGCCAACCAGCACGGAAGTCCGCTCTGCTTTCAGAAAAGTCAAGCCAAAAAGGTGTTTGTTTCTCCAAACCCTTCCCAAACGTGCAGCCTGCAAGTCTGCACCACACACGGTCTTTCTCCAGCAACAATGAGCACTGCACAAAGCAGGGGAAGAAGGGATTTTTCCTCTGACAGCAGCTGAGCAGGTGCATGGAAAAATAACTGGTTCCTGGCAAGTCTGTCCTAATGGGTTTACTGGCAGCTGCTTCTCTCAGCAAAGTCCCCGTGTGCACAGAAATATCTTTTCGCTGTGTATATACTGCTGTCTCTTTTAGATCAATGCCTTTCCTTGCACCCTAAAACTCTCCCACCTCCCTTGTCCATGTTTCCTGATCCCAAAGTCTCAAAGTCAAAAGTTGCCTACTTATTAACACTCCAATGGCAAAGCTTTTTAAGGACACAAAGCAACTCTGAAGCAGAAGCCTAAGTGATCACTCGGGTAGCTACTTTGCAAATAAAAGGAGGGGGAAGGATCTCTTGGCACCTGAGCTGCTGGGACCATGACGGTCTGTAGGATGTCCTGGCCCCAGAATCGCGCTTTATCTTTCGGAATGTGGTGGGTCCATGTGTCTGAATGCTGCTGGCAGATCTGACAGCGAGTTCCAGTTCCTTCTCGCTATGGGGCCAGGGACAATCTAGTTAAAGAACACGCGGACATCTTGGATGACACACTCGGCTTCACTGCTTATACACTGTATCACATGGCCACACTGCAGCCTCGATGCCTCCAAGTAGGGCTCATCAAATGTCAGCTACTCTTTTGTTCAAAATTTGGGGACAGTCGCATGTGACTGCTGTAAGTTAGGATGAGAGAATTCCTTCTATTATTCTTTCTTTTTTTATTTTTGTATTTAAAAGATAAGCATGAGTTCCAAACAGCCAGGAGTTCTATCTGGATCTTTCCTGTGGGGGCAGAAGCCCCCAAGAATTGGCATCATTTTCTGCTGCTTTCCCAGGCACACTAGTTGGGAGTTGGACTGGAAGCAGAGCAGCCAGGAACTCAAGGCAACACTGAGATATGAAATGCCATCTGCCTGCGAGGGCCCTCATAGACCGTTTCCCTTTAAGTTTTAACTTTCCGTGGCACTCTGGCCTGGTGTGACGGTGCTGTGGCCTGTACAGAACAGGTGTTTTTTCAGCTGGTAGCGGGGTAGTTCTCTGGTGATCACTTACACATGTCACTCTCTTCCCTTTGTTTCCTGTCTACTTCAAAACCCTCACGTGTGATACAGTCAACTCAGTTGATCTTGAGCCAGGTGAGAACTGAACTTCAGACTTAAAAAGCAGACAGTTTTTTTTCTGGAAAAGGGTTTTCATGTTGTTTTCTTTTGAGATTTTGTTCTTTTTTGAATGTTTTTCTAAAACTCGAATGTTGAAAAATAGCAGAAGACATCCGGAGCGTATGACTGAAGAGACATCAGTGATTATCACCTTTTGAGTTTCCTGTGTTTTGCAGAGAATAAAAGCTACTTGCAATTAGCTGGTGACTTGTAGCAGAAGCATTTGCACAACAAAGAAAAGATTTGTATGTCATTGTCCAGCGTGAATTAGGAAATCTCAAGGAAGAAACTCCCTGTTCAATTGGCCTGAGCGCCACAGGCCAGTGAGGCCTGCTTCCGGCCAGCTGTGCTAGTGGCAGCTCCAGTGGTCAGGGTGGTTCTCTGTGATGCAGGGTCAGAACAAAAACAACTCCTGGGGGAAAAAAAAAGGCTGCTGGCTGTGCTGGGCCCAAGAGAATCTGGGTGGGGAGTGCCTGAAGGTGCCACGGCTCTTTTTGCTCACCCTCTGCCACTGTCTGTCACCAGTCTACAGTGACAGGGTTGTGGTGCGTGTCAGGTGGCAGTTAGACCATCCTGCTGTACCTTCACACACAACAAAGCCTCGGCTCCCGCACGTTTCCTTGGAGTGGGCTGAACGGTGCAGCGGAAGCGTGCAGACCCCTGGGGCCTCCTCAGAAACCTATAGGGCTGGTCTGGCTCCTGCTTCCACTGGAAATCTCTGCTCAAACAGGAAGCTGCCTGAGGGGCAGGACGCCCAGGGAGTGTAAACGCTGCTGACTGGGCTGATCAGGTTGTACTGCCTTGTCAGCCTGAGAGTATATCCTTCATAGAATCTCTGGGCTGTAGTACCCACGGCAACAGAGGCCAGCTTCCAGCATCTTCTACCTCCAAGATATTCTCTTAGCAAAGTCCTGTGCCCGGGGTCAGGCTGTGTGGTCTTGGACGCTACTTTGAGTGACCCAGCAGCCAGAACATTTAGGCATGACCTCAAGTTACCTGGGTCTTGCCTGGAGTTAGAATACATCAGAGTCGTCTAGAAAGCAACTCTCCCAGGCCCCTCCCCCTCGCACGGCGCATGCTGGCATCGCCACCTGTGCCGATGGAGGAGGCAACAGAACGGGCACCAAGAAGCGCCCTGCCATGCTGTGCAGGGTAACCAAGGCCTCAACCTGTGCCGGACAGGGAGACAACAGGAACGGGCACACTGTGCAGGGGCACTGACGTCCACACCACAGTCTTCCAGATGCCAGAAGACCAAACCGCTGTGGCCCTGGCCCTTGGACGCTGCTCTCCTGTGACGGGGTCTGGGACATGGGAGGGCCTGAGATCAGCTTATGGAGACTCAGTTCCTGGAGTGTGAACGGGTGCTCCAGCACGAACAGAAGACAGCACACATGCACACACCATACATACCGACAACACACAAGTACAACGGCACTGTATAACCGGCATGCCATTGCCCTCCTGTGCCCTCCCCGCGCTGTGTTTCTGTGAGGGAGAAGGTGTTCACTCCCCATATGGCTCCACAATTGAACAGCAAAGCACATGGTGCTTCTCACGGAGGCAGCTTGCTCACAGAGTTGCCATGGCTATACAGAAATAAAACCGAAAAAGAAAGGCAAGAAACATCCTCACTTGAGTGAGGAGCTCACTGGTGCCTCCTTGGAGCTGCACAGCTCAGATCCTGAAAGGCAGCCACCTCAGACCTCTGTCCTGTGCTGATGACAAAACCCAATCCTGGCCTGAAAGCAAGGAGCCACTGTGGACAATTTCCCCAGGACTAATACTCACTATTGATGGGATCATTTGTGTGGCTGGGAAGATTCTGGGGGAAGCTGGCCCTTGCAGTAAACTATCCGAGGGGTAATTTGTGGGGACAAATGATACATTGAGTACTGCCTTTAAACTTTACAACAATTGCTGTCACACAAAAGAACAGTAATGGCTGAGCCCGGGCTCCAGCCCAGCTTCCGGCCCCTGCTCACTGAGAGTTGGAAGGAAGCCCTGGGGGTTCATGACAGAGGATTGTTCCAAACAATGACAGTAGAGCTTTTGTAATTACTATTAGGTTAAACCCATAACTCCGGGCTTTGTTCTGGGATTACACGTGTTTATTTCAGCCTCATCAGAGTTGTCATGGTTTGCATCCTGTGATGAAATGCCCAGACCCCAAGCTCACCATTCTGCTGCCATTGTCCCTCTCCTGCCTGGCACACCAACACCACCCGGCTCCTGTATCCTAGGAGCTTTGTGCAGACCCCAGGTGACAGCAGTGAGGAACTTCTATCCCCAAGATGTAATTCCAGGTGAGGGGTTTGGCCTCTCTCACCCCACAGGGGTCTTTGAGGCCTGGAATGAATTTGGACTCAACACTCACTCTCCGGGTTTTAGGATCGATTGTTTCCTCAAGCCCGGCAACCCACCTGTGAAGTCTGATGGAAGTATTTTTCCCAACTACTTTCTGGGACAGGGACCGATAACGGAAACAGTGACCCCCAGCACTGTCTGGAGGATCAGATCCAGGACAGGGAGGGATGATGGAGACAGTGACCTCCAGCGCTGTCAGTGGACCAGACCCAGGACAGGGAGGGATGATAGAGACAGTGACCCCCTGTGCTGTCAGTGGACCAGACCCAGGACAGGGAGGGATGATGGAGACAGTGACCTCCAGCGCTGTCAGTGGACCAGTCCCAGGACAGGGAGGGATGATGGAGACAGTGACCTCCAGCGCTGTCAGTGGACCAGACCCAGGACAGGGAAGGATGATGGAGACAGTGACCCTCTGTGCTGTCAGTGGACCAGACCCAGGACAGGGAGGGATGATGGAGACAGTGACCTCCAGCGCTGTCAGTGGACCAGACCCAGGACAGGGAGGGATGATGGAGACAGTGACCTCCAGTGCTGTCAGTGGACCAGACCCAGGCTGATGAGTGCCCTGGAGTCCTGCTGACCTCAAAGAGGGGTCAGCTCTGTTGGGCTCCCTCCTCCCGAAGCTGCTTCCAGGAACAAAACAATTGTCCAATGCCGGGAAGCCAACCCCCGGGGACACACAGACAGAACATGAGGCGAAGGTGAGCTAGCCCCAACACAAATGTGAGTCCAACAGGGGAGAGGGGAGCAACCCAACAGAAATGTATTCCCCTCAGCGTTCTTTAATCGAGTGGTGAGAGACCAGTGGTCAGAATCCAAAACAATTCAGAAGCTATAGAAATCCCTGACTGGAACCTCTCTTGCCCACAGCGTGGTCTTGGGAGAAAGAAGTCTTTAATTAAAAGTTAACAACAAACAGTGGCTCCACTGAGGTTCCTGGGAAGGGCGGGTGAATCTGTCCACAGGAGGCAGCCAGCAGCAACACTTTGCAGTCTGATAAATTCTGATCTTAGGGCCCGGCGGCGTGGCCTAGCGGCTAAAGTCCTCGCCTTGAACGACCCGGGATCCCATATGGGCGCCGGTTCTGATCCCGGCAGCCCCACTTCCCATCCAGCTCCCTGCTGTGGCCTGGGAAAGCAGTCGAGGACGGCCCAATGCATTGGGACCCTGCACCTGCGTGGGAGACCCGGAGGAGGTTCCTGGTTCCTGGCTTCGGATCGGCGCACCGGCCCGTTGTAGCTCACTTGGGGAGTGAATCATTGGATGGAAGATCTTCCTCTCTGTCTCTCCTCCTCTGTGTATTTCTGACTGTAATAAAATGAATAAATCTTTAAAAAAAAAAATAAAATAAATTCTGATCTTAAAAACCAAGGAGAAAGCACACTGAATGGACCAAGTGGTTACAATTAACATGATCCAGGGGACTAAATGCATGTGAGGTACAGGATCCCAAGAAGGACCCAGCCTGGCCCCGGACAGGTCATCTTCTGGCAGGACATCCATGAGCCACAGCAGGGAACATGGGGAAAAGTTAGGAAATTTTATTTGAAAGGAGGTAATGAGTTCGAGTTTTCTCGACAAAGATGATGGGACTGAAATTAATGAAAAACCAAGGAACTCTTCCAGGTTAAAGGAAACTAGAGTCCGGAAACCTGTATATAATATATGGTGTTCTATTAGACTCTGTGTGGAGAGGAACAATGCAATGCAATGAGTTCAATGGGAAAATTAAATCATGAACTGCAGGCTAAAGGATTAAGTGCTGAGTTTCCTGAAGTCGATAACTACTCACTGTATGTAAGAAAATGTGCCTGTTCTTCAGGGATCCACACAAAAGCATTCAGTAGTAAAGAGGTATGATTGAGAACTACTGGGAAACACTCACACACTTTTCCTATATTAGAGAATCCAGATGTATAGCTACTTGATCGACGAATGGTTAATAGATATGTATGTGTGCACATATAAGGAAAGAAAGGCAATGTGTAACAGGATGATTAATTAATGAGGGCAAAATATGAACAACAGAAACTCAGCGTCAGAACGCAGGAGTGTTCCTTGTGCTTCTCATGACCATTTTCTGTTTGAAAGGGTTCCAGATAACACTTTAAGTCTCAGGGACAATTTCATGGCTGTCCTGTAAGTAACCTGTCCCTCCGTTCTAGCTCCTATCAGAGCCTCAAAGGACCAGTAAGAGGCAGCAGGCATTCAGGCACACAGTCAAACCTGTGTACAACAGGAAACAGGCCCATTTTCCCATCATGACTTGTGGTTAAGAATGTGTTACAAAGATATTTTCTAAATGTTTAAAAATGGCATCAGCAGGATCACCATAAAACACTAAGTGAGCATGCAAAACCCAAGACCTTGTCCAAGACATAAGAAGCGATTCCAACACGGGCCCTGAGACAGACCCCACCACCCTGGACATCCTGGGCCACCCTGAATGCCTTGGATACCTATTTACCCATCCCCTAGTTCTGCACCCCTTGAATACCTGTTCACCCAGCACTACCGTAAATCCCCTAGCTCTACACCTCTTGGGTGCCCATTCACCCAGCACTACTGTAAATCCCCTAGCTCTTGGCCCCCTTAAGGCCCACTTGTCTAAGTAAGCTTGGTAACCTCCAGGTTTAAATAGCGAGTTCCACCAATCCCGTGATGCATTTATCCCTGGGTGTCGCCTACACCTGCAGCTTCCAATTCCTGACCCCACACTCCCCATACCCACCCCAAGGCTATAAGGGACCTGCCCTTTGCTCGCTCGCTCTCTCTCTCTCTCTCTCTGCTCCCACTTTCTCCCTGCCCCACGCTACCTCCTTCACTGAAGTAAAGGCCTTTCGTGTGGTTCACGTGCTGTGTCTGGTGTCTTGAGTTTGTGGCAAAAAGCTAACACAAGAGAGTCTACCCATGTGGATCATGATGTCCTTGCAGGGAGATGGAAATAATCTATCATCACTCCATCCACAGCTCCCACAGGACAACACACGTGTCAGCAGGACACTTCGTGCTACTGCAGAAAACTGAAAGTATAAACTAGCTTAAACAGTACAAGATTTACTATCTCACATCACACAATGTCCCCAAACCGGACATTGCCTCAGACTCCGATGGTTACCCTGTGCTCCTCTGTCCCTTCCACCTCTGGCCAGACTGCCCACTGCTAAAGCCAACAGAAGGCAGAGGCAGAAGACTCTGCAGACAGGGTCCACAGAGGCCCACCTTTAAGGGCAGAGAGGCGGCAAGGAAGGAGGTGATGGACACACAAAAGCAACGCCCAGGCCCTTCCCAGAGCCACCATGCTTCCAGAGACGCTGCCTCTGCTCCTGGCAGCACTGGGCCAAGCTGGCTACACGGAGCCCAGACGCAGCCGGTCCCTTCTCAGCAAAGCACTGAGCAGAGAGCGGGAAGCGTCCACTCCGCCATAAGAGAGTTCCTGGGAGCTTTCCGGGGACAGGCTCGCCTTCCACCAGGGAGGCAGCTAGCGAAGTCACAGGGAATGGAAACAACGTGGCTGCCGTGCGTAAAATGCGGGGATACAGGTTCAGGGAGCTGGTCCGCCTTCAGCGGTAACTATAAAAAAAGGCCAAAGATGTGATGGAAAGAGAAAGCGGAGTATTGCAGCAGCGATTGTGATGTGCCATGACCTAGAGCGAATGAAGAGTTATCCCTCTATACCAAAGACAGGAAGGGGAAAATGAAAAAGAAAGGGAATACTTGTGTGTGTGCGGGGGAGGGCATGCCTTTCCCTCCAGGGCAGCCTCCGGCAGGGGCCTCACAATGTTGGAAGGTCAAGTTCCCATGGATGTTTCTCACAGGACCTCACAGGACCTGCAGTCTGGTGAACACCGTCCCCAGCTGGAGATGCGGCCTGCAGATGTGTATTCGGGGAATGCTCTGGCCCTGCACTGGAAGCTGGGTCTCTCCAGGCTAGCTGGACAGAGCCACACCTGCTCTCAGGCTGGGGGCAGAGGGGCATGAGATGATTAGTGTCGCCCTATGCTTGAGACGGTCAAGTCCTGCCCCCTGGCCCCCCACCCCACCCCACTTTCCCTGATGGTTTGCAGCAGGCCAGGTGAAAGAGAGGAAAAGACAGGTATTACCAAAAACACAAGTCAGCATTTCTACACACACACACGAAAGTAAAAGCAAATCCAAGATCGATTTGTCCTGGTGTCTCTCTGGTACTTCAAGTCACTTTCCAGTGACAACGAAACATGGCTGGTATCACTTTTAATCACTTCCTTCTCCCATGGAACACACGGCAGCTCTCCAGAAACCCTGCTCTATTTTACACTGAAACTCTATACTTCAACACAGAGAGGGAGAGAATTGTTTTTTTTAATTTTCCTCTTTCCTTTGAAATTATTTCCCAGGCCACTTGTGGCCCTTGGTAACACTCGAAAACTTTTCCAATCAATCTGACATTGTCAGCTGTCAAAATGGATTTTCTTCACTAGAATTTATATGACACTCTATATTTCAATCTGTTCTATATAAATCCTTCTTTTATTTTGATATTATTCCCTCTGTTTCCTGACAGGGCTTTTGTTGTTATTATTATTCTTTACAGGCCCATCAAATTATCTCCTATTCTAAAGCCCTTAAGAAGGTAGCCGTCAGGGTCCCCTCTCAGAAACACCAAGTCAGCAATGTCTGTTGGACCATTTTCTAGCATATTCCTTGATGATTATGACTCACTTCCTTTGCAAACCATATACAAGGAGAAGCATTAGAACTTTGGTGAACTGCCATGTCCAAGCAGGTTAGTACATAGTTGTGTAAGCAAGTGAATGAATTATGATAGCAAGTCTGACGATCACAGAATTGCTTCATGGTTCCTCTGATTCATCGAGTGGCTTTCCCAGAGTTCTGACCAAACTGCTGGGGTTTCACTTGTTTCATTTTGTTATTGCCTCGTTGTAGTCTATACTCATCAAAATAACCACCTATCAAACACAAAAATAAATCTTGACATTAAGCAAGAAAAGCAGCTCAAAGGGTGAAGGAGTCGCTGCTTTGTGTAACTCGTGTGCAAGTCTTCCAGGCTTCCCTGTGACTTTCACTGCCTCCCGAGTGCTGAGGGTCACAGTCACGAAACCCAGCCTGTTGCCCATGCTCTACCCGTGCCAGCAACACCCAGGCTTCCACTCCCATGGAGGACTGTCCTCGTGGTGCCTAAAGGCACGGGATCAGATTGTGCAAGTGCAAAGATGAAACTTCTCTGAAAACACAGACTGTGGCAGCTGCCTGCAGCACCTTCAAACATCAGATCCAACATGGTCTGCGACGGCTGTCACCCTTTCGTTTTCAGCTGTGCACGAGTGTGTCAGGAATTACTGGCTGCTGGCTCTGCCGTTTTCTACATGCTCCCAGTGACAGTGTGGCCTGAGGACAAGCCACAGCATGACTAAAGTGCCTATGGGTGATGGGACACTGGAGGCCCCGGGCTCAGGGAGTCAGGAGCTGTGTTTGAACACGCTCTCACTGGCCATGTGGAAATGTAGACCTCCTTGGACCCACAAATTCAAAATAGGATTCCTGAATGACCTGTGTGATCCTTAAGGTTTGAAATGCACTCTGTGTTGGTCTGCTGATGGCTTCTTGCCTGCAGGTTCTTGGCAGGATTTCAATTTCTGGGATGAAAAGTTTTTATTATATTTGATTAAAACAACCACGAAAACACCATTGCAACTTCTCTCTATTGTTCCTCTAGGCTTCTTTTCCAGAATAGACAATGACAGAAACACCCACTTAATTTTGCTTCAACCAACTTCTTCCCCCAACTGAATTAACAGGGTCCTAAGGAGCAGACTCAACCTTAAATTCTGTCTTACAGAAAGTAACTTCTGAGGAGGGAAGTTCATGACCGCCCTGAGTCTTGGCTGCAGACATGCCTGCCTACATGTGTTAAGGGAAGAAGGAAGGGCTTCCCACCTATGGGCAGGAAGAGCCCTTGAGAGTTTCACAGGTTCCTAACAGCTACAGGGCCCAGAAAGCACCCTTACTTTCCTGTTAGTCTCATTCAGCAGTTGCAAACTTGAACCTGCTGATGAGTCGCCCCAGGGCAAGTGCTTACAGTAAAGGACACACTGGATTGTGGCCTACAGAGAGTGGTCAAGGCAGTACTGATTGCAGGAAGTTGGCACCTTGCGCAGTCATTTGAAATCTCGTGTCCGCATCAAATTGACTCTATAATTTTTTTCTTTTTTTTCTTTAGGTGACTAGCTGCAGTTCCTGACACATTTGTATCATATGTTTACATCTCCAATTAATAGATATTTCAACCCCAATTTTGAAAATTGCATATATTTTCCATGAAGAAAGCCTGAAAACTCTGTCGTTTCATTTTGCCCACTAAAATACAGCCATACTTTCTTGTGTTAGAATTTTTTGACAGGAACTTCTCTAAAGCGGCGACAAAGGGTAGGTTTGAGAAAAGTTCTTAGAGCAACACGAATTCTATTAGAAGAAAACCAGCATGTGCATCAACTTCATGAGGAAGCTTTGGTGGAAGATGGTGAAATCTGCTCTGCTTTCCAAAATTTGACGGAGATAACACCAAAAGAAACCAGTAGTTTAGAAATGAGTAACTCTTTTTAAGCAGGAACAGTAGCAGACTGACACAACAAGTGTGAAGAAAAACTTCAACTTTGTTGTGCCCTAATTGAACAGGGCCATTAACTAACAGCAGAAGTCTTGGCTGATATCATAGCCCTCTTAACTGATTCACATTGTGCAATTCTGAGTGCACAATTAAAGCGCAGTGGATTTTCTGTTCAACAGGTGCCAAAACTATTGGCTCCTGATCGGCGGCAGATAAGAGCAGAAGATTCAATGGAAATTTTCAGCAAATGACATCAAGAGCTCGAAGTATTTCAGGCAAGAATTCAAAGAAATCAGGCATTCCCCGTGCAGTTTTTAAGACAAAGCGCAATGGGAGGAACAGCAACCAGGAGGTGGGGATGCTCCAGCCAAAGCCAGAGCAGCCGGCCACAGTCATCGCAGGAGACGCTCAGGGCATTTTCTGAAGGGCCACAGAATTAAAACATCTACTTATTAGAAGGGTGTTTTGAGAAAGCCAAATTTTTTGGTAGAAAACTGCACTTAAGAACTTTGCCACAAGGCTCCTGCTCATTGCTTTTGTTCAGAAATGCCAACAGACTTAACCAACGAAATGAAAAGACTCTACAATGAAAATTACGAGACATTGATGGAAGAAATTACCAAGCTCAAACACACACACACACACACACACAAGTTCCTTGCTCATGGATTTAAAGTGTCAATATCACCGCCATGTATATAGTACATAAACCAATCTGCACATTCAATGCAGTCTATCAAAACACCAATGACATTCTTTACAGAATACCAAAACCATTCCTAAAACTCATATGGTATTATAAAAGATCCAGAATAACCAAGTAATTATGAGCAGAAGAAACCAGAGACATCACAATACCTCACTTCAAGGCCTACTACAAAGCTGCAGTGGTCACAGAAATCAACAGAACAGAATGGACCTCAGAATTTAATGTATGTGTGTGCTGAACCAACGTCCAGAACGTTCCTGGTCATCAGGCCCCATGGACACCAGGCCCATTAATTAGGCTTGCTGCAAAACTGTTTCTTCAGATGGCCCTGATCATAGCTCATTTTCATCTTTTTAGCAATGATAATGCTTTCAATGTATAATTATATGCAATTTATTTTTGTGTAAGTCACAAGGCATTGCCTATTAATTCATCTCCCAACTGAAACATCCCCTTTGTCAGATAATCTGCTATTCTTTTACAAAAATGAACAAAGGGCTTTAATAGATACTTCCTTAAAGAAGATACACTACTGGCCAAATAGATATATTACTATTCAGACTTGTTTGTTATTAGATGCAATGAAACCCTTAGGGAGATGTCACTTTACGCCCACTAAAATAGCAGTAGTCAACATGGCAGCGAGGAGATGGCGAAATGGGAAGCCAAGCGCTGTGGGGTCCTGCAGACCCCCCTTGGCCTTGCTTCCTCGGAGCCGTTCTCACCACCAGGGGTCCATCTGCACCCGGTTGTCTTTGGCCTGCCAAGCTGACTTCAGCAGCAACAGTTCCGTGGCAGTTTCGCAAGAATCAACCATACTCAGTGCCTAACCATTTGCCTTAACCAAGTCCTTAGTCATTTTCTTTTCTTCTTCTTCTTTTTTTTTTTAAGACTTATTTTTATTGCAAAGTCAGATATATACAGAGAGGAGAGACAGAGAGAAATATCTTCCGTCCAATGATTCACTCCCCAAGTGACTGCAATGGCTGGTGCTGCGCCCATCCGAAACCAGGAGCCAGGAACTTTCTCCAGGTCTCCCAAGTGGGTGCAGGGTCCCAAGGCTTTGGGCCGTCCTCAACTGCCCTCCCAGGCCACAGCAGGGAGCTGGATGGGAAGTGCAGTTGCCGGGATTAGAACCAGTTTCCATATGGGATCCCGGCCCTTTCAAGGCAAGGACTAGCCGCTAGGCCAGCACGCCAGACCCCCTTAGTCATTTTCCATGCACTGACACTTATAATTCCCTAGTTGTACCTGCTGTATTCAGTTCTGGTTTCTCTCTCTCTCTTCAACATTCTCCTTATAAGTCTATCCAATGTAATAGAGTCTGCATTGCATTGCAAAGGCAATTTTTATTGCCAGGCGTCATTTCAAATAACCCCCGTGAGCATTTTAAATGGTGCAGTTGTTTTGGAAAGCAGTTTAGCAGATTCTCAGAAGGTTACACATACCCACCCAGAAATTCTCCTCCTAGAAACAAGTTCTCCAAAGAAACAAAAGCACATGCTCACTTTAAAGATTCATGCACAAATGTCCAGAGTACCCATAACATGGAAACACCTGCAGTGTTTATCAATTGAAGAATGAAGCAAGAGAAAACAATATATATAAATAAAATACTATTCATCCACAAAAAGAAGAGAGAATCCAATAGATGATAATACACACATAACCTCAAAATTCCATGCTTTGTGAAAGAAGTGAGGCATAAAGGCTCCCTTACCCAGCAGGGGAACATCGGTGGTTGGTAGAGGCTGGTGGAGGACTAGAATGGGAACTGGAAGGGGGTTTCTGCATATGTATGTTGGACATAAATATATATTGGGCATATATTATCATTTCCTGCATACTACAGGTAACATTTTTTAAAAAGAAGTATTAATACTTATCGTGCACTGCAGACTGACTGTTCCCTTTACCTGTTAGACTAGCCTTGCAGTAAGCTGTTAAGGATCTGCCCCTCAACTCAGGACAGACAGGCAACAATAACTGACATACCAGGAAAGTACCTGGGAAGAGACGTGAATGCTCAGGCACTGCTCCTCTCGCGAGGCTTCCTCCAGGAAGTGAGGAGGAGCAAGAGGAAGGAGCACGGGGAGGGACAGAGCAAGGATAATGTTAGGGGGCCACGCAGGAAAACAGTAGGCTAGGTCATGGCTTACAATGCTGCCACTGATCTACCTCTGGTCTACCTCCATGCTGGTGCAGCTGGGAAAGGAATCAGAGGATGATCAAAGTACTTGGGTCCCTGTTGGCCATGGGGGAAACCCAGATGGGGCTCCTGGCTCCTGGCTTCAGTCTGGCACAGCCCAGCTATTATAGCATTGTAGCCATTTAAAGAAGCGAACCAGCAGATGAAGATCTCTGTCTGCTGGAATGCAACGTGCAGATGATGTGTGAAGAAGCTGTCCACCCCCAACCCCGAGCCTGTAGATGCCCACACTGGGCAATGGCTCATCCCCCGTAGCTCACGTTGTCATCGGATTGCCACTGCAGTGGTGCTGGGAGAGGCAGCTTGGAAGAGCAGCTAATGACTTTTCACAGCGCGACTTCTCACTCTTGTTCAACCACATTCAGCACTGTGGGAAGCGGGGCTACCCTCTGTGTGCTGTCCCTGCAGGCACTGTCGGCCCTGTTATCGAGAAGCTAAGAGGATGCTACTGCCATGTTCTCGGAATTCCCAACCAGGACCATGATCCAAAGTAAATTTCTGTGTGTGGCATAAAGGTCAATCAAGGATGACCTCTACTCATTAAGCCAATGACTCATTTGGTCTCTTTAAAGTGAGTGGGCTGGTGTGGTGGTTTTTCAGGGTAACCTTCCACCTATAGTGCCAACATCCCATCAAGGCTCTAGCTCATGTCCTGGTTGCTCCACTTCTGATCCAGCTCCCTGGTAATGGTCTGGGAAAGTACCAAAGGATGGCCTGAGTGTTTGCGACCCTGCATGCCCAGGGGAGACCCAGAGGGGGATGAACCAGCTGATGGAAGACCTCTCTCTCAGTCTCTCCTTTCTCTCTGTTATATATGCAATCCAAATAAAAATAACTAAGTCTTTTAAAAAAATGCCAAATGGGTGCTCCAGCATATGGTTGCACTCTGTGATCCGGACCCCTACCTGTCCAAGTGATAGCAGGAAGGAGCCTGTCTGTCCTTCACCCACCTGGGCTCATGGCTGGAGGTTCCCTATGCTAGAAAGCATCCTGACAAGGGGACAGCATTCAAACTCACTGAATGTCAGTTTGTTAGGACATGAGAGCATTCATAAGGAAATGGAGACCAGCAGAAACGGGTTAAGCTGTGCATTCTCTGCTGGGTCTGCTGGAGAGGTAGACAGCAGTGAAGAGGTCCAACCGACAAAGAAGTCACGATGTATTGGTAAGTGACCTGGTGGAACTTCGCAAGACTGGTCCAGATTCCTCTCTGTGACACTAGATATGAAAAGCTTAACCTGCTCCTTTCCTTCTCAATTGAGAGTCTCACAGCCATGGGGGGTGGGGGAAGACCAGAGAGTCCTCCCTAGGATCTGCTTCAGGGGAAAGGCTAGGGACAAAGCTAGAGTGACTGCTGCTTCTGCTACTTTCACAAATGCCAAGGTAGCAAACTGGAAGGTTGCACACAAATAAAAAAAAAATCACAACAAAAATACAGAATTGAAAGTATTCAAAATTCTTACAGCACATAGTAATTTTATGTCTATTGAATCTAAGGATCAAAAACATGTATTGTGTTTTACACCTTTTCATTTCATTTTTGTATGAATTTACTTGTATTGGAGTCTACAAAAGTGTTAGTCCATGCTGATTGGGGTTGAACACACCCACCCACATGCACACACTTGTCTTTCAACAGGCTACCTTGACACATCCTGCTCCAACTGAGAAATTCAGCTTGTGCTGTAACTGAACTTTCCCTGGAGGGTCAGGGAAAAATATCCCAAAGGAGATGACTCCAGAAGAAAATTCTCTAGAATAAATAGCTCTTTCTGGAAGACAATGGAAGAAAGGCATCCCAGGAGGGAATACAGTGATTAAGTCAGAGCACAGAGTCTCTGAGAGAATGGTAAGGAGGTGGGCACAGAGCAAGAATTCCAGGTTGGGGTAGAACAATAGGAAATAGCTCAGTCACAAAGTGTGGGTTTTATACTGCATACAATGGGGAAGGGTAACAAAGAGCAGGCAAACCTTAGTCTGCCCAGGCCACCATCATAAACTATCACACACTGATATTTTGGCTTAAAAAACAGATGTTTATTTCTCATAGGTTTGGATGCTGGAATCTCTAACACCAAGGGGCCAGTAGGTTTGGTTCTTGGGACTGGGGGTCCCGTTCTTGGCTTGCAGTCTCCTCACTCCATTCTCATATGGTAAAAGGAGATACCTTCACCCCATCTCATACAGGCACTGGTGCCATCATGTGAATGTCACCACATCTTCATCACCTCTTCTAAAGTTGTGTCCCAAAGTCCCTTTATCAATGCCATCACAAGGGAACCTGAGCTTCAACATGAATTTGAGGCACATACAAAGATTCAGCTGCCAATGTAGCTAATGACTTGGTCATGTCTTGTAAGAGTAATGATTGTGCAATTAGGAGAATCACCCAGCAGGCAAGTGTGTGTACCAACATGGTACTCGCAGGGTCAAGATGTAAGCTTGTTACGTCATCACCTACAGACAGTAGACCAAACCAAGGGAACCCATAGATGATGCTCATAGAGGGTAGAGAATAAACCAAGAAGAGTTTAAAGTCATGAAGCACTGAGGCGGAAAGAAGAATCTATTCAGACAACAGTGGCAGGAAGGGAGATGGGGAAGGGTGAGGCAGAGATGCAAGAGAACAGAGAATTTCAGAATAAGAGAGATGCTGCTTCGGAAGCACGGAAGACTGATGGGCATCCAGGGCTCCTCTTGTTGTGGAACCTCTTGGCTTACAATTTTTCCACCTGTTCATCATAGAATCTGGCAACCTGCTAATGGAGCAAATCCTACTGGGTCTTAGAACCATAACAGTGTCACCTACAAAGCGAGGGTAGTATTTCTAGTCAGGTCTTCTCCTCCACAGGATGGCTGTGGAATGTTAAGTGAAATATGTTTGAAGTGATAATATTTCCAGAGGTTCCTATTGAGCTGAGATGAGCTGATTATCAGCCAGATTGTAGGGATGGGTGATTAACTTTCACCAGGTTGCTTCTGGAGACACACACACACACACACACACACGGGTCGCCTCAGGCAACAGGTTAACAGGTTCAGCAGGAACACAGCAGTGGCCCGCAGGACACTGAGAATAGAAATGACAGCAGAGGACAGGCATGTTGCAGAGGAGCCTTGTGCAGGGCCAGCACTGTTGGGAACAGAATGGACCACAAATTCACAGCATCCCAGACACTGCAATGTAGTGAAAGAACATGTGATGGCTTGAAGTTTTAAAGAGGATGTTAAAGATCATATGCAAAGAATAGGCCCTTTAAAAAAAAAAAAAAAGCAACAGCTTAAATCCTGGCACAATCACCTGCAGATTTTCAGTGCTAACTGCATCCTGAAAATACAAAGGTTTCTTTCATAAAAGATTTATTTATTTGAAAAGCAGAACTAGAAAGGAGGCGAGACTGATAAAACAATCACTAAATCCACTGGTTCTCTACCTAACTGGCCTAAACACGAAGGGTGGCCCAGGCCAGTTTGCAACTAAGAGCAGGACTCTCCGTCCAGGTCGCCCACACGGGCAGCAGGGCCACCTTCCGCTGTTTTCCCAGGCTCATGAGCGAGGAGCCGCACCAGAAGTGGAGCAGCCAGGATCTGAACTGGTGTCCATACGGGATGCTGGCTTCATAGGTAGCAGCTCAGCACGCTGTGCCGCGATGTTGGCCTTGAAAGGGGACTTCTTAAAATGTTACCTGTGGCCAGACCATCAGAGCGAAGGCTCTCGGCCACTGGACGGCAGTCTCTGGACCTGCGGAGGAGGGCCTACTCATGAGACGCAGAAAACGTGTGAAAGAAACAAAAGCACCATGTTCACAGACTGGAAGTCACTGATCTTTCTGCTGAAAATATCAAATGTTTTACCAATTACATGGCCAAATATATGCCTTCTGTTCAATAATGAGATCATAGTCAATGTTTTTCATTTCGTTAGCTCTGCATTTTAGCACTTTATGGAGTCAGTGAGAGCCACAGGTAAGGCTTAATATATCCTTGATGCCTTTAACTGACGAAGGCAGCTGCCAGGAAGGAATTCCCCATAACGGGAGTGAAGTATTCTGACCTCAGGCATAGCTGCAGCAAGGGTTTCTGGTGTAGAAATAAGTGAAATACAGGAAGCAACAAAAACAGGGAGATGGTTTGGCAAGTGAAGGAATTCTAAAGAGAGCCAAGTGTTCTTGCATTCATTTACTCATTCACAAAATGAAAACTCACGTCAATTATTTATCGAGCCCTTCAGCGGCCTGGGCACACGGCCAAGCGCGGGGTGGTACAGAAGCGAGCCGGACAGTGCCCTTCCTGTTCCATACCTTCCATTAAAACAAGGAATTAAACAAGGTAGCACGTGGCTGTTCGTGGACAGGATGGGATGCTGGAGGGAGTCGAAGGGAAATTCAAACACAGCTGTGGGTAGCACACGCTCATCTTCAGCTTCTGCTCAGAGGTCTGTCTGCCTTAACTCTCCTCATTGGTCCTCCTTGCCCTCTCTCTGTCTTCCTTTGAACAAAAAACTGGCTTGTTGCTTTGGCAGCCCTGAGTTGCCAGCCAGAGCTGATGTCACTCCTGGGCACAGGGTAGAATGAAGAGTTGGTTTCTGTGGGAGCCCAAGTGAGCCCAAGAAACTCCTGACACCCACAGTCAATACTGTTTCACTGTCACAAACCTTTAACGATCCTGGGAAGTCATTTTAATTCGTGCTACACAGAGAAAAATTAAGCTGCTTTTTGATCATTTTCCTCTTTACCTCTCAGCTTACTATGGCTTACTACTGACTTCCTAACTTAGGCATCAGCCTGTTGTCCTATTTCCTATTGTTGGCAACCCCTCATTGCTGTGACAGCAGGCACTCGGTTTCCAAGTCCCTTCACCCACAGCTAATCCTGAAGAGGATTCCAAACCCTGCACCTGCCCTTAAGTGTGAATACTCAGATAAAAAAAATTAACATTCATAAGAGTAGAAATGTTGTCTAATTTTCCTATCACATGGAGCGAGGTTTGAACACTGCATGGAGCGTACGCGAAGGGAACGGTGCAGCCGGCTGCCTTCCGTTGACAGTGGTGGCTCAGCAAGTTTTCACGGTACAAAATGAACATATGAAACTCAGTAATTTTTATTTAGAACAAATGGTGTAGGAAAAAATTAGATTTCACACGCAGGATTTTTAAACAGGACTCCTATCTTAAGCCTATACAAGAATCATCTCAAAACAGATTAAGGATCTAAACGTAAGACCTGTCACTGTTACTTAAGAAAACAAACACCTCAGCCCATTGATAAAGATGATGACAAAACACACAAAAATGCTAAATTCAACAAATGAAATTACAGCAAATGAAGAAGCTTCTACATAGTAAATGAAACAGGGTGAAGAGGCAACCAACAAAACGGGAGGAAACAGCTGCAGGTGATACACCGGATGAAGGATCCCAGATAAGGAGCTGAGTGCAACCAACAGGCCGAGGATCTAGACACTTCTCACAAGAAATACAGGCAGGCAGAGACAATTACCATAGCGTTACAAAACAGAACAACAGCTTCACCAATGCCCTTGCTGTTCCACTACTGCAAATACACCCCAAGGAAATGATGTCAGCAGAGCACACACGCTATGATTACTGCAACCCAATTCATAATCCTAAAGGTATGGCATACACCCAGATTTCAACAACAGATGACTGGGTAAAGAACATGCGCTATACATACATGACGGAATATCGGACATCACAGTGAATGAAATATTAACGTTTGCTTACAGAATTGATGGACCCGGAGATCATTATGCTGAGTGAAACAAGCCAGACACAAAAAGGAAAATATCAATGTTTTCATTCATTTTGTTGTATGTAGAATGAATTATTTCATATTTCATATTTATAAATGTTGTTTCACTGAATTATACTCCATAAATAATAATACTCTTTTCCCACTTTATGATATTTATCATGAATCTCATGCTATGTAATATTTATAGATTCATTTCTGCTTTCCAGAATAGTGTTACAAACCTATATAGAGAGACAGATATTTATATATGAAATAAACATGGATAGTGTTAAACTGGGAAATCCATGAGTTCCCCTGGAATTCTTCTTTATACTTTCTTGAATTATTTGAGATATTTTAAAATTAAAAAGGCAAAGAAATAAATAACATAAACAATAAATGCCTATATGTATTTATAATTTGAAAAATACACAAAATAAATACTAGTACCAGATACGGTGGAGAAACAATGAGAATCCCACGTGGTCTGGCTCCGGAGTTGGACTTTGATGAGACTCAGAAATACTATTATGTGAAGGTTGTTACGATTCACTATTGACTTTCACAAACTTAAAAGCAGTTACTTACTTCCAAGCAAAGAGAAAACTCCTTCCCATCTTGCAGCAGCCAGTGTCAAGTTACACAATGCCCAATATAGCTGCGAAGGTGGCTAAATCTTGGGAGAACCAAAAAGAGTGTGAGATGCGTAGATGTCTGCTGTGGAGAAAAACCGAGAACTCGGTAAGACAATGCCCTGCCACATGCTAGGATGTAATCACCTGCTTTCTCCCAGTGCCCAGAGTACTCCCACCCCCTTCCCCAACCACACCGAGCTACAACTCTGCCACTTTACCAATGATCAGATCTGACATGCACACTACAGGGTCTGGCGCACATACATACCACAATTTAGAATCTTGTGAATGAAGTATTTAATTGGATGAAATGAAATAAAACTGTAATTTCAAAGGTTGTGGAATTGTCATTGCGTCTCTCTGAGAGTCACAGACCACCATCCATTATTCAGTAGGCTGCTGGTTTTCAATTTTAGGGAGCCCTAGGTAACTATGCTGCCCGTGGAAACCCTCCTGAAGCCTCCTGCAGAAGCTTGGGTGTCTATCTTTAGGGGCCTTACGTGACCTCGGGCAATTTTTTAAAGCACTGAAAGTAGCATTAAAAAAAAAAACAACACCAAGCAGAAAGTGAGCCCTCACTTTTATATGCATAGTAAGTTTGCGGTCTTTAATGGCAGCTTCGTAAGAAAAAACAGATTTTATCAAAGAAATTTTTTTAACTGAAGACTGGGAATAATGAACGGAGAACGAGGCCAAATCCTGGGCCGACTTCTGAGGATGGTGATAAAGACAGCTAGATTTTTCACCTGGGGCAATCTTTGCTTTCGTGTGAAACTCAGCCTGCTAATTGCTGTTCTCCTCAGTCAGTGCCCACACAGGGCCCCCGGCTACCCAGCAATAAAGCCGACAAGAGAATATGTTACCACTAAAGATCCATCGGCCCACAGAGCTGGAAGTTCATGCGTTTGAAGACATCAAAATACATCCGAAGACTTCGAAATAATTCCCATCCTGACACCTGCTCTAACTCCAATGGAAACCCATGTTCTAATTAGCCCTGAAAATACAGTCCTCTTCCAAAGGTGTTTGAGAACTGCTGGATTTAGTTTCATTGAGTAGCTTGCCCTTTGTCTTAATTTTGCAGCTCCTAGAGATTTCAAAGTGTACTGAAAATGTGGCGTGTGGTTAGACCACTGCCGAGATTCTGCTCACTCTAGATTCGGGTGTCTGCCCTGGAACAGAGAACGCACATGCTTTCACTCTAACCTGTGGCTATTGCACTGTGGACCATATGGAAAAGCACGTGAAATGCAGCAGACTGGAGGGCTTTCTATCTGCTTCACTCTTTTTCTCCCATTTCATGCAGCTCAGTTCTTCCTCTACTATTCTATAACCTCACGGGAAACGCGACTCAGGGAGAATGATCACATATCAGCTCACACTTTGTATATAACTGGGACTTTTTTGGCTGCAAGTAACACATGCCAACATGAATAATTGAGACAATTATTGTCTCACTAAACAAAGTTCATGGTCAGAAAAAAAATGTTTTACGTTTGGTCAACAGCTCGGTAATGTTACCAAAGTCCCCAAGGCCTTTCTCTTTCTCCTCTCTGTTGATTTTTAACTTTAGCTTTCTCCAAAGTTTGATTTCACTCATATTCCGAAAAAGGCAGACGGGCTACTCTGGCCATTAGTCTTTCTATTTCTTGTCCAACAAGGGAGAGAATGAGAGTGATCTGGCCACTGAGCCAGGTCTTGGCTGCTCTATACAAGCAGCTGCCTGTGGGTTTTCCTGCAACCTGGGCAGGTCTCTCTGAGCCTTGCAAACCTGCAGATACTGCAGACTATGGGTGGCTGCAGACTATGGGTGGCTCCTAGCAGTAAGGAGTCCAAATACAGATCCCAAGTTCCCCTGTGTCCACTCCCAAGCAGAAGCACAGCTGGCTTGCTCTACCCCTTGGTCTGAAGCACTCGTCCACATTTGTCCCGTTATCAAAGCCACCCGTAACAGCAGCACCCAAGGTCTACCACTGGCTAGTCTGCCCTGGAGGGCTGGCGACTGGTCCCAGCTGGCACACACTACTCCCTGCACCATATCTGTCCTCTGCCTTTGCCTTCTGCCTGGTCCTCACGGGCAGGAAGCAAGCTCTATCCCTCTGTTCTAGGCCAACTGAGCAACTTCACCAAGAACAAAGACTCAATACACTTTAAAGAACAATCCAGAGACCTGTAGAAATCAGAGGAAGAGAACTACTGTGGATTCTGAACAAATTCTCTTCTGGTCAAAATGTCCCTCACAAATCTGGGGTTCTCCCTAGAAAAAGTTTGACTCGCTTTGTACAAGGTGTGTCTACAGGGCAGGACTGCCCACTACATTCTGGGTCCCGCTCATCCAGAAATGATCTTGGGTGCTCAGCAGCACAGCTTGTGAGAGGCGACATGAGGGTGTGACACTTCTTAGTAGTCAGCAAACAGTCCCCCGTGTCCCATTTACAGCCAGGAGAGCCACTAGTTTCTCCACCTGCTCCCCAAAAACCCAGCATTGCTGTCCCACACACTGAGGGTGCCTTAAAGCTTTCCAACACTTCTACTAAGCCACCCCAACACCTGCTTAACATTTTGAGCCAGCTTACCCTGATGGTAGATGCAAACAAAACACTAGGTATGAAAACTAAAAAGGCAGTTGATGCTTTTTCTTTTCCTTTGCTGCCATATAACTAAAACCAAAGGGGTTTTCTTGTTCATTAGTTTGTAATTCATAGTATCAGACTTCTATGAGGAGTGTTAGCGGAGGAGTGTTGCACTCGCTGCCACAGTATCTGGGTGCTGGGCCCACGTGGATACTTGCCATCTGTGTGATTTGGGGCAGATCTTGTTTCAATTCTGGGAGCTTCAGTTTCCTCTCCAGTAAAAAGCGATCATGGCAAGTCCTACTACACAGAGTTATCAAAGTAAAAATGAGATTAAAAGTGAAAGCAACCAGGCCTGTCCCTCACTCATTACCAATGCTCAGTAAATTCTGATTTAACCAGAATTTGGAAAACTGCTTGAAAGGAATGTTGGCAGTTTCTACTTTTCTTTCTCTTTCTTTTTCTTCCTTCCTTTACTTCTTTCTTTCATTCTTTCTGTCCTTTTTTCAAAGAAAAACACAGAGGCAGAAAGATGTACAAATGATCAGTGTTTTGTTCAATGGATTTTCACCAAGGACACGTCTGTCAGCAGCACCCCCATCAAGAAATAAAGCAGGAGCCTTCTTCAAGCCTGCTTCAAGTCACCTCCTCCCACGGCGATGCCAAACTGATTAGATGATTTAGTCAGCTTTAGTGCTTGAAAAACCCAGAAGTTGAGTTGAGTTGTTATGCATACTGAATGGAAAACCCCTGACAGGTTTAGAAGAGGAGAATTTAAAATAAGCACAAAATCCCCCAGAAGCTCAAAGTGTGCACCTCCGTGCGACTCCTAGCCAGGTCTGTGCTGAGCGTGGTGGCCCCTGCGCTCCAGGACTTTTCCCAAATGCGTGATCCTGGGAGCAGCAAGCAGTCTGGGGTCCCCAGTTCTAGGATGGGGGGTCCCTAGGTGCCATGCTGAAGACATCCTTGGCAATGCAAAGCCACTCCGTGCTTTTGAGCAAAGGTAGCTGGTCTTGCGGAGGGTGGTGGAGCAAACGAGAGGTTAGATGCTCTGGGCAGCCACCTGGAGGGGGACCTGACATCACCAGGAGATGCGCCCCTGCCCCAGGGTTTCTGCCGCAGAGGGTACAGGACCCGGATCGGGGCCAGTTTATCTTCCTTGAGTCCCCCAGTCTACTGCTGCTGGTCCCAGCCGACGTGACACTCATAGCCTTTGGTTCTTGCACAGCACACATGGGACCTAGCAAAGAGTGCTTTGACAACCCTGCCCCGGCCTAGCACTGTGGCAGGTGAAAAGCCACCACCTGTAACATCCACGCTTGTCATCCAGAAGGTCACTTGGAGGTGGTTCTAAGTGGCTGCCCCTTTGCTATGTTCCTGACACCCCTCTTACTCCCACTGTTAAGTCCTAGAGACTGTTACTCGGGGAGCCAGGTTCTCTGGGGCTCTGTTTCTTCTCACTGCTGCCTTTCCTAGCCACACGTAAATGAAGCTTTCCTGTGGGTGTTTCATCTGGAGGCGGACTGTCTGCTGACATTCAAGTGAATGCCACAAACACTCTGGTGCTGAATGGCAAGTCTGGAAGCAGAAGTGAACACACAAATCCCAGAAGTAAAGCTTCTAGTCTGAGCATCTTATAACTGATTGGATGGGTAGATCATGAGAACAAGCCAAGCCCAGGGCGGGACATTACTTCAAGGTTCACAAGAAAGTGGTGAGTAGTGGACAAGGTGCTGCCCTGGGAAACTTCCAGTGGTGCAAACAGAACCCGTTGAATGAATTGCCCCCTTGTCACAGCCTGATGCATCAAGTCACTGCCTTCTCAGAGCCCGTCCATCAGTGGAGGCGAATTCATGCCCACCTAGCCCCAGGAGGATCCAGGTTCCAACACAGCCAAACCCCTATGCATTTCCAGTGAGAAGCAAGCCCTCATATTGCCTCCAAGGGCTGATTACACTGAAAATCAAATTGTAATCTGCAAACAGCTGACTGGGCATGGAACTGCAGCAACTATGAGGATTGATTGAATCACACGATTTGAATGTGGAGGGTCATCAGGTGTGATAACCAGGAAGTTCCTTCTGTGCATGGAGATATTTGGGGGAAAGTCTAGACGCAGTCCCCATCAGCAGTTCCCACTGCACACAGCCAACACCTGCTCCAGGGGCTCTGTCCATTCTCTGCCCCAGCATCCCAAGAGGAGTGAACTCACTGTGTCCTGAGATCTGGGAACACCTTCAGCCAGGCCAGCATCTCCCCTGCTCACCTGGGAGACGTCACGGGGCTGTGTGTGTCTCCCTTGAACACCGATGCACTGTGCTTCTCAATGCACAATTCCATCTTCCTGAACGCTGTGCTTCAACCTCCTTGTTGCCACATATGGTTCAAGGTCATCCTTTTCACAATGACTGGCATCTTATATAGTAGAATTAGGAAACGACTTTTCCTAAATGTTAATTATTTATTTTAGGAGCAGAGAGAGAGGCAGAGAGACAGAGTTGTCTGCTGATTCATCCCCTCAGATGCCCACAATAGCCAGAGCTGGTCTGAGACCAAAACCAGGACCATGACTCATTCTATGTCTCCTACATGGGCAGGCAGCAGGAACCCAGACCCTAAGCCATCTGCTCTGTCTCTCGTGGTAGTGTTAGTAGAATACTGAGATGTTGTTGTGGGGTGTGGGAGAGATCATGCCAGACAAATTTAGGATGTGTTAAGGCATCTTTATTAACCAAGCTTGGTGATGGCAATGTCCACTAGAAATTAGCAAATGAAGTCACTTTGGCAATCCAGTCCGAATAGAAACCCTGAGAGGAACAAACGGTCATTACCGGGAAGTCCATCCATTAAACTGAATTAAACCTATGTCTCAGATTCCCCAATGATGTAAGTTATCCTAAAGGACATACAGCAAATAACCTGCTCACACTTCAAACCTGCAAACATTCACCTTCTCCTGGATGCTCTGAGCACACTCCACTACTGCCAGGCCTCACCTCTCCTGGAACTCTTGAAAGTACACAAATTAAAAATACAAAGTGCCTTAGCATCTGCATCTTCACTGATTTGCCCAAGCAGTGAACACAGGGTGAGGCATACAGCCACACAGAGGCCTTGCTCAGGGGCTACTTGTCCTTGGAGTCTGTCAACAGGAAGCCAGAAAGCAAGCAGGTACTGGGGAGGCCAAGAGTCGGAGTGCCAGAATGACGGACGCACAGGACCAATGCAGCGAGCCCCTATCATGGGCCTTCGTGGGGGCTTGCAAAGGGAGTGCTTACACAACAATGCGATACCGCCTTCTCTCGGGGTCCAGGGGATGACAGGTGAGCATCACAGGTGGGCAGGAGGGAACACCTAGGGAGTGGTGGCGAGAGTGGGCTCCAAGCTCATGAGCCTGAACTGGCTGCCTACGATCACAACAGAGCAAAATCGGCTGCTCCAATGCGGGAAGCGAGCACCTTCACCCGAGTCTTAACCTGGCTAAATGGCTGCTCCAGAGACAAAGGTTTTAATTGAGAATTACATTTTTCAGAAAGCATAATATGTCACAGTTAAGACAAAGGCATAGTTTTAAAACATAAAGATTTTGTGCCATCATCAGAAAACCACAGTAACTGAGTCACTTTTTAACCTATTACACCCTCCTCAAAAAGTAGCCAGTTAACTTTATCTATAAGGCAAAGAAGCAGCAGGCTCTGCACCTGCGCATTCCAATCTACACCTGCAGAGTTACGGCCACTATCCCAACCCAAGTGTCGCTTTGCAGGTACGCTGACAATAAAACGGGCTCGCTACGAGGCTCGAGAGTACAACAAAGCATTTTTATCTCACTTGATACAGGTAACAAGAGAAATAAATCCAAATTAAAACATTTGGCTTTTTTTTTAAAGATTTATTCATTTTATTACAAAGTCAGATATACAGAGAGGAGAGACAGAGAGGAAGATCTTCCATCCGATGATTCACTCCCCAAGTGAGCCACAACAGGCTGGTACGCGCCGATCCGAAGCCGGGAGCTGGGAACCAGGAACTTCCTCCGGGTCTCCCACGCGGGTGCAGGGTCCCAATGCATTGGGCCGTCCTCTCCTGCCTTCCCAGGCCACAAGCAGGGAGCTGAATGGGAAGTGGAGCTGCCGGGATTAGAACCGGCGCCCATATGGGATCCCAGGGCGTTCAAGGCGAGGACTTTAGCCGTTAGGCCATGCCGCCCGGCCCCATTTGGCTTTTTTTTTTTTAAGGGCACTGAAGGAGTGGGAGTAACTGAAGAAAGGCTTTGAATTCCGGTCTGTCGCTTGGTGGTATCAAAGCAGCCTTTTCTGAGAGCAGGTAAGGGGGTAAGGGAGGCGCCGACAGGATAACATCCTCTTGGACCCACGGAAGCCTTCCTGTGCAGGTCGGAGCCTCCCACGTGACTCTCCTGTTTAGAACCAGTGAAAACTGGGGCTGCAGTCAACCACAGTGGCCTTAAGGATTCCACTCATGGGCAAAAGAAGCTGGATCACTTTAGCTATTTAAGATTTGGATGTTTTTCTTAGCATCCCTGGCATGAAAAGCTGCGTAGCTGTAACTATGGGTGGCTGGTGGCTTTATTTTCTCACAGAGCCAGAGGGTCTTTCTTTTCTGGTCTTCCTTGTTCTTGGTCTGGGCCAGACTGATAATTTTAAACCCCTCTCCTTCCACACCTCCGCATTCCGCTTGGATTACAGCCCAAACCCTTACTCCCTTGCCATTGGGTCCCTTCTAGTCTGCTATCCCCTCAATTCTCTCGCACGGATAATCCACAAGTTTCCCAGGTTTCAGCCCCGACACACCTGCGCCCGTGTCCACCATCTTCACCTTGTCTGGGATGGAGAAAGACATGGAGTCTTGGAGCAGAACTACGCCATCAGATGGCCCTGGTACTGTTAGTTGACATCCAGCCAGACAGGTCAAAGCAGAAAGAAACAGCGGCAGCTCAGGGAGGAGCACGAGAAAACAAACCTCCGGGCCAGGTGGCACCTGTGTCGGTAATGGCTGCAAAGCGCTCTGTGAGAATTACCTGGAGAGCTTATTAAGAATGCCGGTCTGGCAGCCTCACCCTCGGGAATTCAAACTTAGAGACTGCCAGTGTTGCTCGGGACACTGCCTTGTTAGCCAGTGCTGGGGTGAGCTGGATGCAGCTGGTCCCAGTTGAACACCTTGCTTGGAGACAAGAGCCAGCTAATCTCAGAAATGGGCTTTGCCTGCACATTAATTTTAGCTACTTGGGTGGGAGGTTATTAGTGCTTTTCTGGTTCCCCCAGGAATTCACGAGCTTTGGGCCAAGGAGCTTGGTGGAGGAGGCATTGGTGGCAGGGGAGTGAGAGCAATTAAAACCACCTGCCAACCAAGGTCATGCCTTCTCTGTGGACATGAAGGAGCTGCCAGCACCTTCCCCTCCTCTGTGTCTCCCTAATTGGCTGTGGTGGCTATCATTTTGCCCAAGGGAGGCGCAAAGAAACAGGGAGAGAAAAAAAGGAAACAAAATAAGTTAAAGCAGGAACAAAGGAGGAGCTAGCTCATTCCCTGAAGCCCTGCGGGGGGCTTCACTGCCCCCCACCCCATCCCGTGACCTTTCTCCTCCTTTTGCTTTGCTCCCTCTGAGGGACCAATAAACAGGGTTGTCCAGAGGAGTGATGCTTTATTAATGATCTGGGGGAAATTCTAACAGCCCAGAATTCTGCTGGCAGGCGAGCCTACGCTGTCGCAAAGCCGTGGTGCGCTTGCGCTCGGCTTTCCTCCTGAAGCCCGCTCTCTTGAACAGACACCTTCTCAGAATCCTTCCAAGAGACCTATCAAGTTCTGATTGTAATGCCGGAGCCTTATAGGACCTGCATTCACAATGTGTGCTGCACACAGCTCACCCTCTGCTGCACTGAGTCATTTAAAGTAATTCCAGCAATATAGTGGAGCATAGTGATTAAGATTTCCTGGCTGCTGTCCTAGCCCAGCAAATCGCTAGCTGTGTGACCTTGAGGGTGACTCTGCCTCTCTAAGCTGCAGGCACTAATCTGTAAAATTAAGATAATAATAGGACACCACCCAACACAAAACACACACACTCACACACCCCTTCAATGGGTTGTTGTAAACACCATATGCAACAACATATGTAAAATGCAGTGCTACACCCACAGGAAGCCTACAATGTTTGCCCCATGGTCTTCATCTCTTTGTCTTGAATTACCAGTGTTTGCTATTTTAAAACTGTTACCTGAGCAAAAATTAGCAACACTCCCCACTTGAAAAAAGAAAAAGGAAAGAAAACAGAAAAAGAGGAACGTGAGAAAGCTACCCCTCCGGATGCACTGCACTTCAGATGTTCACAGCACACTGTGGGCAGAGGGACAGATGGGTTCCATCCCCGCGGAAGAACACACAACTGGGGACAGAGAGCAGGCAGCGGGATAAATCACTGTGCTTCTTAGCGCACATGCTGTCAGAGAATGAACACGGATCATGAGTTTCTTACCAACGGTTTGGCCTCCATTCGTTGAGGGGTTTTATTTTTATTAATTTCCAGACTGCAAACAAATTATACGTGTGGAAAAAAAAAAACCCCAGTGGGCTGCAGGACAGAGACAAGTGAGCCAGAAAGCCAGGAACTCTAGAGCTCACTCACCTTCATTGTCTTGGGACTGCCTGCATGGGTTATGCCTCTGAGGAGCCCTGCTGTCGGCTCCCTGCTTCCCAAGGTCCCCCCCGCAAGTGCTGAGCTTGCTAGCAACAGCCCCCCACCCCCATGAGTGCAGGGTTACTAAGCAACTAAACTACCACTGAGGTCTGCAAGGAGCCAAAGTCTCCATGTTAAAAACAAAAAAGATCAGAAAGCCCCACTAAGCAGAGCCAGCATCACCACCTGCTCATTTCCTTTAAGTAAATTAATCCTCAGGGCAGTCTGCCCTCACCAGACATCACACAGCCTCCTGGAGGCCAGATTAGAAAGCACGCTGCGATGAGTGCCTGTGGTGCTGTGAAGCCATTGGGAATGGAAGCTGGGTTCCAGCCGAGCCTCGCAGAGTGGGTGCCGTGCTATGTATGCATCCCCCAGCTGCACACCTGAACAAAACAGGATTGCCATTTGGACAGCAGCTTTAATATTGCTTGATTATTCTTCATGTCATTTGTGTTCTGTGCTTATGAATACGCTTATATTCTTTCTGAAGTAACTAACACCAAGAGCATGGCACAGGATTGGCAGAGCCGTTAGAGCTTAAGCACCCCAACAGGAGCAAGCGCTCAACTCAGCGGTTAACACTGCCCTTCAGATACCCACAGCCCTCCTCACAGCACCTGGCCTGAATCCCGGCTCCCCCCCTCCCTTCTGATCCAGCTTCCTTACAATCCTGGGACACATCCTGGAAGGTAGCATGTGCGGATGGCATTCCTGGATCTTGGCTTCTGCCCAGCCCAGGCTGCTGCAGCTCTTGGAGGATGGAATCAGTGAATGGAAGATAGCGCTCTCCCCTCTCTCTCACACACTGCCTTTCAAGTAAAGTGAAAACTAATTTTTCAAAGAACTCAAGAAAACGGAACACATCTACATGTTCTCTGAATGTCTCTTGGGAATGACAGGAGGAAGCATTTTCCTGTTGAGGAACCTGGATGAAGCCCTGGATTTGAGCAGAGCGCGGCAGGGAGCACCAGATTTGAAGGGGGAGAAGGAAGAAGAAATGACACAAGGAGCAACCTGTCACAGAAATGCAATTTTCAATGGGAGTGATAAACGCGCACATCGCGCATGCACGAGGTGATGGAATAATTATGGAAATTGCTGGTTTCAAGGTACCTAATTAGAGCATCAGGGTACTGGCTTTGCCAGGAGGGTTAGAGGATTACACTTCCCCAGCAGAAATGGGCCTGGGTGTGAAGCTGTTCTGCACTTCCCCCTCTTTTTGCACATCATGGTATCTACCATATACACATGTAAACATCCTGCATTTTTTGAAAGGACTTGTGTTGGAGAATGAGACAGTAGCACCCAAGCCTTCCCAGTTGCTTCTAAAGCTGGCAGGTTCAGCGCACCGGACGTCCAACAGACCCAATGGGAGAGGAGCTCAGCACATTGGAGACAAGCTACTTACAAGATTTTTCCCACTAGCGACCAGAATCCTAGATATAATACATACATACAGCCACTGCCCCAATGCAGTGAGCAGCAGTGTGAGTGATGTGGTGTGCTTAGGACGGCAAGCTGGGCTGGGACATAACCCCAAGCAGAGCACTCACCGACTGTCATGACCTTGCACAAGCTAGCCCATCCCTACAAGCTTCAGGAAATGTCACACGTCACATGCAAGGCTCCAACAAACCATGTTTAAGCCCAGAAGTAAAATTCATGCTCCTAGATCCACTTATCAAAACGCCCTCCCATACTTTGAGTCAAGTGGAAAATGTTAATGGATGTTCTCCAGTGAAAAAACATGACTACCCATAAAATTGCCCAATCTGTTTGCATGCCCTCATCAGCCCTAATGACCCGGCTGGTAGGGGACACTGCGCACTGGGATGACTGTCCCAATTGCACAATATATGCTTGCAGAAATACGGCAGCCTGTTTTTTATTAAAAATTATGATGTTTTCTCTCTCAATGAATTCTTACCTTGATTTCTATTTAAACAAATATTACATTAAAATGTTACTTAAGTTGAACCTTGAATTTTCCTGTCTCTTCATCACACGAGGTCCTAACGGAAAAGTATGTGAAAGTCTTGCTATTCAAGAGGAGTAAATATAAGAAAATACAAAACAAAGCAAAACCTCTCCATACAATTCCACTTAAACATAGCACTCACTGCTCTATGATGTTATAACACCTGCTGAGATTCCCTAAGTTGCACAGAACAATCACAACCAAAGGGTGTGTCAGGAAGCCCTGGAGGAGTGGGAGACTGAGAATGGCACAGCTTATTAAACACCCTTGAAGACGGCGAGTTCTCAGATGAATTGCCAGATCCGCCTCCACAGATGCAGTAATGACCTTCCACCAGGACGTGTGAGCAGAGGGCTTCTAGCCCGTGGGGAATTTTTCCTTCCTCCTAGTCCTGGGGATCCTCTCCTGGGTTCCAAGGCACTCTATACTCTGATGTCCACTTGTCCCTTTAAATCCCCAAGGGTCACATGCAGACACAGTAAGTGTGGAGTTGGCCAATACATTCCCATCCAAAGCTCTAAGGCCTCCTTTGTGTTGAGCCAAATCCTGAGGAGCTGCTCAGGGGTGTTTCTCAGCTGCTAACTCCTCTCTGGCCCAGTGTTAGTGCCCAGTGGACAGCCTCTGGCAGGAAGAGCTGAGTGAGGAGGCTTCACTAACAGCGTTCCCCCACAGCAAGTGCTTCCTGGGACCTGGGCCCACCAAGCAGCTTCCCTAGCTGCGGAAAGCTGCCCTTTGGAACTGCTGTGCATGCAGTGCTGGGGAGGCCTCCGAGAAAGAAACCCCTGGGAAACATCGCCTGCCTTTGCCTCGGAGAGGGACATTTCAGGGCAGCTTTGATGGAGCACCATGAAAGTACCAACGTGCAGTAACAATCACCAAAGCTTGAAGAATCAACAGCACTGATGTGGGTGATGGTATTAACTTTTGACTCCAGGCTCTTGCCTTGCACAAATGTGCTTCGTGCTGACTGCACAAAAAAGGTCACACGAAGTGACAATGTTTGTTTAAAAGGTGAGAAAGTGAGTACACACACACACACATGAAAACTACTTGCCCCACAGGAAAATGCCCATCATGAGGGGGCAGTGGGCCAGAAGATTGGTGCAAAAGCAGAGTTGGGGTAGAGGAAACAGAAGGAACTCCAGGCAGCCTTTCCAGCGGCAGTCCTGGTGAACGAAAGAGGCGCACCTCCCAGGGCTCTTCACCTCTGAGGTCGGAGCGGTGCCTCTTCAGGCATGAAGCCACCCGGGAATCAGATGGCACCTCTCCAGGCTCCATCGGCAGCTCAGCATCCAAATCTCCGTGGTGTTTTCCTCATGCCCTAGATGAAGCAATCCCAAACTACTTCCTGTCACCATCAGCTCGACTGTTTCTACCCATCTCCACTGACTCTGCAACATGGTGTCCAGAGGAAACAATTGCACAGCCATTTTGCAATAGTGGCTTTCAGCAAAAGAAGGAGGAGAAAAGTGTTGCTTTAGTTTTTTTTGTTCCCTTGGCTGTTTGCAGATGCTGCAAAAATCCTGCAACTTGTTAAATACTGAAAATACATTAGTCATCGTCAGAGAAAGTGCTCGCAGGAGGAAAGACTTGTCACGAAGCAGCATCTAGATGCGGCCCAGGGCTTCCTGCTTCTGACGCATCTGCAGACTGCACGCTCAAACATGCTGCCCGTCTCACCTCGTCTCCCCAGAGACCAGGGCTCCCAGACAGCACGTGGCCAGCTTGCCCCCTTTGTCCACCGAGGCGCAGAAGGCCGTGTGTGCAGAGACATGCAAAATAGGGCTCAGCGTGCACTGCCACATTCTCTGCCCGTGGAGCCTTCTCTCTCACGTCGCAATCACCAAAGAACTCCCAACCTTGCCTCTGCCTGACTCACTGTCCACTTAGCTTTCTCTTCCATCTGCCTCCTCTTCTGTAGGTGGAACTGAAACCACACCTCGTAAGACAGGAAGCACAAGCTTAAAATTCTCTAGTAATCATCCAGAGGCAAATGCATCCACCTTCCAAAAATCCAGTTGGTGCTGCTCCTTCTGGATTGTGCCTCACTGCCCTCCTGACTTCTTAATTCGTTGTGCTCCTCAGACTCCAATACCATTCACGCAGGAGACTCCCGAGCATTCTGAGGTGTGCTTTTAGACTCAGTTCCAATGATTATTTTTCTCATGTTCCCTCAGAGTTCTGAGGTCTGTTTCAAGTCTTTGAAATGCTGTTTAAGAAGACTGAGGGGACAGGAGCCGACTGCACCAAAAGTGCAGAGTTCTAAGTCGCCCAGGCATCTTCGGCCAGACCAGCATTGATCATTTTTTCACGTATCTGGTCATCCGCATGAGATCTGATTTGAGGCTGATTGCTATAAAAATGCAGCAAAACCCCTATGTTCTCTGTTTCGTTCTCGTGTCGGGGGTGTGCTTTGGAAGGCCATCAGCTGGATGTCACGACACTGATAGCACAGCTCAGAGAGCACACCGCCTTCCTGTGACCCCAAGAGCAGCTGCCGAAGCAGTACATGGCGTGTGAGCAACCTGCAAAACAGCTGTCCACGCCCTGCTGCTAAGCCATCCCTGGGGTCGCTGTTCAAGTGACTTCCCATAGTGAAGTCCCCCTCCACCTCAGGCCGACACTGGAGTTCCCAGAAGGTCTCAGTGCATTCCTGGCTGCTCTCGGGTGCCGCACTGTGACGGGAGCATCTCACAGTCGCCAAGTCCAGTGCACCAGCCAGACTGCGCTGGTATCATGCTTGCTCTCAGGACTGCCATGCATGCAACGCTGCTTCCGGCCCATCTTTTTGCCCTGCTCCCTGTGTTGTTCCTTCCCCTCTCCACGCCTCTCTCTCAGTGCTTTGTTGCTCCGGGAACCAGCCCAGCCTCCCAGTACTGAGAGCACAGGCAGTCTTCCTCCACTGCTTTGAGCCAACGCCTGGTGCTGACAAGTGC
Source organism: Ochotona princeps (assembly GCF_030435755.1). Taxonomy (NCBI): domain Eukaryota; kingdom Metazoa; phylum Chordata; class Mammalia; order Lagomorpha; family Ochotonidae; genus Ochotona; species Ochotona princeps. The sequence continues at coordinate 3,693,518 of NC_080859.1, forward strand.
CCAAGAGAGAAAATACAAGAGTTTAATTTTATTACATAGTCTGTATTTTGATGTGCATGTAATCAGTTATATGCACACGTACTTGATCCTATTAGCAAGAGAATTGTGACTTCTCTGAGAATTCATCTGCACATGAAACGGCACTTGGATTTGTCTCTTCACCTTGGTCTATGTCCTTTTCACTTCCATTTCACTGAATCCATGACTTGACTACTTACGGGCGGCATTTATGTGAACATTTACAAGGTACAGTTGTCTGTGTTCATGGACTTCCTCATTTAAACCTATCCGAATGGCTGTACACTACATACCCGAAGTAGATGTGGGCAGAAAGCACACACGCAATTCAAGTAAATGAATACTGACGCATTGCTCTCAATGCTGTGTGCTAGCTAATTAAGCTTCACAATTAGGACCACTCAGAGCAGGATGAACTCCTTCTTAGAGGCTTATACAAGCTTTTGAAATATTTTATTAAGTTAATATAGCCAGAAAATCAACACATATTTAGCTTTTGAATACCAACATTGTATACAGAAAATAAATACTCTGTCTTTGGTATGAGTTTGAGGTAGAATACAAACGAAGGATGTTTTGATGCACATTTCTTGGTGATAAAAACATGCATTATACATTTTTGCAGGGCCGTTACAGTGTGATAGCATGAACCTGTTTCACAAACCCGTGGACTTCCCTTTGCTGTAGGTTTGCAGTTCAGCAGAGGGTAGAACAGAGTCCCACCAATTATTCTTTTATTTTACCTTAGGGTTTTGCTGTGACTCTTTTACTCCTCTGTATGCACTTTGGAATTACTGGAGGAGAATTAAACTAAATGTTGACTTTACAGAAATGGGGTTTGGGAAAGCAAAGAAAAGTGACAGTATCTATGGTCAAGGTCTTTCAATTTAATTCCAAATAACGTAGGCACATCACTTGGCTGAGGATCACCACGAAACAGTGCTGACTTTAACACTTAACATTTGTCCTTGCCATAAATCTGAGTTTGTGAACACAGTAGGTGGTTCCTTCTATTTTTACTCTATGCTGTCTGCAAGGTGTAGGCACAGTGTCTTGCTCCATCAGCACCTTGTGAAGGTGAGGTGCTGTTAGGGTGTGAGCTGATTGCTGCCCCCTTAATAGCAATCATATGGTGGGAGCCGTCACTAGAAGAAGGAATAGCCAAGGCGACGTGGGGAAGAGGAAGAAATCTGAGTTGCAAAGTGGGAGGCGGGCTACCGAAGGCGGGCTGTGTGTCTGGGCAGTTATTTCTGTCGTTTCAAAAAACGTACTCCAACGTGGCTGCACGCACAGTTTCTGGCTGGCAGCACCAGGTGCCCACATGTTCCGCTGTCCTCTTCCCCATCATCCTGCGTGCGTTTAGACAGCCAGGAATAGAAACACTCCAGCTGCCTCGGGTTACAGGGTTAGTTGTCAAGATGCTGGATGGAACGGAGCACCCATTAAGCTCCCTCAAGTTACAACGGAGAAGTGTGTGACAGCGATAAAAGGTGAGGATGCTTATGGAAATGAGGGGTCTGATGTGTGTGTACATTCTACTTGTGCTGGAGGGGGGTTATCTGTCCTGCCTGTGAACACTTGGTCACGCAAGCAAAGTCAGCAAGAAAAGCAGGAAGGAAAAAGCAGACATGGGCCCTTTGCTGATAACGATTTGTATCTGAAAGGGTTCAACTCTCCCACCTGCTTAGAGAACTCAGTCCAGCTGACCCACCTGAGTGACAGGAACGTGATGACTTGCACTGTCACCTGCTACTTCCCACAGTCTGCATGAGCAAGAAGCCAGAGCCAGCTGCTCGTCTGTGGAACGTGAGCGTCTCAACCACCAGGCCATATGCCCACTTCTAAGTTGCTCCTGCCCCAGGGCACAGGACTTCTCCCTATGGCTTTTTGTTTTCTGTCTCACTCATCCCATGCCACTTGGCTACATTACTCTGGGTACCCAGCCTTCTGATCGTCTCTGGCTGTCCTCACCCTGACTCGCTTTGCTCTTAGCCTCTGGCTGGGCTCCCTTTCTGCGGCCTCTGCCTCCTGCTCAGTGAGCTGTGGCCTGGCCAGGGTCACCTGATGAGAGCGCAGGGATCCCAAGCAACGGATGCTCCCTTCAGAGTGGAGTAGGAATGCATAAGCTTGTAGTCTTGTTCACGGAGCACATCAACCCTCGCTCTGCCATGCACACTGGGTTTGGCATTGTTTGTTGACATGAGGGAGCCAGCAGAAGGCATCTCAGGGCACAAGGAGGCAGCAGGAACTTCTCAACCTCCTCCTGTCAAGGAGCAACAGTCAGTGACTTCCGCCTGGAAGGTGTGGCTGCTGTGTCACAGCTATGCCCTGTGGTCTGCCTCACCAGCCTGATGACAGGAAGTGAGCCCTCCCTGGGGAACAGTGCTTGGCAAGGCCCACCATGCAGTGTGTGCCGGCCACAGCTCCTTCTTCCCATGTCCACCAGTCGAGCCTGGGGCTCCCACAGGGTTTCTCCCTGTGACTCTCACAGGCTGGGGTCACTAGGTCCTTGTGATCAACAACCATGAGCAGCTGTGCCTCCTGCCAGAAACACCGCTACCACTGCTGCCCACCACACTGAGATGCCTCCTGTCTGTGAGAGCAGGCCACCAGACCTGCACCCAGGGCAGCTGCACCTGATGCCAACGGCACCGACACCCAACCACAGTGCAGCTAACCGCTGCTTTCGTGGCCAGCATGGCTGTCGCCTCTGGCAGCACACACCCAGAGAGATCTGCAGAAAATAAGTCTTCCACTTTTGAGTTCCCTCTCCCTCTTTCTATCACTCCCCCCATCTATTTCCAGTAAATAAAAAACAAAGCTCAAAGAAAGAAAATGGAATGCCCAGAAGGAATGAGCCTTTGGAATTAGGGAATGAAACAAAGACGTGAAGAAGAGAAGCAACTGCGAGACATTGGAAGGCTAAAGGACAGAAACACTTGTGGAAGGAGGAGAGGTATAGCTAAAAAAGACCACCGTGCATGCCAGGGCCAAGGTCACATGCTTCTAGAATGTTCCCTGTTGAGTCTCCACAGCACCTGTTATGAGGCCTGGTGCTACAAGGGCCAGCCTTTTATACCGTTTAAAAGGGACCCATCTTAAACCAGTGTGGCTGCCTGCTTCTTTCTGAACCAAGAACTGCCACTGTGTGGTCTGACAATAATAAACACCCTCCCGGGCCTGTGTCTATGAAAAGTGAACTACTTGGGGAAACGTGTCCTCATGTTTACTTTCTGTAAAACACAAAGTTCACGCTCTATTCGATGATTGTCTCTGAAGTTTCAGAAGTTTGCACTCACACCAAAGCCCTCACTGAGGATTGGAGCATTTGAGCTCCCAACAGCCTCGTCTCTTGACAGGCAGCCCCTTATTTATGAGCTTTGCTTTGAAGGGGAGATTGGACACATGCTGCCTAGTTTCTCTAAAAATATTTTTTTCTTGAAACTATAGTGAATGTTTCCTTTGTGATTGGGGGGGGGAAGGTATTTACACTCTTTTCCCCCTAGAGTTACCAAACACAGTGTTAGCCTTTTATCAGCAACGTTTATGCTGCAGGACCTTGTTTATTTCAATGCCTGTAGAGTGTGAAATGATGGGGTTGGTGGCTTGTAACTAGGATTTGCTTCTCCACTTCCATCTTCCTTTGGCCTGAATTTTACAAGCTTGCTTGCTCTCTCTCTCTTTTCCCCCTCCCCTCCTTCCTGTCTCACTCTCTCTTTTTCCTCCTCTTCCTCTCTCTCCCTCTCCTCCTCTCCCTCTCTGTTTCCCTCCCTTCTCCCCTCCCTTCTCCTGCATGTGTCAGAGAAGCAAACTCTGGAGCAGCACCATTTACAAGCCAAGGCACAGGAAGGGAGCTCCAGTCGGGGCGCAGGCAGGGCCTGTGGCAACGTCTGCAGATCTCTGCTGAGCCTAGGAACATGGATAGGCTCAACGTTGGAGAGAACATTAACTTGGTTGGCATGCTCCTGCTCTCTCCTTGCCACCCCCTTGAATTCTGCAAGGTTTCTTTCTCTCTTTGCCTCCCTTCCCTTCCCCATTCTCTGACTCCCTCTCTCTCTTCCTCACTGTGACTCACTTGTGCCCTTCCTTCTTTCACTAGACTTGTCTTCTCCATAAACTGAGAGGTGGGATGGAGCAGACGGCTTCTATAACAGAGGTATGAGTCTCTTTACCCAGGAATGGAAATCACTCAATGAAGAGCGTGAAATGGTTCATCCTGGGAGAAGTGCCGGCTCCTGCACTCAACAAAGGACTCACTGAATGTGCTGCCTTGTAACAACTTGGAGGCCTCCATGGGAAACCTCCAGGAGGATTGCAGAGGTGGAAAGCAGAGGGCAGAGGTCATTTAGAGGAAGAGAAGTTTCAAAGGTGCTGGTACTCACAGGAGGCAGAGATTAGCATAGTCACTAGAGGATGCAGTACAGACGAGGGAGATGGAGAAGATGCTGCACCTTCGAGTGAGTCAGGTGATAGCGACATGCACCCCCAGGACTAGTGATTCCTCCTTTTCAAATGTGTAGAAATGTTAGGCATGTATGTATGTTTGTCATGATGATTTAGATCTTAGTTTCTGTATGTTAAAAATGTTATCCTGTAAAATTCAACTTTTCCTTCATTGATTTGTTTCATTGCTTCTTTCATTGTTTGTTGATTGGTTGGTCCTAGCTGCACAATTTCCAGTGGTTTAAAGGAAACACCAGACCCCTTGCACTACATACTAAAAAAAAAAAAAAAAACCCTTCACATAACCAGTGCTGGACATAAACTATGATTGCAATTGCAGGAACCCAAGCATTGCCCTGAAACCCATCCCGCACAACTCTCATAAAACCGCCATTTGAGTCACTTTGTTTATTCAGACTTTACATGAAAGGTTTTATAAGCATCAGGCAGTCCAAGGCTCATCTCAATAATGGATAAAGGAAAACTTTGAGAACCTCCCAGGAATTTCCCTGGGTTATAAATTAATAGAAAGGGTGGAAATTTTTTGACAATGGACAAATTTGACCAAGGATGACTCATTAAAAACATAAACAGAAAGAAACTAAACTCATTCTGGCTTTGAGAACTGGCCTTGTGAGCAAAGTCACCATTTCCCCCTCGCCTCCCCTTTGCCTTTTTAAAAATAGATGGCTCTGACCCAAAGGCACATGACAAATGGGTGCCACCAGTCCGCACATCTTCTTTGCCTTCCTTCCCGCAACTGCCAAGTTTTCACGCGTAGTCGCACAAGGGTCTCTGTGCAGTCAGGGCAATGATGGCCACTGTGAGGGCCAGGTCCAGCACTGGACTTTGTGGTCACGGTGCTGAGCAATCGGAACCAGAATGAGCACTCCTGAAGTCTGCAAGGATTTCATGCTTCCCTGCCACAGCCCCGGCCTCAGACTTCTCTCTGCTTGCTCTCAATGGGCATCACGTGCAACCCTCCGAGCGTTACCACTTCCCATCTGACCCCACACGTCCAAACAGCCCCATCCCCTGGTAAGTGTGGTCACACATGCCTGCATCTCTGGTTATCACCTCACACTCAGCACAGCTTCAGAAAGGGATGACTGTCCCCATCTTTCTCCGGCCTCCTCTCTACTTGTCCCCAGGCTCAATAATTACACTTCCATTGGTCCTGCTTTCTCACCAAACCTCAAAGCCAGACACCATTCCAATGGCTTTAAATAGATCATTTTATCTTTAGTATTTCTTCTCTGATTTTTATTAAACAGCAGAACCAGAGGAAAACCCATGACAAAAACAAATAGCTAAATAATACCCTAAATGGGAAAAAGTATTGTAAATCATGAAAGACTGTCCCGTGCTGGTTCTTTCTGTTATGTTGCCGTTTTATGTTTCTGTGTATTATGTTAGTATTGTTTTATGCTACCATTGTGTTTTATGTTTCTGTGTATTATGTTAGTGTTGTTTTATGCTACCATTGTGTTTTATGTTTCTGTGTACTATGCTACTGCTTATTACGCTTTCTGTTTATTGTGTTATTATGAAAACTCCAGGTAAGGAGTTTTCAGTGGCTACTCTTGCTTCCCAAATAAATTCCAAACTCTATAAATTCCAAACTCCTAAACTGGAAGTCTGAGGTCCTGTAGGACCCACTCTTTATCTATCACTCAGTCACTTTACATTTTCTGGCCACTCTGGAGTATCCAGTGGGCTCTCCCCTGCCACTCTAGGGCTGCTTCTCTGAGATCTTGCTCACGTTGAGCCCCGCAGTGCAAATGCCCCATTCCACACTTCGAATCCCTCCTATTTTCAGCAACAGTGTGGCCTGGCCAGGGGAAGCTGTGTGGTCAGAGTCATGGAATGTCACTGGGTATAGGATAAGCATGTTAGCATCCATAAACCAAGGATAGGCAGGCGTATTCTAATTTGGGGAAGGAAGACAAAGGGTTTTGAGGGACTTAGCCAACAGGGGTCCAGACAGTGAGTGTTAGTTTCAGAAATGGTGTTTGCGAGATTACTGTAATAGTATGTTGACAAAACTCTGAGTTTACTCAGAGGGAAGGAGAGGATGAGTTAGGGACAGATGTCATTTACAAGAGGGAGCAGGACGACTCAGGGAAGGGGCATGGTGAACGCTGCTGCGCCTGTGGTTGTCTCCCAGCAGACTCCTATAGCCGCTGAGGTCATGCCCTCGACAGCAAATACGGCCTTTTCCAAATCACAATAAAACTGGCAACATGATTTTCAGCCAAGAGTAAAGTGAATAAAGTCTGCTTTGGTTTTGGTGGTTCATTCAACTTGCACAGACAGAGAATAACTGAAATTTGGGGATTTCCCAAGCATGGACTGCTGACACTTGCCAACGCACCTGAATGCAAGAAAACCCTCCAGAATTATCTACTCTATCTGCAGGGAGCAATAAATATCTACATGCTCAAGGGGAAGTCAAAGATAAAATATGCTTTGTGACAACACCTGATGCTTTTGACATGACATGCCTTATTATCACAATGGCTCGTGGGGGCTCGCTGGTGTCAACTGTGGGAACAAGGGTGGGAGATTTTATCTCTAAGCCCCTCTCTTGTGCTTTATTTTGAGGATCGTTGTGGCATTGAGCTTAGTTGTTATTCAACAGAATCAGCAAAGCACACCTCTGTCATGGCATTTTTACACATGAGATTTAAGCTTATCATCAAGCTATGAATCTATCTTGTGATATCCAGTCTGTATGAACTCAATTTGGGGAATGCAGCCGTCACTGGTCTGGCCGCGGCACGGGTTCCTCAGAGCTGGTGCTTGCTGTTCTGCACAGCTGCTCTCCCCCACCATCTTGCAGGCATTTTCAGCACTGGGAATGGCAACTCCACCCCACTGCTCATTCAGGCCAGGACCTCAGAGTCAAACTGGACTCCTTGCTTTTTCCCTGTTCTAACATTCGAGTGACTGGCATGTCCTGTGGGTTCAATCTTCAAAATGGACCTCAAATTCAATCACCACCCCATCTACCCACCACCTTCCTGGTCCTAGTAACTGATGAATGGACAGGGTGGTTATCACATTCTTATTTTACCCCCTGTTCTCTCTCTAATCTCCACTGAGCAGGCTGACTGATCCTTCAGAAGCGTCAGTCTTCTGTTTAAAACTTTCCAGTAGGGCCTGGCATGATAGCCTAGTGGCTAGGTCCTCACTTTGCAGGTGCTAGGATCCCATACGGACACTAGTTCATATCCTGGCTGCTCCACTTCTCATCCAGCTCCCTGCTTGTGGTCTGAGGAAAACACTAGAGAATGGCCCAAATCTTGGGACCCTGCACCTGTGTGGGAAACTCAAAAGAATCTCCTGGTCCTTGGCTTGGGACCAGCTAAGCTCTAGCCATTGTGGTCATTTGGGGAGTGAACCTATACATGGAAGATCTCTCTCTCTCTCTGTCTCTCTTTCCCTGTAAATCTGTCCTTCAATAAAAATAAGTAAATTTTAAAAATAAAAGCTTCCTAGTCAGCTCCCATTTCTGCCAAAGTAGGAGTCCTCTTCAGTCCTGGAGAACCTACTCCCCTTCCTCAGCATCTCCTGCGCACCCCTGGCCTCACCTCCTTGCTCCCCCTCCCCTGGCCTGACCTCCTCGCTCCCCCTCCCCTGGCCTCACCTCCTCGCTCCCCCTCCCTGGCCTCCGGCCACGTTGCCTCCCTGGCCTCACCTCCTCGCTCTCCCTCCCTGGCCTCACCTCCTCGCTCTTCCTCCCCTGGCCTCACCTCCTTGCTCCCCCTCCCTGGCCTCACCTCCTCGCTCCCCCTCCCTGGCCTCACCTCCTCGCTCTTCCTCCCCTGGCCTCACCTCCTTGCTCCCCCTCCCTGGCCTCACCTCCTCGCTCCCCCTCCCTGGCCTCACCTCCTCGCTCCCCCTCCCTGGCCTCACCTCCTCGCTCCCCCTCCCTGGCCTCACCTCCTCGCTCCCCCTCCCTGGCCTCACCTCCTCGCTCTCCCTCACTGGCCTCACCTCCTCGCTCCCCCTCCCTGGCCTCCGGCCACGTTGCCTCCCTGGCCTCACCTCCTCGCTCTCCCTCCCTGGCCTCACCTCCTTGCTCCCCCTCCCTGGCCTCACCTCCTCGCTCCCCCTCCCCTGGCCTCACCTCCTCGCTCCCCCTCCCTGGCCTCACCTCCTCGCTCCCCCTCCCTGGCCTCACCTCCTCGCTCCCCCTCCCTGGCCTCACCTCCTCGCTCCCCCTCCCTGGCCTCACCTCCTCGCTCTCCCTCCCCTGGCCTCACCTCCTCGCTCCCCCTCCCTGGCCTCACCTCCTCGCTCCCCCTCCCTGGCCTCACCTCCTCGCTCCCCCTCCCTGGCCTCACCTCCTCGCTCCCCCTCCCTGGCCTCACCTCCTCGCTCCCCCTCCCTGGCCTCACCTCCTCGCTCCCCCTCCCTGGCCTCACCTCCTCGCTCCCCCTCCCTGGCCTCACCTCCCCGCTCCCCCTCCCTGGCCTCACCTCCTCGCTCCCCCTCCCTGGCCTCACCTCCCCGCTCTCCCTCCCTGGCCTCCGGCCACATTGCCTCCCGTGCCCTTCCATTCTGCAGGTGCTGGGGGCAGCTCCTGTGTCTCGCTCTCCCACCTGAGTTTTCCTCTCTTGACAAGTAGGACCACTGGCCTTAACGCTGGCAGAAGGCAGTCCCCAAGACAGAACAGTTCCCACCACACTTGTTCAAGTCTGTTGTAAGAGTCATGTGTTTGCTCCAAGAACAAAGATCGGCTCGATAACATATTAGCAGGGAAAGAAAGATTAAAAAAAGAAAGAAGCCTGCACTAACTGAAAAGAAATGGTGCTTTAATCCGATTACTGACAAGATGACTCCCAACATGCCGTGTAGGTCTGCTCGGAGTCTCACTTTCACGTAAGCTAGAAATCCCAAGTGATCCTTCCCCTGGGCAGGGGCTTGAGTTTGTTGGCAGGCAGCACACCTTAGCCAACTTCTAGAATGACATACCAAATGAAAGGCATGGTTCCTACGCCTCCAGCTAAACTGCCAGGGTGGGGTGTCCTCCCAGTTTCTGAGAAATTCTGGTTGGCTTTGGCAGACACAGGTATTTTCATCACTGAAACCTCTGGCCTCTTCAGGCGATGGAATAGGATTATGAAGTTTAAGATCGTAGAACATGACCAAAGAAGAAAAGAAATCAAACAGCCAAAAACTCATTTTCCACGAGGCCCCAAATTAAGAAGCATTGAAGATATTTACCAAAGCAATTGGTGCAATTTTAAGTATTTATTCCACACTTTCTTAAAACATTTATGAAAGAGTGCACATGGTCCGTTGCACTAGCATTTCAGCAGTTTTGGGGTGAAGACCAAGTTTCCAGGGGCTGACATCTCGGGGAACACAGGAAAGGAAATCTAACGAGTCAGAAAGAGTCTTAGAAAGCAGCCAGGAAAGGAGGAGATTAGGAGCAGGGGTGGCCAGTGCACTCGGGGGCAGGACTGAGCACCAGCACCCAGTGCGCTTGGGGGCAGGACTGAGCACCAGCACCCAGTACGCTTGGGGGCAGGACTGAGCACCAGCACCGAGTGCGCCTGGGGGCAGGACTGAGAGCCAGCACCCAGTACGCTTGGGGGCAGGACTGAGCACCAGCACCCAGTATGCTTGGGGGCGGGACTGAGCGCCCAGTGCGCTCGGGGTCAGGACTGAGCACTCAGGGTGCTTGGGGTCAGGACTGAGCACATCCCAAAGCAGCCTGGAGGGCTCCCGGGGCTGCAGGAGGATGGGTGTGAGGGACAAGAGGGACAGTAAGCTTTGCCTGCTTCTCAGACGCCTGTGAGTTCTGCATGACTTTTACTGATAGTCCAAACTAAATATCTCGTCTGCCTATGTTTGTTGGTTGCCGGAATCTTTTTAAATGGCTAGATATCATCCAGCAATGGCCATTCCTACCCGGCAACTTTTCAAATTTTCTAAACTCGGGAGTTTCTTGAAATTCTTAGCACAGATTGCAAATAACATAGCATTGATTTTATTTCTTATTAAAAATTTTTAGTAAGAGATATGTGCACAACTGAAATACAAATCAGTACTAAAGAATTTAAAATGCAAAACAGCTCTCTCGTGCTGTCCTCCCAAGCACGCCCCCTCACTGTTCATGTCCCTCCATGACCCTCCTTGATTTTGAGAATACAGCCTTTTGGTTACTTCCAATTCTCCATATTATAATCTTACACACTATCTTGAATTTGTTATAGTTATCACCTATTATTGCCTTTATACCGTGACTTCATTAACACTTGTTTATCTCATTTTTACTGATTTATGTTTTTAGTTGTCTTTGCCATTTTTTGTTTCTATTGACCACACATTTTTTAAATGTACTTATTTGAAGATCAGAGTTACACAGACACACACACACACACACACACACACACACGAACTTCTGTCTGCTGGTCCACTGCCCAGATGGCTGCAATGGCCAGAACTGGGCCAGGCTGAGGTCATAAACTTCATCCAGGTCTCCCAAATGGATGAGAGGAGCCCAAACACTCCAGTCATCCGATGCTGCTCTTTCCAGGGCTTTCGCAAGGAGATGGATCAGAGGTGTGGTAGCCAGAACTTGAAGCAGAGTCCACCTGAAATGTGGCTTGATCTGCGACACCACCTCAGCTCTCACAAATATAGTTCTCAACTCCAGCTCACTGTTCTACCCTATTTTCCATCATCTACACTTGTGCCTTGGCAGTGCCAAATCTGAGAACATTCTCTTTTTGCTCAGTTTTGCCCATTTCATTTTTTTATCTATGCCAAGAAGTACTTTTGTTTTCATACATAGTTTGTTGTTGCTCTCATTAGCTGAACACCCATTGAGAATTTACTGTGTCAAGCACCTTGGTTAGTTTTTGTTAGAAAGTAACTCCTGAAGCTTAACAAGAGAACTACATCATGGTTAACTATTATTATAAAACACTACCAAAACTCAATGGAGAAACTGTCTCCGAACCTTCCCAAACCAGATGTGTTTGCCTGATACCAGTGCAGGGATGGCAGAAGGAAACACTTTACTTCCATTGAAAGAGCAGAGAGTCAAACTGCCAGAGGGACTCCGTGCTGTGTGACTCCTGGCTTACGGTGGGGGTGAACGTTGCACACGCAGCTCTTGTGGGGGCTTCTGGGTGATGCATGGTTCCGTGGCACTCATCTCTTCCTCCTGCACCCAAGCCTCTGCCGAGCCTTCCAGGACTAAAGAATCTCCCATCCCCCTCTCACTCTCCTGCCACTTTGTCATTTCTCCAGCATCTCTGGGGTGGAAGCTGAGATACAGGCTTGGTTTCCAGTTTTGTGCAAACCGTGTTGTGGATGATGAGATGCACACGATCTCAGCCTATGTCCCTTGCTCTGTGCACCAAGGAGCCCAAAGGATCTGACAGCCCTCCGCGTGACTCAAGTTTCCTCACTTAGAGGACATTTTTGAAAGACTAACTTGATCTTACGGATCTGGCATTAACTGAAGTCTACAGAGTGCCCCATCAAGTTCACGGAGTGCTGTGACTCCGTCTTCTTCACCGTCTCACAAAGACACTGGGTGAAACTGCAGGAAGTTACGGATCCTCATTTACTGTGGCACAAAAGGGCACGATGCCCATTCACACAGACCCAGGTGTCTGCGGACACTGGCAGTGTTGAGACGTGGTGTCCCAGCTGAGCTTCCACCTGACAAGGCCAGTCGGTTCTGCAGCTACACCCAGTGCCCGCTCCTCTAAGGCCCTCAGGGAAACGGGCACTTTCCAGTGTGTCATTTTACACACCTACCTGAAGCATGATTGGATTCCCTTGGCTGACTTCTTAGCCATGTTACCCAGGCAAGTGAAAATTGTTACTCCCTGGAAGGCCGTATTTCCCACCATGAAAAAATTCTGGAATCCCACCATGTGTCGCATGGTGAGTTTACTGAAAATGCAATAGATATTCTCCCTCCAGAGCTCTGGGTTGAAGGCTGGAGTCACACTGTAATAATGTATTGCCCAAATTGTTCAGATACTGAGCATTTCTTGGACTGCCCTACGGGAATTCTGCCGTGGGCCACTGAGGAGAAAAATGCAGATTAATTAATTTTGCTTTCTGATAAATATCTTTAGGAAGAACAAGTAGAGAAAGTCAGGTCTCTAAAAGTATCTCTGAGTCCCATTAGGGTTAAACAGATAGCAATCCCTCACATGTACACGGACTAGAAGGATAGGGGTGGCGCTGTCAGGTTAATGTCATTTTTAAAAGAAAAGCACATTTGCTGAAGGAAAGAATTCTGAGCTATCAAGATGCCATTTTGTGAAATGCCGATGTTTTGCTTGAACGTGTTAAACACTAGTCCTAGAGAATAAGATTCCTTCTCCGCTCTGGATCTATTTGTCTCTCCCCAATCCAAACGGCAAGTAACCTCAACCTGACCTTTCAAAATAGGCACTAGTTTTCACGTCTGCCTGTTTGCAAGAATTTCTATTACTCCTTGACCCACTCTGACTTAATTCATTGTGGGGGCAAGTGCAGACCCAAAGACAAAAGAGCAGAGCAGCATGTTGAGACTAGAAGACTCTGGGCTGTCAACAATTTCAGTGAAAGGCAAGATCACCAAAGGCAGCTATTTGCTTGAACAGAAATATTCAAATAAAGGCAAGATTGCAATTTAAGCTATTCCTGCTTTTCTCTGAAACCTGCTATTTTCCGCTGTGCTGTGACAGACATGGACAGGCAGAGACCTGCACACTCAGGCTGTGAGGCATGAAGAGGAGACCTGCGTCTGGAGTAGATTGGCCTGTCTTCCTGCGATGTCTTTCCAGCAGACAAGTCATTATGATTGCTTCGTAGATACTAATTTCTGCAGGGGAGTAACGCACTCTGATTGAAAAGTTGACTGTGATTGGGCCCCAGGTAACCGTGGCCAGACGCCAGGAGAGATTTCCTCTCCAGATGAGTGTCTTGCCTGTTGCCACATCCCAGACGAGGATTAGTTCAGGTCCGTCCCCCGCCTACTCGGTCCCTCTGTTCGTTGGCGAAAGCCCTTCCCTGGAGCCTTCTTTGCCTGATTCTTCCTGCCAGTGCTGCTCACCTGGCTAGCAGCGGGTGCTGCCCAGGGTTTAAGGCTAAGGTGCTCCCATCTGTCCAGGGAGCAGGCTCAATGATTTTTTTTTTTAAATCTCTAAATGGTTTCTTTGTGTGGAAATGGTCTTCCTTTTGGCGGGTCCAACAGGAGAGCGGAGAGCCGGGAAAAGGCCTCAGAGGGAGGCGTCCTGGGGACCCGCCAGGCGTGCCCTCTGAGGCCAGCGCGGGGCCTGGCTTTGAATCTTCTTCCTGTATTCTCCTCTAACCTAACAGCGCCTTCATTCTGACCTTTGAATGGGCCTTTCCAAATCTCTCTCTTCTACTGATGTTATGACTATTAAAGAAAATAACGCTTACCGGCAATGTATTATGAGCCAAAATAAGGCTGAAATCGACAGAAGGAAAGCTCAGCACTTTTCCTATTAAAAATTCACCCACGTGTGGCCCATTCCGTGCCAGGCACTGCATCAAATGGAAGGTCCCAGGGATTACAATTTTCGTCTGATCAGATTGAGGGAAAAAAAGCAATCAGCACTTCTACCTGGCACTTGCATGTATTTCATCTTGAAAAAAAAAAAAGAAATGATTTTCCATCTCCTGCCTTTTCGCTACCACAAAGGATTGTTTCCCGTTTTCAAAATCATGTGAAGTGGCTCATTATGCAGCAATCCTAGGACTTTGGGGGCAGCTGGGGTGGGGCTGTCACTCTCCTGTCGGCAGGCTGCAATCTGGAACTACAGACCACATGCATGACTTCAACTCGAGCCTTTGGTCAAAAGGGTAACACTATTTTTTTTCTCTAGGTTTCAATAGCCAATAGAAAGTCCGCTTTTAACTCAGATAACATGAAATGTTGTCAATCAAAATACAAATTTTTCATTTGATTTTTTTTCTGTAATTACAGTAAAATATGAAATTGGCTGCCTTCATTTTGGAATGTTTCAACTTAATGCAGTAAGTGGTTCCCCTGACCCTGCAGATCAAAGTGCCACAGCAAGCAGAGCTGAACTGCAGAGGAACTGATGAAGTAATTAGGCCATGAGTGTGGACCATAGAGAATCAAATAAATAATTTAATTCTAACCTTTTCTATTAATATTTAAAAGCTGGGTGAAGAGGGAGTTTGGGCTGCTTCCTTCTGGTACCCATCCATTACATGGGTAACATTCAAACTTTCTTTGCCAGCCTAAATTCACATAGTAGCTCTGGGATTAGATTAGCAAAAACGATCCGAGAGTATTACCGAGGACTGTGACCCATAATCAAATGTCCATTGCACTACAATCCAATACATGGTAAGAGACATTTTGGTACAAAGAGAGTTTTGTGTAGGGTATAGCAGTAAATAACAGGATCTAGTATTTAATCTCCAAGCATCAGTAGCTACCTCCAACTGCAGGCTGTCCGTGTAGACACATGGTTGGAAGAGTACACACAGCAGCGTTCTCTTGCTCCAGGTTGACATGTGCCCAGGACTGCCTCATTTCGGCATCAGTGCTGAAGCAGATGCGACACTTGCGAGTCTATATTCACAGTGCTGCGCTCGTCCTAAAGCAGTGAAGCCAGGAACCCCAGCGTGACTGCAATCCCACCCCTGGATTGAGCCCACCACTCTACATGAAGGGCCAACAAGATACAGAGATATCGAGATAATACAAAATAAAAGTGCCCACCACTCTTCGTGAAGAGCCGAGCGAAGATGATCGGCTTCTTGTCCTAGTCACTCCCCAGCCTACTGAACAGCCGTGGGACAAAACCTGGCGCAACTGAACTGCAGATATCATTACAAAAAGCATGCTGATAATTAGTTAATAAAACTATTGGGAATCCAGAAAGTGAAATCTACCCTGAATAACAGAAAACACTCCCTCCCAAGTATTTACCACATTTTTCTCCTGTTCTGGAAGTGATGCATGACAGCATCAAAACTTCCAAAAAAAATGCAGGTAATTCTGTGAGACACAATCAATTAGGTCAAATTATGCTATCAATGATTTATATCTAGATATTCCATTAACATTTGCAAGATGATAAAAGTTGTAGCTCTCCAGCTGGTTCTCATAAACTATATTCACAACACCCAAAATCTGTAAAGTGTTCAACCTCACTGTAAAGTCATTTGGAATTGAACTGGCAAGAGTACGACAGGCAATGATTGAAATATGAAGCAACACCAGCCAGAAGGTAAAGTCAGATTTGGACCAGAGCCATTCGATCTTGTTAAAATATGCCGAAAGTCTTTGTCTTCACCTAATGTAATGTATAGAAATGTGTTGAAATTCTATGGGAGTGATGGAGCCAGTCAAGAAAATGAACCCAAACTATCTTTGATTTGACATATCTAGAAGATGCATGTAGTGAATTTTTTATTTGGTATTATCTTGATCTCTCTGTATCTTGTTGTTTTAGCGTTCTATGCATCTGTGGGATCCTCAAAATGAGAGATGAGAAGACACAATTCAGATGCACGCTTGCTGAACAAAACCTACTGCAAATTGACAAGCACAGCCTATTAAATATAGCCTCTATGGGCAAAATTACCTCCCATATTTTTTCCCTGCCTCTCTGCTCCTTTCTTGAGAATATCTGGAATTTCATCATTACTTTCTTAAAAATATGCAAACACTATTTAGATTTGACTATTAAGTTTTAGAGTCTTTCTTAATCAATGGCTATTTTTTTAATTCATAGCTTTTCCCTAATGCTTTATTTTACTTTGCTAGAGCCTATCTTTTAGTAATTCCTTCACAGAAATCCTGCGGGTGGTAGAGTTCATAAATCCTTACTTGTCTATGTGCTAGTTCAGGGCAGCTGGTTCAAAATCATTTTCTCACATAAATTTGGAAGAAAATGTCGCAATATCTTGCATTCAGTGCTACTTACTGAGAGGAAGTTAATATAACATATTGACAGGTAGTAAACTTTAAAGAGCAAATGTGATCAGGGATTCACGATGTTGGCAGTGAGTTACTAAGCTTATGAGCCAAAGAATGGAAGATACATCTCTCTTTCTTTCAGGTTTTCAAGTAAATACCTAATTTTTAAGTGACATCTGGGCCCAGTGCAGTAGATTATTGGCTGAAGTCCTCACCTTGCATCTACTGGGATCCCATATGGATGCTGAATCATGTCCCAGCTGTTCCACTACCCATCCAGCTCTCTGTTGTAGTCTGGGAAAGCAGCTGAGGATGGCCCAAAGCCTTGGGACCCACACCAATGTGGGAGACCTAGCAGAAACTCCTGGCTCCTGGCTTTGGATTGGCTCAGCTCTGACTGTTGCAGCCACTTGGGGAATGAACCAGCAGACAAGAGATCTTTCTCTCATCTCTCCTCTTGTAAGTCTGACTTTTTAAGACAAATAAATAAATCTTTTTTAAAAATAAATACATTTTTATAAGTGACAGCCACATTAAATTCTAGACAGTTACATGATTTCCAGGAATACAGATCCAGCATAAGATTTTGTATTTTATGTAAATACCAAGCCTTTGTCAATAGATCATAATAATAGTGGTTGCTTTTTATTTCCAGAAAATCATTTTCAATCTGGGAAATGAAAACACAGAGTAATATGCCCATCGGTTGATTTATCCACTGCTAGCTTTGCCGACTGATACTATCAGTCACGTTGGGCTTCTGTTTTGTGTTTAAGAAATGAAACATAAGTACTGTCAAGGCTGCAATGAATCCTAAAGATTACTGTGTTTCTGATAAACATGTTGTCTTTCCCAATCCTGTTTTTGTGCTGTTGGAACATGTGAGTTGTCATATGTAATGTATAACTCTGTGTTGCAGACTTCCAACCTTTCTGTAGGTGGTGTCACATCCTATGGCTCTGAGCTGGCTAAGTACTACCAGAACAGTGTTACACTAGAAGCAGCCCCGGGAGTGGATGGCTTTCAGTAAGCTCAAGGGGCTACATGGCCATTATAGTTCAGCTAATCTAGGATGGGCTTAGCCAGAGAGCTATGGATGTGAGTCCCCTGGACTAGGCTGTGTGCTTACCTTTGCTCTGGTGCTAGGTAGAGATACCTGGGGCTTGTTCACCCCACAAATCACTAGAATACAAGAGGAGATGAAGAACTGCCTGATGCCTCTTCAGACATCCCTTGGATCTGACAACTTCCACCCAGTGTCCTTGGACCAAAGCCTGCAACCCAGCTTAACCAACCTCCAGTGAAGTGAAGAAACAAAACTGCCCATTGCAATGCAAGGGCTACAGAGCCACATGTGCAAAGAGGGCACATGTGAAGAATGTGAAGGAATCATCTTGCAAGCAAATTTTCCCCACAACATCACAATGTAAAGGGCCATTCATGTTGATACATATTCTTACTCCTTCATGCTTAATTGCTCGATTAATGGAACCCCATTGCCTAAACAAACTAGCCAGCCTTTTGATCTTAGTTCAGACTTTTCTGATGATTCTACCAATGTCTCTTTATATAAATCAAGCCCCCTAATGAGAATTTGTCCTAGCAAATGGTACCTTTTCTTTATAATGCTGTTTAGTATACTTAATTGCATATTACTTTAGTTAATTAATTCTTCCTCACCAGACAAGTTCCATGAAGAAAGCAACCCTGTTTATCCTTTTTTAAGATTTACTTAATTTATCTGAAAAGAGTTACAGAGAGAGAGAGAGAGAGAGATACAGCAACAACAGCAAAAAAGGAGATCTTGCATCCACTGGCTCACTCCCTTGATGGCTGCAACATCCAGGGCCGGACTAGGCCAAAGCTAGGCGCCAGGAGGTTCCTCTGAGTCTCCCATGTGGGTGTCAGGAGCCCAAGCACCTGAGCCATCTTCTGCTGCTTTTCCGAGGCCATTAGCAAGGAGCTGGATTGGAAGTAGAGTGCTAGTGCCCCTATGGGATGCTGCATCACAGGTGCACACTTCACTGGCTAGGCCACGGCACTGGCCCTACAACACTGTCCTCAGTGCCTGGCACAAAGGAGACCACAAGAGTACCTGCTTGGTGAAGAGCGCACCTCTGCAGACATCTCCAGCAGCACAGCTTCTGCAGGATTACAGAGCTGCGTGCGTTGGTACAACACACAGGAGGTGGGATTCCAATGGCAAGGCCACTGGAGCTGCAATGGGGCAGCAGCAGCCACGACCTCTCTGTCCCTTGTCAGTAAAGAATTAAGTGTGTATGTTTATGGGGCTCAAGGTTATTTTCCTTTGAGAGAGTTAATTGATGGAAGGTTAAATAAAGCCACAAGTTTTTATTTAAAGGAAAGAGAGAAAATGAAGAATGACTGTAATTTTGAGCAATGTGTCAAGGGAGATGCTTCCCAAATTAATTTTTTTTTCTGGGAGTGAAACAAATCTTCCTATAGGTCATTTTAACTCCTGTTTTGAAAACAGGATCCTTCTTGTATACACACACACACACACACACACACACACACGCAGCTCAAGTCAGCTCCCACTTCCATTACAATAAACAACACAAATTAATGAGCAGCAGTAAAGCTTTGCTTCCCAATCTGTGTTCAAGATTCCTGTTGCTGCGCTGGGTGTGAGGGAGTCCCTTTCTGCTAAAGAAGAGATGGGCTCTAGACTGTGGCTGCAGGAGGTGTGGTCCCCCACTCCCCCACTATCTAGCCAACACCCCACACCACATCCTGAAAGCAGCTGGGGGATCAGCAAGGTTACATGTCCAGTTGTGTCTCCAGATGGGAGGGCACCTGGAACACCACAGCATCAGAGCAGGGTGTTCTGGGAACAGCTTGCTTGCTAACATTTGTTCTCAATCTACCCGGATCCTCTCACTTGTGTTCAGCTTCCCAACAGCGCCTCAAGCCCTTTGGAGGACTTAGTTCAATCCCAGCAGTAGGGTAGGATTTACAAGGATGGAGTAGGTATCCTGTTCCTTTGTCAATAAGCAAAAACAAAACACAAAAAAGCCAAGATCATTTTTCTTAGAAGTCAGTGCCCTCCACCATTTCCTTAAAGAAAATAGTCAGGCATGGGGTAGGAAAGAAAAGAAAAGAAAAGGAAAGGAAAGGAAAGGAAAGGAAAGGAAAGGAAAGGAAAGGAAAGGAAAGGAAAGAAAAGAAAAAAAAAGAAAAGAAAAGAAAAGAACAGCATTGTAGCACAGTGTGTTAAACCACAAGCTGCCATCATCCCCTGTGAGAGCTGGTTCAAGTTCCAGCTACTCCATTTCTTGTCCAACTCCTTCTTGATGCGCCTGGGAAAGTAGTGGAAGATGGCCCCAGGGCTTTGCCCCGCCACCTAACGGGGGATCTACACGAAATTCCAGGATCCCGGCTTTATCCCAGCGCAGCCATTTTGGCCATTTGTAGACTGAACCAGCAGTTGGAAGATCTCTCTTTCTCTCCTCTCTCTAACTCTATCAAATAAATAAAATAAACCCTATTTTTAAAGGGGAGAGGAGGAAGCCTGGGGAGGGGGAAAGGAGGAAGCCTGGGAAGAGGGGGCTGAGGTTCTACATGGGGGATGGTAAGGGTGGAGTGGAATGGGCAGGCTTTGAGGCGCTCCCTCCCACTGCTCGGGGACGTCACGGTGGAGCCACCGCCTGAAGTCACAGGGACAACAGTGGGTGGGAAATGGGAGCTTTCCCATAAAATGAGCTTTCATGGCAAAGCAGCAATATCTACAAGACTAGCAGGTCTTCCAAGTCATTTTTAGACTGATCACATTTTTCTTTGGTTGATTTTCACTCCACATGCAGCTTTCCTGGAAGTTTAAAGGAGAAAACTCACCATGTGTTGGTTGATGTGAAGAACAATGCCTTTGGCATCTGTGGAGTTCTAGGACACTTGGAGAAACTCCCAAGAACATGGCACAACCTGTACACCACTGAGGACATGGACTCTGAGCTATGGCAGGGCAGCCAGCAATGAAGTGTCATTGAAGACAAGTGACTTATTCTAAAGCTGGCTGTACAGTGCCAAAAAGCCCGTCTCCTATCTATCCCTAGCATAGCTGAGGAGGTCGACCAGATGTCTGAATACAACTGGAAAAAGCTGGGCCATTTATTTTTTCTAATCCCTGTTCGAGGGAAAGGGGCAGAGTCCTAGACATGGATGAGCTCAGCAAATTTCACCCCACAGTGCTGCCCAGAACATTCTTCCTGATGATTTGTCCAGAGCTGGTTAACTGTTAGTGTCTCTGCCTTGAAAATATTCTGTGGTCCTCCCCACAGGACACTGGATTAAAACAGCTGCTTCCTTATTGCCTTCTCTGTCAAATCCTGAGTGAGTTCCCTAGAGCCCGGTTCTTCTCCTGGGGGTAGGGTGATGGCTCAGCTCTGCTAGCACCTTGGGCACACGGATCTGCCTGTTGGTCCATCTGCCTCCACACTCCTGCACATACAAGCAACTTGGAGGAGAGGGAGGACTGCCCTGGGGCCCCCTGAGCTGCTCTGGGAACCCTTGAGCTGCCCTGGGCCCTGTGAGCTGCCCTGGGCCCCGTGAGCTGTCCCAGGCCCGTGGATGAGCTGCCCTGGGGCCCCACAGGCTGCCTTCCCAACCTCCTTGTGGGGAGAAGCTGTTGTTCCCAGAACTCAGCACTGCAGGAGCACGAGGGAGGCCACCAGGACAGTTCAGAGCACACACCCCTTCCGTGGGAAGAACACTGCCCACAGAGCTGGGGGTGAGGGGAGGAGGAGCCACACTCCTCTCCTGGATCCTGGGTACCTGTGCTCCTGGAGGAAAAGATGTGCATGAGGAAACCTGCCTCTTGCCAGCAGGAGCTGGAGAAGGTGGGATGATGGAAAGGAGGAGCCGTGAGGCCAAGCCGGCCTCCTGCCATTCCTATATGGTTGAGATGCCAGAGTCTGGTGCAGTATGGAGATACTTGGAGCAGTTAGGGCAAAACCACCACGGAATCAAATACTAGCAAGGCCTCACATTTGTCCAACACATTATGGCCAACAAGGCACTTGCACATCCAAGAACTCACTTCTTCACCACTCTTCACCCTGGCGGCCTCTATGTGCTGTGCCCCACTCTACGGCGTGGAACATCCACACAGGTCAGCCTCTGAGGAGAGCAAGGACAAGCACGTCGCCCCAGGGACTCGTCCTGTGGTGCTCTGAGCTCCACACCTAGTGCCTTTCCTGGGAGAACTGCCAGGGCAGGACGAGGGCAACACTTTGTTGAGAGTCTCCTGCCAGGAACTGGGTGCTGTTTCAGCAGCTGAAGATTTCCGTCATCTCTACCTAGCCGCACCCGAGACAGGAGACTCCAGAAGGAGGCTGCAGTGAGCAAGAGGGGAGAGAGGGAGGGAGTGCATTTGGTCTTTGGCACTGGCTGCTGTGGACTCCCCAGAAAGCTGAAAACATTGTTTACTCTGGCTTAGGACTGGATGAAAGTCCTTTGGACTATTGTTCTACTCCTTGGTAAACAAGCATTGAAAAGAAGATAATTTATTTAAGTTTGTGTGTCTTTTACCAATATAAAAGACTACATTCAAAGGCTTATTAATATTATTTCTTATTAACAATCCCTAAAATCAAACACTATCCCAAACCAACTAGGCCATGTATATTGACTTGTTCATGAGTCAAACAAGAAATGAATACTCCATTGAAACCAAAGCAAAATTAATTTTTTCCTCAGTAAGAAAAGATTCTTTCTTACCACCCCCAGAGTTTCCACACAAAGTAGATAATGGCCTGTTTTGTGTTTTCAAAGCTTTTGGCAAAATGTTGACAACCACACATGTGGCTTCTGAACTCAGGAACCAAAGAGTCTCTTACGATTTTTTTCAAAAAATATAGAGCTTGCCCAAAAGATCAGAAGAAATAAAAAAACCACAGCTGTATCCAACCTGGACTCCTAAGTTATTAAATTCAACTATTCCAATGACAATGTAAAATTTCCCTTCATTAGTGGCCCTCGAGTCATATAGCACAATACCAGCTCCTGCTTATATCGTGTTTCGTCCCACCTAAGTTCATAGCTAGATTAGTGTGTTTAGGAGCTTTTCACTCGTCACTTTCATGGAGACATGGAAAAATTATGCAAAAGAGGATCGTTTTCATAAATAGAGTTTTGGTTAAAAAAGTTATTGTACATTCATAAAGTTAGATACTATGTGATAGTCAATTTGTTTATGTCAAATATTACTCACATGTACTGGCACGCAAAGTTTTCTAAAGTGTATCCTCCACGATAATTAGCAATGTGTGTGTTTTAATATAATCAATATTTATTCATCATAATTTATACTGTTTATAAAAGTATCCTCATCTGAGTCCTTTCTAAAGCACCTTGAAAATGGTGAGAAAAGGACTGGCAATTATTTTCCGCTCAGCTGATTACTAATGCTTATAACCCCAGAGGAAACATTTCTTCAAGTCATTTGGAAATTTTTTCCCCTCTAACTCAGAAAGGAAATATCTTTTCTCTCTGGATTTTTCTCTGTCTGCCGTTTCTTAGGACCATCCTAGCAACAAATAGCTTTGTCAAGGCTGGAAAATTCCTGTCCTTGTAGTCTGGGCTTCACTCCTCAGAGCCAACCTATCTCTCATGGGTTACACTCAAAGCAACCTGGATATGCTGAGTGTGTTATGGACTGCACAGAGCAGAGTTAAATGTCCTTAGCATTTTTATACACATGTATTCCTCCCTTCCTTGTGAGGAAAACAGCAAAACTTTCTGAAATAAAGCATTTTAGTTGTCAAGGTTCAGTAAGACTGAAAGTCACAAATTTCTGCTACACTTCTAAGTGTCGCCAAGCTAATCCATAGCAAATTTTATTAAAGCAGGAACTATTACAAGTTTTATTTTTTTCTTTCAGAAATCTCAGAGCGTGGTCTATGATGGGATGTGTTCGCATGGATTTCCTCACTCTTATTAACCCGACTTTTAAATACTTGAATCACCAAAATAATTTGCTGTGAAGAAACTCTAATGCCCAATTTTTCTATTTCATGGAATCATTTCTGAACAATTCCCTCCAATGTTATTTTAAGTGAACACTTCCTCTGCCGATCAACCTGTGGTATTATGGACAGACTCCCCCCAACCTTGGTCCTCCGGCATGTATGTTCAGTACACACTCACTGTCCTACCAGGAATCACACAAGGGAAGACCACACTGCTTAGAGGAGCTTCTGGAACCAACACAGATGTGACAGTATTTCACCCTTCTAGTCTTAGAAATTAGAACAACAATAAGAAATACAAAAGCAACTTGCGATCTCCTCTTCCAGGAAAACTAGAAAATGAATCTACACTGCAATTTCCGAAATAAGAATCAGGGTGGCCGGACGCAGCCCAGGTCAGGCAGGAGTCACACAGCAAGGGGAAGGGAGATGAGAGCGTCAGAAGTCACTGCAGAGCTGGAGGTCTCGGCAAGGGATGGGGGAGGAACAGAGGGACATTCCTGTACCCCCAGAGGAGGCAGCGTGCAAGCAGGCCGCTCGGCCCCTTCCACGGACCCCAGTCTTAGGAAAGGGGGAGGCTTCTACCTCCATGAAAACCTCCTACAGCATGTGCTGCGCTGGAAGGAAGAACTGTCTCTGAGAAGTCCAGAAGATCTGCCCTGGGGTTTCCTCCCCTGCAGGAGCTTCCTGCAGGAACAAGCCACATTGCTCACTAATACCAGGACGCAGCACTGTGCTGACATCACGCTTGGACAGGAGGAGACGGGGCAGATGGCAGCAGAACCTCCAAGGTGAAGAGCGCTGGCCAGCAAAATGCTCCCACCTCACACATGGAAATCATAGCCAACTGTTTCATCCTGAATTTCAAAATGCAAAAAAGCCATTGTTGCTCTGAAGTAAAAGCAGAAATCAGAAATACAGAAAACAATAACAGACACTCGTATAGAGCAGATGATTCAGGAAGCAAGGGGGGACCTGAGTAGGGATGAGAGACGTGGCAGGAAAAGGCACAGCCCCAGAAATAGGTAGCAGAGATGCCGTGTGCCCCTGACCTGTAATCAGAACATGTTCCAGAAACGCTTGTTAATGTAAAACAGAACTTGGAATTGCACACTGAAGAGGTCCATTATGTGCTGGGGGACTATCAGTCCAGAACAGTCCACACCAAGACACACTATCCATTCCCACACTGAATTTAAAAATAAGGCAAGAACTATGAGCGAACTAGTCACAAGCCATGGAGAACACAGGCCACGAGCAGTCTGGGATAGGCAGGAGCCTGTGCAACACTGTTCTCCCAAGTCTCTGTTGGCAAAACTGCCCGAGGACAATCTTCAGCCAGCTCGAGTCCAGGAATTATGACAAAAGAGTTGGTGGTGATCATGGAATTATTTAAATGCAATTCAAAATCAAAACCAAATGTGGAACTGAATGTGACCAAATAGAATATAAATTTTATAAGTGCTGACAGAGTAGAAAAAGGAAAGGGAACAGAGCTGACTCTCCTTTGCCTCTTTCAAAGCAACGGGCCAAGTAATAACACTCCTCAAAGCCTATTTCAACTAAGCCCTGAGAACGATAACATTATTAATTAAATTGGGCAGTCGATGATCTTTTAGATATAACACCATAGGCACATTTCATGAAAGACGACATTAATAAGTTGCACTTCATTCAGATTTAAAAAAAAAACTGCTTTGTGAAAGACAGTCCAGAAAATGAAAAGACAACCACAGCTTGGGAGAAAATACGAGCTAACACATACGATAACAGGCCATCATCCAAAACACACGAAGAACCCTTCAACGCAACAATAAGAAAGTGAAGCACCCCATTGCAAAAGCGAACAAAATTTGGACATTTCACCAAAGACGACACAGAGAGAACAATAACAATGCAAATGAACAAACTACAAATGCCAGAAGGGGATGCACAACCCAGGGCTGGCATCCTAGGAGGGCCCTTCTGCACACCTTGGTGTCGCAGCAGAGCAGGTGAACACGTGCTAAACAGTGAAAATCAGGTGAACTCATCCTTGTTATAAGGAACGCTTCCACCCTACACCTAACCCACTCCCCAAACAACAGCCTTAATCAATACACAAGACAGAGATCCCGCAAGGAAAGGTCTGTTAAAGGACCTGCTTGTCAACACTCTTACAACAGCTGTCACATCTTAGCAGGAGTTTTGCAGGGGACATTCCAACCGCAGCACACAGAAGACCTGTTCATGGGCAGGCTTTTGGTCTAGGGATTAGGATGTCCTGGGGGATGCCTGCATTCCATATTGAGATTCCACTACAGATTCCAGCTTTCTGCTACCACAAGCTCCGGGAGGCAGCAGATGACGGCGCTCACCCACTTGGGAAACCTGGATTGAGTCTCTGTCTCCGGGCTCTGTTCTCAGTCCAGGTCTGAGCTCAACTGTTGCAGACATATGAATTAGCAGAATGGGAGATTTTGTTCTCCGTTCCTTTCTCTGCCTCTCAAGATAAATGAAATAAGATTTAAAATATTTAATAAATATAAAATTGATTATAATAATACTAAAAAGCATTTGCAACATCATACATCATTTTAAAATTAGCTTAATAATTGAATTAATATAATTAGACCACAATACGGTAATACTACACACCTATTAGAACTATCAAGACCGGGGCTGGCATCAGAGGGCAGGGTAGTGCCAGCATCCCATATGGGCACCAGTTCATGCACCAGTTGCTCCACTTCCTACCCAGCTCTCTACTTATGGCCGGGGAAAGAAGCAGAGAATGGCTCAAGTAATTGGGCCCCTGTAGCCACATGGGAGACCAAGAGGAGGCTCCTAACCATTTCAGCCATTTGGAGAGTGAATCAGCAGGCAGAAGATCTCTGTAACTCTGCCTCAAAGAAAAATAAAATAAATCTTAAACAGTAAAAATGAAAACCAAGACACTGACAATATCAAATGCTAGCAAGGATATAAAGCAATAGAATTTCCAGCGATTGCTGATAAGAACAAAATACAATACAAGTGCTTTAGAAGACAACTTAGCAAAGCTAAACATGCTCTTAACATAACAATCCAGCAGGCATGGTCTTTGGTATTTACCCAGATGAGCTGAACAGAAATCTGCACACGAGTGTTTATAGTAGCTTTATCCATCACTGCCAACACTTAGAAACAATAAAGATATCCTTCAGTAGGTGAGTGGATAACCTGTGGTCCTCCTAGATGTGCAAGAGCATTCAGTGACAGAAGCAACCACCAAATTACAAAAAGACCTGGAGTAAATGTAAATGCAAATTTGCTAACTTTAAAGAGGCTGACTTGTTAAGTCTGCATGTTGGATGAATCTGCCTCCACAGCATTTTGGAACACGCAGAACCATGGATACAGCAAAAAGATTACAAGTTACGAAGGGCTTATAAAAGGACCCCAAGTATCTATGTAACTGTGTCACATAATACAATGTAATTAATGAAGTTAAATAATAAATAATTAAAAAAAAAAGGACAGATGAAAACGAGGACTACGTAAGGTCATTAGGACAGTGGACCCTTCTGTGCAGTGCTGTAATGGCAGACACAGCTGTCTAAACCCACCCTAAAGCAACACCAAGAACCAACTCTCATTCAGGCTAGGGTGCTGGGGAACCCTGGCGTGGGTCCTGGAAGGTAACAAACATGGTACTGTGGTGGGCGAGCTGATGGCAGGTAGCTTGGGCTGCAGGGTCGTGGGACTTTTCCTCAGGTGTCCACACTGACGCCTTTGCATCCTGCAGCTTACAGACTTGCTGGTCACAGCTGAATCCAGAGAGTAGCGTCTTTTTAAGAACTTGCCGCTGTCTTCCACACCTCCGTTCTTTTCTCAGCCCACTGACTGCTGAAGAAGTCCCAGGAAGGTGATACCTCTTCTGAAGAGATAACAGCGGGTGGAGGGAAGTTGTCTATTCTACGAGAATAAAGATGGGAAATGGGCCAGCTCACTCTCGGTTGATTTATTTAAGAAAGAGAGAGAGATCTTCCACCTGCTGATTTTTCCCCCTGATGGCCACAATGGCCAGCTGTGGGTCAGGTTGTGCCAGGAACCAGGAGCTTCAGTTGGGTCTCCCACATGAGTGACAGGTGCCCAAGCACTTGGGCCATCTTCTGTTGCTTTTTCCAGGACATTAAAAGAGAGCTGGATCAGAAATGGAGGGTCTGGTACAGTTTCGTTCTAGAAGGAAGGGAGTATTTGCTTCCCCAGCTTACCACACTGCTGTTCTAAAGAGGATATGGTCCAGGTGGTACAGAAAAGACATGGCTCAGAATATGAGGTATCAAAGAAGACGAGGTTAAAGCATAATTTTGACAGGTTTGCTCTTATCTGCACCTGCTAAGACACCAGCAGCGCGCCAGTGTGATAGATTAGTGGCTAAATTCTTGCCTTGCATCCATCAGGATCCCACATGGCTGCTAGTTCAAGTCCCAATTGCTCCACTTCCCTTCCAGCTCCCTGCCTGTGACCTGGGAAAGCAATCAAGGACGGCCCAAAGCCTTGGAATCTCACACCCATGTGGGAGACCCCAAAAAACTCCTGGCTCCCTATCAGCTCAGCTCAGCTCTAATTGTTGCAGCAGACAGATGTCTCTCCTGGCAGACATAGCTGTGTATCCATGACAAACTTTCATTACACGTCTTCATTAGATAAGACGGGATAATCATGGTCAATGATGTCAAAAGTCACAAACACAAAAGAAAAAGTGCATTATGGGGGGAAAAAAACGAGGACACTTGCCCTGTCCTTTGCTTTCCCCAAATCTGTTTCTACCTTGCAAAATATATTTAAAATAACACAGATGCATGGTGGCATTCACCCAAACTGAACTAGGTGGTCCTCCTTGCTAGGATAAGCCTTTGGAAACAGGTGCTATTAACAGTGGTGTCCGCACTGCCACGTTACTGTCACTGCCGTATGGGTTTATGTGATGTGTATTGTTCTGTAGGATTTCTTCACTGAACATACACCAGTAACCTTCCGTGTCACTGTAACAGGAAGACATGCGTTGATGACACACACGGAGGTTAATAAATGCCTCTGCCAACCAATCACAAGAAAGTATGGATGAAGATCTCCTCTACAAGAAAGCGGCTTCAGCTCTCATTCCATACTCTCCTTAATTGTTTCGATTTTATCCATGCATTATTTTTAATACTAGAAATCTAGACAAAGAGTAAGCAAGAGAGAGGAGAAGAGAGAGGCTACATTTCAAAGGAGAGAGTGGGAAAACAAGTCAAGCTTCCTGGCTTGGATTTTTTTGGACAAATTTTTTTTTAAAGATCAATATTTAAAAACTAAATACGCAGTTATTTTCAGAAAAATCGGTAAATCCAAGACCAAGACAAGATTTTCATCCGGACTGCCGAGATGGATGATTGGTTCTGGTCCCCACTTCCTCATCTCCTGGCATGCGTCCACCCAGCCTCCTGTTTTCATTGGCTCTCCTTGTGGGCACAGCGTTCCTGGGAGGGAGATTTCTGACTCAGAGCTTTTTGTGTGGCCAACCTGACTAATGACTCTAAAGAACATGGGCTCAGAAAATTCCCTGTGAAATCTGATTTCTGTAGCCCATTTTTTCATTATTTTTGATTCTGAGGTAATGCCTGGACACGAAGGGGAAGTCTTTGTTTGCTTTGCTTGAACTAAGAGTGCGCTTGAAGCACAGGCTGCAGTCGGAGAGCTGCGAGGGAGGACAATTCACGAGAAGTGAGGCTCCGCGGTGCGGCGGTTTCTCCCCAGTGCTTTGCACAGAGTCCCTTCCACCAGCACTCTTGGGAGAAATTTCTTTCTGGTCTCAAATACAGTTAAAAGCAACCGAGCAATTGATTTATCTTTATTTGGTATACAATGTGAATTTTGCAATAAAGCCACTTTCTGGTTTTATAGTAATTAAAATGTGGAACCTAGATGTCTCCACAGCTTAGAGGCAAAATGAATCGTATTAACATTAATTCTCAAGCACTATGGGGCCATAACCACCCCAGGGAGGAGCCCTTGCTCCAAGACTGCTTCTTCTATTCTTAAGATGTATTGACTGATTTATTTGAAAGGCAAAGCTGCAGAGAGAAAGGGGGGAAGATCTATCATCCTCTGGTTCACTCGACACTTGGGCTGGCCCGGGTTGAAGCCAGGAGTCTCGGACTCGGGCCTGGTCTTCCGTGTGAGTGGTGGAAGCTGAGCGCTTGGGCAGTCTTCTGCAGCCTTCCCCTGCCTTAGCAGGGAGCTGGATGGGAAGTCCTCCTGCCCCTGGGGATGGTGGCACAGCCAACATGCTGTGCCACAAGGCTGACTGCACTCCAAGGCTTTGGCGTGTCTTAGAGGCCTAGCATGTATGATTTCATACAACAGGACAAAAGCATCGGGGCACAACCTCATTGCTCAGTTTAAGCAAAGGAAATGAAGTTGTTACAGTGATTTTCCTAGAAAGCCTAAAGCCAGGGAGACACCTGTGCCTCAGAAAACTCTGGAACTAGAGCTCCAAACGTCATAAGGAACCTCTCTCTCACACACATACAAACACCCCAAGGGTCGTCGACTGCTCCATCTCAGTGGGACTGTTCCTGTGTAGATTCAGCTACCTGGAGAGGAACTGAAAATACTTGAATTTCTGGGGAAAGGAATGACCACCACAGCTTGAGCATCACACCCATCTTTTCTGCAGCTCACTACAGTAGGAGTGGTAAGAACAGGTGGTCTTTGAAGGGCCTCTCAGTCAGCTCAGTGGGACAGTGGATGAGAAGGCTCCACCGGCAACATTTGATGGCTCAGTGAAGAACATGCTCCCACAGAAGGCTCTGCAGCTCCTTCCTGCTCCAGGCCCCTTCCCATGAGACATAAGTCCCCTCTGCCTTGATACAACATCCTTACAACAAACTCTCAATGGATCGAAACGTTGAGAAAAGCAGTCCTCTGCCTGTACAGCCAGCGGGGCATGCGTGGCTCAACTCCATCACGGACAGATCTCATGCCTGAACCCATCTACACAACAAAAACACAGTATCTATATGAATCCACATTTGTCTATTTTCGAAGCGCCTCACTTCCCGCACATTTATAAATAAATATTTAAAAAAAAAAAAAAACTACAGAGGGCACCATGTGTTTAAAGCAAATCTTGGCAGGAGGCCCAGAATGCAGCAGATAGTAAAACTGTCTGCTCTATCGGCAATGGGAAAAGGGAGTCAGCACCCGTTTCCCTTGTCCGGGCCTGGTCTCCCAGCACAGGGTCTGCACACACACGGGGAGCATCGGGATGCTCCGGGGCCTCTCGGTCCCACCCAGGTGAGTGGTGAGATCAGAGTAAACTATTAAATTTCACTTGAAGCAAGCTTGTGTTGGAGAATTAAAAGCAAATTCTGAATCAATGACTACTTCCTTCAGGGAAAGAGACAAAGGCCTGAAGCCCTGGGCCCTGGTGGCAGCTTTCCTCTTAGGACTGACAGATGGGCACAAGTCAAGACTCTGAAGAGGGAGCGTCCTACCTGTTTGTACTCCTAAGGAGATGCTCGGGTGCCCCAACGCGCAGCTGCCCTGGGGGTCATCACAGAGCCAGCCAGCCACACAGGGCATGGACCTGACAGTGACTGCTTCATGGAGTCAAGGCTACCTGGGTCTCCCACGGGCATGATACTGAGAGTGGGCTGGCAGCGCTCTAGGCACGTCTGTGGAAGATCAGAAAGGCAGCGTAATTTAGACCTTTCGTCAGGCAGCGGGAAGGACCACCACGGATTTTTCCCTACCTCTCCAATCAACTCATTGAGACATCTGGTCCTACATGTTAATTTTGGTTTATTTTCCCATAAAGTGTCATTACAATGTTTTAATTAAGATTAAAGGAGCAAAAAGCATATCTATCTTAATGGTAACAAAGAAGAGAACCATCAACAAGACAAACACGGCGAGGGATTTCTGAAATACGTGGGTTCTTGGAACTCCAGGGTGAGGTGCTAGCAACTTAACAAACACAAAGGAGACATTTTTATTTCCCAGATCACTTTAAAAATGTATTTAAATAAATTTTTTCCTGCAATGAAATTCCAATCACACTTAAATTGTTTTAACAACTTAAAAAAGGAAATTAAACTTCAAATCCATTACATCAAGAGTACAAAATTATACAGAATATTTCAAGTTCTGCGGTAACTAAATTAGGGAATGAGAAGCTTTAAAGAAAAACTAGAGTAAGTACAAACTTGGGGATTAAAATTCTGTAATCCAATTTTCTAATTGTTATTTCTCCTTCGGAAACAAAAAAATGAAGATTATGTGGACATTTCTAGATGTCATACAGTGACATGTTGTATGATTCCCACACAGGTGCAGGGTTCCAAGGCTCTGGGCCATCCTCCACTGCTTTCCCAGGCCACAGGCAGGGAGCTGGATGGGAAGCAGGGCTGCTGGGATTGGAACTGGCGTCCATATGGGATCCCAGCATGTTCAAAGTGAGGACTTTCGCTGCTGACTTGTTTTTATTTTTCTAAATCCCCTGGCTGCATCACAAGAGCTTGGAGACATTCCTTGTTTTTAATGTAAACACTCACTGCCCTGTACTTCCCTCTTACTATTACTTTAGCTGCATGCCGCAGGGTTTGATGTGTCTTCATTTTCACTTGTTCAATGAAAGGTTTTGATTTCTTTTTTAATATCATCAATGACCTTTTTACTATTTCATAATTTCCAAGTATTTATAAGTTTCTCTATGTTCGTTGTTGATTTCTAGATTTTTCCTTTGTTGCTTGAGAAGATACATGGTAAGATTTCAGTTTTTACAAAATGTTCTTATATTTGATTTGTAGCCTAATATGTGGTCTATCCCGGAAAATGTTCCAGGTGCAGATGAGAAGGATGTAGATTCTTCTAGATTCTTCAGTGATTAGGTGAGCTGGCCTTTCAGTGTCTCCTAGGCCCATCTGCTTGACAAGACCTTTCTTCGCTGATGTATCTCCAGTGATCTGTTGTTGTTGTTGTTGTGATGATCTGTCCATTGATAAGAGCGGGGTAGGGAAGCCATACTTTATTGAAGTCTATTTAGGTAAGTCTAATATTTGCTGTATGGTCTTCTGTTACATATATACATATATATTTACATAGACATATACTTATATAAATACATTTATATTTGTAATAAAAATATACACTCTAATCAACTAAAATAAAGAATTTAGCGAATAAGCCAAAAGAGAACATAGAGGAAATCATTAAACAAGGACATAAACACTCTTGAGGTAATTACACACCTTCAATTTTTGTTCCAACACTAAACATGTATAAACACCTCAAAATTATCCAAGTTCAGACAGTTTTGATCTCAGAAGAGGAAAATATTACAAGGAATGAAGAAAGTCATTTTATAATGATAAATGAACCAATTCATCAAATACAAGACAATCCTAAAGGATTATGCATGCAATAACAGGATTTCAAAAAGTATGAAGCAAAGCATTGGAACTACAGGGAGAGACAGACAACTCTTACCTGTCGGTACAGAGAAAAATCACTGAGTATAGGCAGAGCAGAGTACACCTGACCTGGCCTGGTCGACATGGGCTGCTCTCACAATCACGGGACACAAATCCCACTCAAAGGCCTATGTACCAAGTTAAACCCTATTCCAGCTCATACGCTAAATCTCAATATATTTTAAATGATCCCAGGTTACATGAGGTATGTCCCTGACCTAAATGAAACTGAGTAAGAGATCAGCAAAAAAAAAAAAAAGTAACCGCAGGAGTTCCCCCATTTTTGGAAACTAAATAATACATTTCTGAAGTCTATATGTCAAAGAAAATATAAAAAGACAAAAGAAGAATTTATGGCTGGGTGAAAGTGAAAGTCCGTTAAGACCTGTGCAATCTTGAGGTTGGTGCAGAGGCATAGTTGGGCCAGTCCTCTGTCTGCAGTGCTGGTTCTAGATCATCACCGGTTCGTGTCCCAGCTGCTGCACTTCCCATCCAGATCCCTGCTTATGGCCTGGGAAAAAGTGGAGGCTGGTGCAAGGCCTCGGGCTCCTGCACCCTCGTGGGAGACCTAGAGGAGGCTCCTGGCTCCTGGCTTCAGATCAGCTGCAGCCATCTGGGGAGTGAACCAGTAGATGGAAGACCATCTCTCCATCGCTCCTCCTGTCTGTAAAATCTGTCTTTCAAATAAACATAAATAAATCTTTAAAAAAAAAACTACAACATAAGAAATTAGAAAAAGGAAATGAAACAAACAAGAAAATTATAAATGGTAGCACAGAAATCAATGAAAGCCAAGAGAGATGAGTCTTTAGTTTTTAAAGGTAAGTATATAAAATTCGATGCTCTCTGATTAGAGGGGGAAAAAGGAAAACACGTATTAGTAATATCAGGAATTAGGTGACATTATTACAGCTACTAGGAAAATGGGAAATATTGAAAACAAGTTTATGGGCCGGGCGGCGTGGCCTAGCGGCTAAAGTCCTCGCCTTGAACGCCCCGGGATCCCATATGGACGCCGCTTCTAATCCCGGCAGCTCCACTTCCCATCCAGCTCCCTGCCTGTGGCCTGGGAAAGCAGTCGAGGACGGCCCAAAGCCTTGGGACCCTGCACCTGCATGGAGACCTGTAATAGCTCCTGGTTCCTAGCTTCGGATTGACTCAGCTCCAGCAAGTTGTAGTCATTTGACGAGTGAATCAGCAGATGGAAGATCTTCCTCTCTGTCTCTCCACCTCTCTGTATATCTGCCTTTCCAATAAAAATAAACAAATCTTTGCATTTTGATGGGTTACATTTGCTTATCTGATGGACAAGAAAAGAGCAGCAGCAGTCAGCCTTAACTTCATTTCCTGCAACTGCAAGCATGTGACCCCTTTATCGGTATTTGTGCTTTAGTATGAGCTGTGTTGTTAAGTTTTCTATACATTAAATACCAATCCTCATTTTAAAAAATATTTGTTATTAATTAATTAATCTATTTACTTATTTGGAAGTCAGAGTTAAAAACAGAGAGAGAGAAAATGGCTATACTGGCCAGGAGTTTCATCTCGGTGACCTATGTAAGCGACAGGGTGCCAAGCCCGTGGACCACCTTCTGCCACTCTTCCCAGGGGCGTCGTCCAGCAGCTGGAAGAGAAGCGGAGCAGCACCCATGTGGGATACCAGTGTCACAGGCTGCAGCTTGGCCCACTATGGCACAGCACCGGCTCCAGAAATCCTCATGTTTCAGTCTCTACCAACATTCAACTGCCAAACACTGAACACTTGCCAAGTCCTGGGATTTCATCAAAACAACTCACAGCTACTTTTCAAGGGAAAATCACAGTGGCTATTTCATCCTGGAGCAGAGTTTGGGGAGCTTATGCAAATGCATCACCTGCTAGATGCAAACTGAACCAAGATATTTAAATTAAACTCCTAAGGCTTTGCAGCTGGAGGTTGAAGTTCAGTGCTTAGGAGGTCAAAGTCATCCATGTGAGCTGCGCATGGGAGATGCCTCTCATTCATCACTGAGAGTGGAACATTTAACCCTAGCCAGTCAGTGCGTCCTGTGTTCACCAGGGGGCTAGAGGGGAAGAATGGTACTGAGCATGAATCCACTGCCCAGACTGAGGTAGGACTCAGAAAACACGTTTGCTGCTTAATAACCAAAATCATCACCTCTTTCTGAAACTAGAAGAGTGATATTTAAGCTAGGACACCATCCAAAGTTTCCACTCTTATGACCAAGCAACAGGTAAGAGACAGTGGCCAAGCTGTCACCTTGGGTCTCATCAGACAATGAGGATATCGGCTTACAGCTCCTGAGTAGAGGCAGAGGGAAGCTCTGCCTGGCTATTTCCCTGAACGTCTCAAATCAGAGGCAGGAAGCCAAGAGTAGAGCTCAGGGTTTTTGTCCCCGGGGTAGCGGACTCTCTCCACCAAGCTCGGGGGCTGTGGGCGCTCTGTGGCCCCAATTCCTAAAGCTCTGGTTTCTGACCTTCCTGGTTGTTAGTGGGGCAGGTGCAGTTTCTACTTTTCAGGTCCCAGGGGAAACCTCTACTTTTCCCTTAATCTTACTGATATTCATGCTTTATTTTTTCCCTTCTTTACTTTATTGGTTCCCCTTTCTTCTCAGGATCCTAACCCCCGCCATTCTCTGTGAATCATGGCCCCGAAGGCTGTCTTCCCTCTACGGAACACCAACTAGGCTCTCCTCGCATGTCTTGCTTTGAGCATCATGCAAAATCCTTCAAGATTCCTTGTTCTTTTCATCTAGAAACTCTCAGGAACTTTCTAAAAAGTGAGTGACTTTCATAGAAGCATTGATTTACAGTAAATACTCCCTGTGGAGGTGACTGCTCCATTCTCTTTAAACTATGGAACTTGACAGGTACTTGGTGAAGGTAAGTAATACTGTCTAATTCAATGCACAGAAGCAGTAAGAAAAGAAGAATCCAAATTTATAGAGTCTATGTGATACGCATGAATTTCAACAAATTAGTCATTTTTCCTTAAATAAACTCAGGTCAATCACAAATTTAGAGATTTGCTGATATAGCAATACCAATAATATGAAAGATTATTTAAATCAGCATCAAATTTTAAATTTTGGTTTTAAAATTTGACTTTGTACCACCATGATATTTAGTGAAAATTACAAACATTGATGTAGATTTTATTCAAATTGATGGACTGTTGCTCTGAATCACTCACAAACTAGCAACCAGTGATGGGACTCTGATTCATGCCTGCCAGTGACGGTCCCTGCAGAGCATCAGGGCTGCCAGAGGATTTGTTCAAACAAATCGCTGACGCCACAGCTTCTTGCTCAGTGAGTCTGAGGGGGCCTGAGAATTTGCATTTCCAACCAGTTCCCGTGCTGGGTTAATTAGACCACAGCTGGAGCGCCCCCTCCCCCGCTTCCTACCAATATTTTGTGACTTTTTTCTCAGTATAGACACTTTAAGACAAAAGTAACCTCAAACCCTAACCCTTGGATAAGAATTAGATTTGCATTTTGTGAGTGTCTGGAGTGAATTATTATGGGAGATTTCATGTTACTTTCCTTTGACAAAGTCACTCGATCCTAGGGAGTGCCACAGCACTCATTCCCAGCCAGACTGTCAAATCCAATTCCAAATGCTTAGCCAGATACTTGGAAAATAGAACAAAATGCTTACAAATACAACAGAGTCTCTGAACACCTAGCAACCGTCCTTGGATGCCAGCAATCCACAGCCCAGGCCGTGTCAAGGACGCACGAATCTCCTAACTTGCACATGGGAACTACTCAAGGAAGCAGCACACACTCAACAGCTTTGATGTCAGAACCTCCGTGGGTGGCATCTGTCACTCAGCCTTACTCTCCACCTTGAGGAAGTCAAAGTCACTTTGTCAAGCAGTCAAAATAAATATTAGCAAGATAAGAAAGAAGGAAACAACAAGGAAAGATTTAGGAAAATTAGTGCCTTGTAGCTACTTGTAATATTACTGTAGTGATTATGCATGGAGGAAACAGCCTTGGCTTCTCTCGATTGTAAAAGTCAATCCTGCTCATTTGCTCTGCTGTGACAGTGTCCGCCCTGGCAAAGCAGTTTGCAGAGATTGATGGGGCTGGCCAACTGGCTCAGAGGCTCCCGAGCTGCTGGGGAGAGAAACACAGCCTAACTTCAGCAAGCCTTCAGTTCCCTCCTGTGTGCTCTGCAGGGTTCCTTGAGTGAGAATCCTCTCCTTCGGTTACAAGCCCTGCTCCCGGCAAAGCTTTCCACAGGGGGCTTGAGGCTCCACTCCACCAGCCCTACCCCTCCCCAAAAAAGCCAGAAACAGCCTTGAATGGACTTATTAATTTCAGGTTAAAGGGCGTGATTATGAGCGTTAAAACCCTAAGTGCCAGAAAGCATGTTCAGCAGTAGACCGGCAGGCCTGCCAGCAGCAGGGCATCTGCACTTGCATTAGACCTGAAAGTACTCTGTGCACCTGCATAGGAAAAAAGAAGAACAAAGAAATCAACAAGGGCCCGGCGCCGTGGCTTAGCGGCTAAAGTCCTCGCCTTGAATGCCCGGGGATCCCATATGGGCGCCAGTTCTAATCCTGGCAGCCCCGCTTCCCATCCAGCTCCCTGACTGTGGCCTGGGAAAGCAGTAGAGGATCCAGGTTCCCAGCTTCGGATCGGCACAGCACCGGCTGTGCGCTCACTTGGGGAGTGAATCATCGGACGGAAGATCTTCCTCTCTGTCTCTCCTCTCTGCATATCTGACTTTGTAATTAAAAAAAAAAAGAAAGAAATCAAGTCAAGAAAGGGCGTCTAAAAATGAAAAATTAGTGGCACTGCTCACTGCCTCGCTGTGGCAGCAGAGCCTCAACTCCCACCCCTTTGGGGCTCAGCCAAAGCCAGTCGTTTCCTGCAGTGCACTCTGCCTTGGTTAGCGACAACCCAGTATCAGGGCTGGGAGGACAAAAAGAGTGTATTTGACATCATGTTGAGCGTTGTGACTACGCAGGCCCAGGGTCAGACATGAAGACTGAGCTGTCTCTTATAAAGGTCTGCTTGCTCCCAGCCCAGCTTGCAATCGTTTTTAGAATAAGAGGTTGGGGAAAAGCATCAGTTCCAGCAGACTGACAATAGTTCTGAATTTCTCGAACACAGTGGAAGCTCAAAACATTTTAACCTTGACATTTTATCTTGTTAACATAATAAAAGCACATGTGAAATGAAGGAAGTCATCTTGCAAAAACAGATGAAAAGTAAGAGGAAACTATCG
Organism: Ochotona princeps; assembly: GCF_030435755.1. Classification (NCBI taxonomy): domain Eukaryota; kingdom Metazoa; phylum Chordata; class Mammalia; order Lagomorpha; family Ochotonidae; genus Ochotona; species Ochotona princeps. The sequence goes on from NC_080859.1 coordinate 3,731,632, forward strand.
AATGTGCTTCCCACTGCTCTCAGCTGCCCTGCTGGCTGGAACAGGCTGTGTCCCCTTTGCCCTCTGATGCTGCCCGTCACAAAAGCACAGCTGCTGATAGCGGGCATTGCCTGGGCAGAGAGGAGAGATCTGAAGTCTTTAATAATATCCTCCAGATACGCTCAAGTCCAGGTGCAGCTGTAATTAACAGAAGCAGAGGTCTCTTTACGCTATTTACAGAAGAAATGTCTCTGGGGGTTAGTAAATTGCACGCTTTTGAGGTAATTTCCTAAGGAAGAAGCTTTTATACCTTCCTGTGAAATGCCCTGGACACCTCCCATGGAACTGAGATGACGTTCATAAGCGACATAATGACTACGTGTCAAGCCAAGAGTGATAAAACGTGAGTTCTCAAAGAAACAGGCAGAGCCCACCAGCTTGCTTGCCTTCTGTTGATATGAACAGCATAAAATTAGCCCACAAAGACACTGGGAGATAGTCCTTATTCTGCAAAGGTAATTATTTTCAACATTACCAAGTAACTGTCACTTCTTTCTCTTGTTCAAAATACACTGTTTACTTCTGTTTTGTGAGGGAAGAAGAACACTCATCAATAATGTAAGGACTTTTAAAAATACACACTTAAATAAAAATCATCCCTTGGGGAAGTGGAAGAACAGTGTGCAACACAATTTCAATTACAGATTTGTTTGTTATTTCCTCCTCAGGTCGACAGTCCTTGTCTGCCTTTAAACTGCTGAGTATAAACATCAGCATCACACCTCAGCTCATGCGTATAATAACACCGTACACGCTTCACGTTTGATGCACCGTGCATTTCACTTGTTCCCCTGAAAGACACAACGTATGAAGATGTGGGACAAGGAAAATGTCTCTTGATCAACGTTCCAGGACCTCAACAAGAACAGGCTAAAAACGGATCAATTCACATGCGTGAACTCACAGGCTTTTCGTGACAGCATGGAGAATCCAAGTCCATCACAGGCTTTCATCAGTCCTGGGCCGCCCTGCCCTACCTCACCTCTGGCCTTCCTAAGTGTGCACCAATTTGTGTCACAGAGGACCGTGGCTCTCCTATCATCTTCTGGTGGCTTAGTGTGGAAGTATGCATTAAACATTTGAGTGTTTCATGGTTGTTTAAATTTACTGAGCTATCCTAAGTGCAACCAAATACTATAAATCAAGATTTTTTAAAAAAGAAATTAGTCTGCCAAAAGTAATTCACTGTAGAATGTGAAATATTTTGAATGAAATCGTTCCAATACCAATATTTCTATCCATAACAGAAACAAAAGACATAATCAAATATTTGGGGAGTTTAATTTACAGTGGAATAGGTTTTAGGATCGATCCTAAGGCTAAAAATCTAGTTATGTCTGAGAAACCAGGTACTATATAGCAGGACACTACGAGTTCTCAAAGCACTTTCAAACATATCATTGCTTCCAGTCTTCACAAAAGCTTCTCAAGCAACACGGGGGAGTCGTCACTTGCAAATGCTGCAGCAACTGTCTGTTCATGCAACAAATCTGATAAAAGCAACTCTAACATCTAGAAGTTTCAATTCCAGTTCAATATTTTTCCCAGGTAGACTCCCAATATAACACAATATGAAATTATTCTCTAAGCATATACATCCCCAAGTTTCTAAAACATGGGCTGACTTTCCATGAGTCCTATACATGCAGAGCATCACCACCACCTGACCCCTTCTTAATGTGACTGTCACAAGTTCCTCCAATGGGACACCCAGGACCTTCCTGTGACCCAGCTATAGCAGGGCTAATGAGTAGAAAGCCTTTTAGCTGCAGTCTGATCCAAATGACCAGCGGCCATGCTAGCCTGTTGTGAAGTATTGTGAAAATCACTCTGAGTTTCATGTGCCCAGCCAAAATGCATGCAGGTCCAGGCCAGTTAGCAAAAATCGAGGTCATCATTATCTCTAAACTGCCTCGTTTCCTCATATTTCTTATTACAGTGGACTGCATAAAACATTAACTTCTTGGTTAGTGCATGTGTGTAGTGAAATTGCAAATACCAAGAGTGTGATTTTTTTTGTTGGCATAAATGAAAATTTGGCATATGTTAAACATTATGGGTGATTAGCATCAATCACTGGAAATGGGAAGTAAAGAATATTATTTAATAGTCAACACTTAATAATTGCCACTGGTAATCAGTATTAAAAATGGACAGAACTGACATCCCCAGAAGGGGAAAAAAAGCAGTTTTTAAAATCAATTCATTCTTGAGGTTCTCCAATGTTGGAAATCTATTAGGCACTTAATGTAAATTTAAAATAAATGAAGTCCTCCAGCAGGCAATTGGAAAGTTCAAAAGAAAGTCTGACTTAGAGACTCAGAAACACTGGTGAAAAATAGCATTTAAAGCTTTGGGAGCAGATGGAATTAGATGCCGAAGACAGAAAAAGGAAGGAAGCAGGGAAAGAAGGGCCACCGGCAGGACCAAGAGACGCAGAGGGAGGTCGAGCAATCGTGAGGACGGAGGAGCTGAGAAAGTGCAAACACGCAGTCACGAAGGCCAGAAGCAGAACTCCCACCCGCGTGAGAGTCTGTCCAAGACGCCTGATGCCAAACGGTGAAGAAAAGCAGAACACACCACAGGAGGCCTTCTCGGTTGCCGCCCAACAGGGTACAGCAGTGTGAGCGCATGCGCTGCGTGCTCCTTGGGGTGGCCAGCACACGGGTGAGCACCAGCAGTGACGGGGCACAGTGCCCGGGGAGGGCCTCCATGTGCTTTCCTGAGCCAAGAGCCACTTGCCCAGGGAGTTTATCACTCCCAGCTGACAAACACAAAATGAACTACAATATCATAGAAAAGTGATTCTTTTCAAATCATTAGCTCTCTTCTTAAAAATACTTGTGACATTTCAATACTTGCAAATATGTGTGCATGCATGTGTTCACTCAAAAACCTGGGGTGTGAGTGTTTGGGTCAACAATTAAGATACCAAGTCTCACACCAACCACCTGTGCTCTAGTCCCAGTTCTGACTTCTACTGGCAATGACTCACGCATTTCATCTCCTAGAATAGCACACTCAATCCACATGCGGTAAGGTAGTTATCATAAAACAGTGTATGGGACCTCATTTTCCAACATGCCTTGATTGTGCGCATATTTTATATGCCTACCTGGTTCTAGGAGAATAATAATTTCTATTTGATTGTTAAGGTCCCCAAATAATAACTTTTCTGTTACGTTCCAAGTGCTGGTACAGTTAGGAAGAAGGCCTGACAGTTAAACATTTTACTTTTCTTTTTTTCTTTCTCCACTACCCTGTCCTTCAGTTTTTTCTCTGTTCTTCCATACTTATCAATGTAGGGTCAACCAGCATCTTTTTCTGAAAACCAAGTCATGTTCCAAGTAGACCACGTACTATATTCCATCTGTGAATTTTCAAGTCATTTGACAAGGAACCGATAGCTCTCCGCTTTTAAGCACAATGGGTACCTTGTTAGTGGCATTGAGCTTCTACATTGTTTCACTAACATAATCGCTACTTAAAATTACTTTCCTAGGGGTGGGCATTTTGCCTAGTGGTAAAGATACACCACATCCCATACTGGAGTGCCCAGTGTCCCGATAACTGTTTGCTACTAACCCACCACCCGACAGACAGTGGTGCTTCAACGGCTGGTCCCTGCCACCACGTGGGAGACTCAGACTGAGTTTCTGGAAGCCAGCTTGAGCCTGGCCCATTTCCAGCCACTGTGGATGTTTGGGAAAATGAACCAAATGATGACAGTATATGCCCTCTGCCTCTCTCTTATTTTCTTTGTCTCTCAAATAAATAAATAATTTTTGACAATAAGTTTATTTCTTTTCATCTCCTCATTCAGAGGTCTTTCATCCGCACACAGTTCGGGCTACGAGCTAAGAAACGCCCACAGCCAACACTGAGAAACACACTGCATATATGACCTTGTGTGATTCTCCAAAAACACTATGCTTTACAAATATTATTAGTGTTTCCCTAATTAAATGGAAGACAAGGGTCACCCAGTGCTTGGGAAGTAGGAGTTCAGTCTCTATGTTCTGACTTCAACACTTAACCTCTCTGCTGTTGCTGTCACACAATTCAGACCAAGTTTATTTACACTGTCTTTATTATGTTTGGTTAATATTTTTAATGATGGTTTCTCTGTTAATCGTAGCTTAGTATCTTTATGCAAACACAGTGGTCAGCTTGAAAACAGATGTTCATGAGTGGGCACTGAGGTATTCATGCTTATTTGCCTCTGGGGACTAAGTCATGGCATGCACATGGCTTGAATGCAATTGGCCCATTTGAGGCTCCAGTCCGAACCCTGACGGTTGTAAATCTACCTGTTCTCTAATCCATGCTGATTCAGGCAGGAGCGGTAACTTGGACTGAAACGGCAGACATGAAGTTCCAAAGATTTCAGGGATTGGTTCGGGATAGCCTAATGTGGAATAAATTTGGGGCTTTTAGCTGAAGAGGATGGAAGAAAAGCACTTCTCTGGCTCTGGATAGATTCTGTATTACATGCGAATTAGACCCAGAACTTCTCTAACTACGTTGCTACAACAGCAGAAGTCAGCCCAAGACACATCAGTATGCCAAAGGAGACAGAGCCAAGGGAAACGCTGTGGCACTCAGCCCGAGTCCTGACCACAGCACCGCAGAACCCACTCCGCTGCTGAACCTGTAATTCCATGCCAGCAAGTCTCTTGCGTGAGCAGGATTTTCTGTCACCCGCAAATGATATCTTTCAGACTGATAACCACCCTCACTGTTACACCTAAATGTGTTTATCTAACCAAAAACTGTCTCCAAATTCTTATCTTTTGAAAAAAAAAATCCCCCTTCCTATGTTCCATTATGTCCTAGGAATAACTTGGCCTTAAAACCTCATTAAAGGGCCTGGCACAATGGCTCAGTGGCTAAATCTTGGCCTTGCACACAGCAGCATCCCATCTGGGCACCAGTTAGTGCCCTGGCTGCTCCACTTCCCATCCAGCTCCCTACTTGTGGCCTGGGAAAGCAGAAGCAGATGGCCCAAAGCCTTGGGACCCTGCACCTGCATGGGAGACCTGGAAGAAGCTCCTGGCTCCTGACTTCGGATTGGCTCAGCTCTAGCCACTGCAGCCACTTGGGGAGTGACCCAGAATACAGATTTTTCTCTCCGCATCATCTTCTCTCTGTAAATTTGCCTTTCCAATTAAAAAAACTATTTATAAATAAATAGAATTTAAAAATTAAAAAACTAATTAAAATTAGTTAAAAGGTTTCTCTAACTTCCTAATCTTTTTTTAAAGATTTATTTATTTTTATTACAAAGTCAGACATACAGAGAGGAGGAGAGACAAAGATCTTTTTTTCCTCAAATTTCAATTTCTTTGAAACTCGTTTCCCAAGAGCCCTTTCCTAGTGCACTGTGGTCATCAGCGGCAAACTTACCTCTTAACTTCACGTTACAAATTAACTAGTTCCTGCCAATAAGCTGTAAACATGAGCTTGCTGCTATTCAAACTGCAAACACCACAGAATGTTAGCAGTAAAAGGAAACTTGAGGGTCAACCAATCCTATTAAATTATGGGACAGTTAGGACCCAAGGGAAACGGTGACCTGCCGAAGATTGCAGTTTATGGTAAGGGTCCTGTGACTCCGGGCTCCTCCCATTAAATCATGCCTCCTCAGGTACAGTGAGGCTGGTCCAAATCAAATACACAAAACCCAGCAAGCCAGGAGAGCAGTACAATCCCATCACATCTGCTACAACAGTGAGTCATAAGTTATGGAGTCCACAGAAAGAGAGTACTAAATTAAACTGAATTGATTTCCAAGTCTCAGTGGAAATTAATACGATTTTCCATGGTTAAAATTCTATTTGAACTTTGGTAGTCACTAATAATTAATTTTTAATAATTTGTGGGTCATACAATTGATTTAATGCTAGGATAATACATTGAAGCTATAATGTGGATTCGATAAAACAGCAGATATTTTATATGTGAAAGGACATAATTTTGAGAGGTTTTCTACTTTAGTGAGCATCAAAATATTTAATAAGTATCAAATACTTCTAACAATTTAATTTTCTACCAAATATATAATGTTTTTAATAAATATTAGAATGTTGTCACTTGCCTCCCCTAAGGCAACAGAAAGCCTTCTTCACCTCTATGTATCTGTTGCATGATTCTTACCACCTCCCTGACCGCCAGAACCAGCCCTGAGGCTTCCTACAACTGCAGCCTCTCAGCCCCGTACAGCAGGGCCTCGGGAGAGCTCAGATACCAGCAGTCCTCCAGTGGGGCAGCCTCGTGGGACAGCAAGTGAAGCCTCCACTTGGCATGCTGGCATCCCATACGGAAGGACCAGTTTGAGTCCTAGATTAGCCATTTCTGATTCAACTCCCCGCAAATGTGCCTGGAAAAGCAGGAGATGATGATGGCCCAAGGCCTTGAGTGCCCGCCGCCCTCATGGGAGACGCGGCTGGAGTTCCTGGCTCCTGGCTTCATGCTGACCCTCCCCCAGCTGTTGTGGACATCTGGAGAGTGAACCAGAAGACACAGGATATCTATATTCTCTCTCTGTAGTCATTCTGCTTTTCAAATAAATAAATCTTTTTTTAGAAGGGAATGAATAGAGAGGGAGAGAAAAGAGAGACAGAGAAAGACCTTCTGTCCGTGGGGTTATTACTCAGGTGACCACATTAGCCAGGGCTAGGTCAAGCAGACATGAGAGCTGATTTTCTTCCCGGTCTCCCACATGGATGGCAGGAGTCCAAACACTTGGGCAACCTCCCGCTGCTTTCCCAGGGCCACTAACAGGAAGCAGCCAGAACCATTCCCAGGTAGGATGCCGGTGGTACAGGTGTAGATTTACCCCACTGTGCCACAAGGATGCTCCCTAAATAAAAATCCTCTGGTACCTCTGCAGCCTTCGAAGACCCCAGACTGTGAGACCATCTGATCTGGAACTGTTATCTCCAAACTAGGGTGGAAATTAACATTTTTTTCCCCAAAAATCTCCATTCAGGTATTTCAGCCAGAAAAGAAAAGCAGCCTAATACAATTAGTGAAAATAAACATGTAAAAAAAAAATCAAAATTTCATTTCCTCTAAGATATTGATTATAAGCTGTACCACTGTTTTATCTACCAATAAGACAAAAAGGCTACTGATCAGGCTGATGAGCCATCGTGGCGGTTATAAGACACCCGTGACTTCAGAGACGAACCTAAGATGGCTACAGCACAGCACTGCTGATCTCACCACTGGTTTAGAGCAGGGCCAACAAGGCTGGAAGTAAGTGCTGTCTGAGATATTAGAAGCAGGGGCAGCTCATATTCATGATTCCAGTAAGACATCTTTGTGGATTTCATAAGCACCTGCTTCTAAGACTTTTCTGATGACTAGAAATCCATCCTGCTGAGCTCAGGGAGCTTTGGATAAAACTGATGACAGTGTGTGGCCCTCATCTCTACGTCCCACTTACACACATACTTCTCAGAGAAGCAAAGCAGTGAAAGCCAAAATGCACTTTTGTAAAAAGTGATTTTTTTTTTGCAAGGATAGTATTAAATTTTTATCCTGTACTATGGTAGAAGAATTTAATTTCAATGGGTTCCTTACTTTGCATCACTGCTTCCACCCAAGATGTGATTGTGTTCTGTTAGGCTTCTAAATGTGATTCCTACATGTTAATCTAGAGGATTTATTTCATGTTATTTATAAAAAGAAAAAGATTCAACTGGAAATTTTAACATTTCATAGAACAGTTACTGAAAACAGAAGTGCCTACACCTGTCCTTTGGCCAAAGCAAACCTCTTTTCCTTTTCCTCCTGATGTTAGTGATGGATACTGGTACATTTAATTCTCTTTTCTTGTTTCAAAACTACTAATTTTATAAACAAAATATCACTCCCTACTTACAGTATCAAGTGTGTATACATCGGAATTCTCCCTTGGTTACCTGCTGCCTCTGTTTACCCTGTGTCTGCTCCCCCATTCATGCCGTTGACTGCGTTTCCAGACCGCACGTTCCTTTTACCGTTCAGCATCCTGGTTAGGTTTTTGGAAGCACATCTTTGTGTAATTTCTTTGATAGAATGTAGGAACTAGAGCTGCCCCTCACATGCTAGGCTATTTCCAGGGAGAAAGCGGAAAGGGACGACATCTCCCAGTGGGCAGCGCCTGTTTTCAGGACTGTGGGTGGTCCCTCCCTCAATCTCAGCAACACCATCCATCAAGGACACAGTCCTCCCGCCTCAACAGGAACATCTGTTGGCTGCAGATTTCCTATTTGGGTTTTGTGGTCCAAACTAGGGAGAGGAACAGAGATCAGTGGGCATTTCTGCTCCTTACAAATGAACTTCAGATTAGGATTTAATCCAATGCAAGGTCCCAGCTACGCCCGACTTCCCCTTCCTGTCTGTAGCCTGCTGAAGAGCACCCAATCACACCTACAAATTCCCTACACAATGTAACTCTGCTTCCCAGTGTTCATGAATTCTCCACAGGTTTTGGTTGCAGGTGCTCCAGGCCTTCTTTCCAAGAGCAGCTGCACATGTATGCACGCTGTGTGTATGTATTTAGAGCGTCACTAAAGAAAGGTTGAACGTCAGCTGCTCCCCCTCTACCTCTCTGCTTCCTGCTACCGGAATCTCAAGTTCCTCACCCCCTTGGCTGCTTCCAGGTGAATTTACCAGTGACAGACACTGGCAAAGGCTGGAAGACTGGGCAAAGCCAGGGGACGGTGATCCAACCCTGCTTCTCCTGGCATCTCCATCCATAGTTCTACCTTCTCTATGGCTTCAGTACCCACTCACTGCTTCCTTTGAGTGTCTGAGCCAAGGCTGGAACCAAGCTGGATGGCCCTACCACCAATGCTTACCAATAATGATTTTTCTACTGATTCGCCTTTTTCACTGGCCCTTCTTTTCTTTCTGTGCATTTTCATCCAATGGTAATCAATCCTGTGTGTTAAACACCTGTTATTTAATAGCCCCAGAATGGTTTGATTTCTTGGCGGTCCCTGAGTAATGCACAGAGTCAGATCAAAGTGTGGTCTCCATTCATCATATGGAGAGCCTGGGAATGTTAACTACGTTCAAGAGCAGTTACATGCTGTTTGGAATCATGCGGAAAACCATAGGCCTGTGGTCTGCATCCAGCACTCATAAGCACTCTCACGGAGTGGTTGGGGCCACTCCAGTCCTTCCAGCACCGCTACTATAGTCTTAGTAGAAATGACTATGATTTATGTAACACTGGCAATTTGCATTCATTTTTTACTTGTACTGCACCTGCTTTTGTATTCAAAAGAATTTCCATGTCAGCTCCAACCAGGGTGAGCAGTCTGCTGCCTCTTTCCAGCGTTGTTGCACTGGCTTATGAAAGTCATCAAGACCCTTCAATGACCCATGACCTTTATCCCTTTGTTTAAAGCACTTGAATTCATTGTCTATGTAACCGAGAAATCAAAATTTTTGTACTTCTGTTATCCAGTTCTTACTTTGTCTTCTCCCGAAAAACAGACAGCTGTCAAGGAGCCATCTTTCTTCAGCGCCCTTCCGGAATCTATCAGGAGTCCATCAGTAGGCAAGAGCTCCTGGCCCCACAGCTACAACACCAGTGAGGATGTCCACGTGCCACGTCAGAGTCGGACTGAATTCCCAACTCTGACTTCTGGCCCACTTCCTACCAATTCGGACTCTGGGAGATACGAGGCAATGGTGCAGACGGTCAGGTTTGCCCCCAAGTGGCATATCTGAATCAGGTTTCTGGCTCCTGGCTTTGGACTGCCTCAGTCCTGGCCATTGTGGCCGTTTGGGGAGAGAACTAGCAAGATGATGAGAATACTCCACTGTGTGTGTGTGTGTGTGTGTGAGACACAGTTACTCACTGCTCTACAGTTGAAGTTCAAATCTGCTATTGTGAATTACTTTATATAGAATAATTCAGGATTACCCACAGAGTAGTTCAGCATAATTTTAAAAAACAAAATAAACAAAACTAGAGCCCTTTAAATAAACAAACTTCTTTTCATTGTTAAGAGTTACAGAGTTGGACTTAACCCAAGGTCATCTAAGGGACAATTTTTTTCATGGGTATTTGCAACTAAAGCAAATCTGAAAACCATCTTTCATATATAGATACCCTTTGTACTATGAATTACAAACACACAGTGTTACCATCAAAATTCCCTAATCTGAATTTCCAGAACAATTTCATGCTGTGTTAAGTCCCTCAGAACCTGCTCATTTACAGCCACCTGGAAGCTTTCGGAACAGGGTCCAAGACAAAACATCTGCCCCCGCAGTATCCCTCGTGAGCCTGAAGAAGGCCATCGCTTCCTTGTGAAGGCTCCAGACCAAACCTCTACTGCTCACTCTGTCTAAAACAGGGTGGGGTGAGACTCGCCAGACACACCACGGAACTGCCACAAGGTAAGGGCAAGAACGGTTTTTACGTCATCCTAGAACATCCCTGCCCTACTCAGACTCACCCAGCGGCTGTTGGACTCACAGCTGCATCCAGGCGAGTCACACGGCCCTTCTCAGATCTTCCTTCCAGGATCAACATGACATTGCCAATGCCACTGCCTGACCGACCGAGATCGGCTGGCAAGGATGCGGCCGCCTGAGTCATCCTCACAGTGAGTGACTTTCCTTGACTCCATTTCTGGAGCTGCCTCTCTTGGGGACTGACCACACACACGGGAGGCCACCTGGGCAGGCAGTACAAGTGCTCGCCCCTCACACGACTCTCTTACTCACAGCTGGGTCGCCCCGGACAGCCAGCTAGGGCTTGTTTAGCATCAGCCTTTTCTTTTTTTCTTTTTAAGACTTCTTTCTTTATTTGAAAGGCAGAGTTACAGTGAGACATGGATAAACATAACGAGAGCGAACCACCTGCTGGTTCACTCCCCAAATGGTCACAAACAACTGAAACCAGGAACCTGGAACTCCATCCATCCCAGTCTCCCATGCTGCCGTGGCCCAAGCACTTGTGAAGTGGGCAGTGAACACACAGCTTCCCGACCAGATACGTATCTCCCACAGTGGTTAAAAGCACTGTGCTGAGACATCATGTATAAATAGGAACAGAGTTTCTTTGGCAGCAAGGGGATCCGCAGGCGTTGGCAGGTGAGCCTGGGCTACCGCACACTGGCCAGGCAGTGGACCTCGCAGAAGTTACCCTGGGCTCGGCCACCCTGGGGAAGCCACTGCCTCGCTCAAGCCAGCGCTCCCTGAGGAACTGAACCTGCCTGGCCTGCAAGGCCCGCCGAGGCTGAGGCCGCTGCCCCATCTCCACACGTGGCTCCATCTGCCACACGTGAAACCCCAGCGCTGCACGCCCTAGGCGCCGGTTCCCTCCCGTGCTCCCACGCCCCGCCGCCTCGCAGAGCCACCCCCGTGAGGGAAAGTCAGGCTCTCCACAAGAAAACCCTACGCCTGACCCGAAGATACCCTCCCTCTGTGTCCGAGCACCTCTGAACCTAACAATATTCATCCTGCGTGCACCTACGAGTTGCCCACAAACAAAAGAAAGGAAAAATGAAAACGGTACCTTTTGGGGGGTGCTCTCGGAGGGGCACGGTCCATCCTCTGTGGGAAAAGGACATGAGAGCGGCAATGCAAGGTACAAAAAGGCTCTCTCCACCTTCCAGCCGCTATAAGGAAGATACACTACCGGGTTGGGGGTCTGCGCATGCGCCCTGGCCAGGTGTGCACCAGGTGTACCCTGGGGATGTGGGCGTATCCAACTGCCAGTTAAAGAAACATGGTACACTGTAGGCGTACAAATTTCCAGCCTATATAAATGCTAACCACCTAGTTATACCATACACCTGGACCATCTTCTGCTGCTGTCAGACACAACAGCAGGGGGCCGGATGCAAAGTGGAGCGGCTGGATTTCAAACCAATGCTCCCAGTGCTTGTTTGAGATGATGCTGGAGCGGGTGGCAGTTGAATGTGCTTACTCCGACACCAGTTCCCAGTATCCATTCGGAGTCCCTTGTCAGCCATTTCATAGCCACGTGGGCTTCCACTGTTTCAGCCCACTGAGGCAGAGAGAAGCCCACAGCAAGACAGGAATGAGTCTTACAGCGGCTGCCCGTCCTTGCCAGCGGCTGCGTTTTGAAGCGAGGAGGGCAGAAGTCCTCTCCTAGCAGCTTACAGGGGCTCGTTTTTCATCAGATTCTCCCAGCTTTGATACCTATGGGTTCGCACTCATAACATTTTGCTTGGGTTTTAAGCTTTGTTCAAAAGCGTCAGCAACTAGTTGAGACAAACCAGATGAAAGATTTCAACCACGTCCTCTCACCAGACCAATTTGTCACTGCTTTCTTAGGTTCTCAGTCTGCGCGGCTTCTCGGTTCGTGTGAGGCCGGATTCAGGAACGGGTGGAAAAGCACTGGCTAACTAGAGTGTGAATCATTTCCACTTAATGGAGGGGACGTTTTTATGGCCACTCTGCTGATGGAATCTTTCCCCAAGGCAAGCAACAATAACGAAATTCCTCCTACCTGCCTTGCCTGGCTCGGGGAGTTCTCTTCTGTCTAGGAAATAAGTGGCTCAGAGAGATGCTGGCTGCAGGCCATGGGCATGGCACGCCGTTACAGGTTCTGCAGAACTGAGGTTTCTAAAGGCCCCAAGCCGGCCAGGTGGACACAGGAAGCCCTGGACATGAGCTCGGAGGCTCTGGGTTCTGCTTCTGATGGCCACGTGTCAGCAGCCCCTGTCCTGAACAGGCGGGCGCAGTGGCCGCTTACCTGCACACCTTGTTTACCAAACATTTTATATTCATTTCCAAGCATGTCAGTAACACCGTTGAAATTACCGAGGCCCAGCATGCAGTCAGCCAGGACAGAGGGCCACAGGGACCTTGCAAGGAGTCCAAACAGCCAGTCATTTGCTGCAGCAGAAACTAGCTCCGGGCTTGCTGCTCAAGCTTCAGAGCCTCTTGCGGTTCAATGTACTCTGACAAGTAATTTTGCTTTGCTGGATTGTAGTTTTGATTTATTTGAATCTGAAAAACAAAGTGATTGGGCTAAACCTTAAAAACCTCTTTGAACTGGGATACCCTATGATCCTATAATTGAGCCCTAAAGTGTTGAACTTGTTGGGGGGAAGGGTGGGAGAGATTATGGTCTGGTGCAGTTCAGCCCCTACAATACATATATTTATAAACTAGTCGAGAAGCACTGGGTGGGAAGTGGTATGAGATTAAGGGTCTGGCATTAATCGGAAAAAGCTTCCGGCCCAAAGGCTTTTCATATGGTACAAGCAGGAAGCATGATGAAGTCCTGTGGCAGGTGGGAGGAGGTCAGTGCCAGGCTCAAAGGAACTCTGGGGAAAAATTGCGCTGGAGATTTCAAAGGGAGAGCCCATTAGCAGCTCTGCCCAGGGATGGCCCCGCGGGGTCAAGGTATTTTTCCTGCGGAAAATGGAAAAGAGCCCCTCATTCAGAATTCTTGCCGCCACGGGAACTCAGCGTTACCAACTCGTTGACTGAGTTGCACTGAGCTGCCTGCTCGCTTTGAGGCCACTGTTACATGCTGTATTTGAGACACTGACAAGAGATTCAAATGCATGGAAAACTTTGAAGGAATAATGTCACCATGTTCCAGAGCTTGCCAGAATATAGTTTCCTTTCTGCTGTTAATTTCCTCTTCCCTCTAATTCATTTTTAAAAACTTTTCCATCAAGGGGGATTCTGTTTTGTAACAGTGCATAATCAAAGCTTAGCATCTTCTTTTTTCAGACCTTTCAAGATGTTAGCAAGTGTTGACAATATAACTGATGTAATATCCTAGGGGGGTGGGCTGGCTCCAAGTTCTGCTCTTTTGTTTTGTTTTGTTTTGTTTTGTTTTGTTTTACTTTACAATGAGACCCTGTAAAGAGAAGAATTGTAACAGGCACAGGATCAGCAGCTACAAATTAACCATGAAGAACTGCCACCTGGAGAATTAGGGCAGAACCCTTTAGAGTGAGTTCTTGGTGGTATTTTCCTCTGAGACAAATACTTATCTGCTTGTGAGTGGCTTCGGGAAGGTGACCAACAATCGTCTGCCGTGAGACAGGACACTTTCTGGAGACATCACCTGTGTACTGTCTTTAATCCTCAAAATAATTCTTTAAGGTAGGGGAGTTAGGGGTTTGAGTTCTGACTTCTCTCCTAGTTCTAGATTCCTGCCAGTGTTCACCCTAGAACAACAAAGGTCATAAACAAAGTACCTGGATCCCTGCTAACCACATGGAAGGTCAGCTCCTGTGAATAGATTTTATTCATTTAGAAATATTTAATTTAAAGCTATTCACAATTGGACTTTCTAAGGCCAACGCCAGGGACCCATAATCCCTCAGATTACCTGGGTTAACTAGCCCAAAATGCTACCTTGTTTTTCTCAAAGAATCCATATCATAAATAAGACTATATTTGTCAGTTAGCTCCTTCCAAGTGAAGGACATGAGGAGTCAGAAATGCTAGTAATTCATCATTTTACTAAAGAAAAACTGCAAATGCCTTGGGGAAGACAATCAGGAGACATGAGCCACAGTTGGGACGACAATGGGAACCAAGTGGCTAGCTTGCCGGGTCCGACGGGGTTCAGGCAGCGTCTTCACCCTCTTCGGGCAGTGGTTCTCTGAGACTCACTGGCTTACTCTGCGCAAGCACTAGGACTGTGACAGAAGGTGTCAACCAATGCGCTGGTGCATGAGCTCAGAGCTACTCCCTGAGCTGAGATGCTTTCCACATCAAAACAAAGACGTAAATGCTACTGAGCAGGTGCTCCCAACCTGAATCTTCATACGGGCACTCAGAAAACCTCAGCTCTGCGAGAGGGGTGGAAGGGAGGATGTGTAAGAACTGCAGCTGGGTCACCCCGGTTGCAATAGCATCTGGAGCAGGAACCCCAGCACTCAGTAGGTTTCCTACTGTCTCTGTCACTGCCTTTAGTATTCGTGCACCCAATCTTGCCACTAAAACAGTTACAGCTTTATCAAAGTCAAATCTGGGATTTGAATTACATGAGAAACTCAGCACTCAATTATGGATGTTCTTCAAGGTAACACAGGCTGCTGCTGGGCAAAGACTACGATATTCCTGCGATCAAAGAAGCTGACAAACGCATCAGAGAGGGGCTGACATGGGACACAGAGCCTGACTGACAGGACGGTAACATGCAGAAATGGGAGGCTGTCATTTCAGAAGGAAGACACACAGACAAGAACTCAAGAGTGTTTTCGAACAAAGCGCTCATCTGCAGAGTGAGGCGCAGCGCTCAGCTTGGGGAGCCAGCCCTTGGCTTGAGAGTTGATGTCCTCGTGACAGAGCTGCGGTCGGGCTCCCTTGCCTGAGCTTTTTAATGCAGCAGGCACTGACAAGTGAAACCAGAAAGAAAGGGGTTGGAGGATGCCAAGCACAGACTGCAGCTGGCAGATGGGTGCCAGCAGAGCCAGAATTACCGACGACTCACTGCTGCCCGTCTTCCCATCATCCTCCGTGCCCAAGGTCTGCCTGAGCTTTCTGCGCCATGTCGTCCCTCTGTCCGTTCACTTAGGAGGAATCTGCCGCTGCAGGTGGATGTGTCTGGGGCTCTCACGACCAAGGCTGAAAAACAGACACATTAAAAAAAAAGTACGTAATCTGAGAGGCAGAAGAAGGTGTGGGCCACGGTTATTGGGATGGAATGCAGAAACATCCAGGATGCAAGCTGAAAACGGCTTTCCTTTAAACAAAGGCATTCCAAAACAAAGTTAGATCATCACAACCACAAGTTTAAGAAATAGTCTCGGTAGGGGGTGACTTGGCACTGTTGCAGTTTGGACACCAATGTTAATTTCTACCCGTTGGTTCCTGTGATCAGAGGCTGTCACGGTAGACACAAACGACAGCCTGGCAAGATTTGTGCTTAATTAGGAACTGGGGAGCCATCAAAGGCCGAACAAAGGTGGTGTGCGGACTAGTTCTTTCCTTAAGGAAGAATAACCTAGCAATTTATCCATCAATCTGAAAGAAAAGAAAGAAAAGGCAAGTGAAATCAGATAGGAGACATCAATCCATGCCAGAGGAAGGGAGTGAGATCAAGAAAGAGAAGATGGCAAGATCTGGGAAAGGAAGCCAGGAGCCAGGAGCCTCTTCTGTGTCTCCCACGTGGGTGCAAGGTCCCAAAGCCCTGACCCATCCTCAACCACCTGCCCAGGTCACAAGCAGGGAGCTGGACGGGAAGCGGGGCTGCCGGGATACAAACCGGTGCCCATATGGGATCCCAGTGCTTATAAGGAGAGAACTTAAGCTGCTAGGCCACCGCACCTGGCTGGAAAATGGCAAACCTTAAGAACAACATGTGGTATAGTGTCAAGCAATAAGAGCTTGAGATGCTCCTTACTTCATTCCAGGCTACACGGCCAGCGCTATGGAGGACTGGAGGGAAAGTGGCACCTACGAAAGTTTGTCATTGTGACGGAACCAGGAGAGCTTTCGATTTTGAACTTCCAAAAGGAATTCACGGTGTGAGAAGATAGGTGAAGATGTGTGTGGAGGATCAGCAAGGATGAGAATAAAATTATTTAGTGCATATTTTGCATTAATAACATTTTCCCGTCTTTGAGAGACGATGGGAAGGCATCTTTGACAATCCGCTATACATATTCCGAACGGGAGAATTGAAGTGGAATTCTTCCCTCTCCATACTGGGGCTCTCTGAGTTTCACAGTGCACAGAGCTGTGGCCATGCTGCTATGGCCAGCTCCTAAGTCCTTCTCCACCACGGGCGATCGAATCTTCCCCAATGAGCATGAGCTGTGGAACAGTTCTTCTCCTTACACCCCCCCACATTATTATTGGATAGTTAATATTTTATCTTAATAACATCCATAATGAGGTCATTATTTTAATTTAGTGCTTTCAGGTGTGCAAAGCAATAGAAAGGATGGGAACATTGCAAAGTAATAATAAAGTCTACTTTATAAACGCACTTTATGATGTATACAGTTTGGAGGAAAACAAGAAGAGCAAGCCCATATAAGTTTCATGACACACAAATGCTAAGCGCACACGGAGCCCTCTTCCCTCGTGACTTAGACTCTGCCTCTTGGAGTTCCAAATACACACAAAGCATTTCACTGGACTGAATAAATAATATACATTACATTGCAATATGACTCCCTTTTTATCACTGGGTTTTTGCTCTTACACTAAATAAATTTAAAAATATTCTAAAAGGCTTTACTGAATTCCATTAGGACTTGTTTGATGACCAAATAAAACACTATTGTAAACTGCCAGAGTAGAAAGACAACGCTTTGTAAGAACACCAGATATTACCCAGTGAGGATGACACCAACGTCCAATGCCCTTTTAGGCTTCAACACCCCAGTCAATACAAATTTGTAAACATTTTAATAATCAGAGGGGCCAGTTTGAAATTGATTTCTAGAAACCAAGCAAGTCATTCTCATTTGTGCATTTACTGTATCCCAACAGCCAGATCAAGATCTTTTTGATGATATAATCATAGTAAGAGTAAACAATGGATTTTTTTCATATTTACTTTAGATTTTTGTTTGCATCCCCAAAAATTTAGGATTGAAAAAAACAGTAGTAACAAAGACACAGAAGCTGAGTTCCAAGAGATCCATTTAGACCTTCAAATTCTTGACTCAAACTACGTGGTGAGGTTGTCACAGACCGGCTGGACTATTTCTTTACCTTTTAGTATGAGCTCAGCGGTAAGTAATATAAACGCGAAGGCAGAGAGAAGCTAAGATTCGCACAGCTGGATGTTCAGAGACAAGTGGGTATTAGTGGGGTGCTAGTGCATGTTCTGCTTGGATTCTCCCACAATTCTCTGAGCTCTACCCCTCCCAAGACCAGAGAGATCACCAGGATGGAACAGCCCAACTTCAGAAGACCACCACCAAGACAAGGAAACCAGGATTTTCAGGACTTTTTCCAAACAGAGACAGAACTTCTTTTGGGAGTCCCCAGCCGTCTGGCTCGCAGGACCCAGGGTCAAGACGGCACTGCATGCTCATTTCTTTGTACACTGAACCTTGAGGCACTGAGGTGGTTGGATGACAGCTCATTCAAGGTCTGTTTTCCCTGGAAGAATGAACAAAGGACCAGCATCCTTGGAGAAGCAAAAAGTAGAGAACACATACTTCCTCAAAAGAAACCGTCAGCATCCTCCCCTGCCTCCCACACCTACTCACTGACTTTTCTAGGGGATATTAACTAAGTTCATTAACGTCCCAAAGCACAAATGTTCCTTCTGACATGGCCTTAGAGGAGAAATATGAATTTTTAAGTATTAAATGAAATGACTTGCACTATAAAATTTTTATAGTGCTGGCAGCAGACCATGTCCCAAGACATGGACAAGATTAAATTTTAAATTTCGTTGCTGGAATGGGTCCAGCTAGAGGAAAACAAACTTGAGCAAGTCAGTTTTGTGCACATCTAATCATGCACATCGCCTCTTCAAAATGCAAACCAGAAGACCTCACACAAGCCCACTTTCAAAAAGAAGACGGGGGATTCTCAAGTAAAATGCGGTTGAGGACTGGGCATCCAGGGGTGGGCAGTGTTAGGATTTCTACGATGCCAGTTACCACTGTCACCCACAGTCTCTCCAGAGCTCAGTAACTGAAGCAGACCTTCTCTTGGAATGAGCTTGTACTTACAAAAAGATTTATATGCTGCTGGGAGCATATGCCATATTTTAAAAAAAATGGAAAGGAGGGATTTTCAGAGCTCTAGTGGAACCAAAAGCAAAATACAGACTTTCTGGAAATGATGTGTTAGACAGTAGTGACTGCATTAAAATAGAATTCTGTCTTTAAAATCTTAAAGTTTCTTTTTGACTCATCGCTCTAAAACCATTCTGGATGCACTGCCAAATATCTGCCCCAAAGAAGAATTAAATATTTCTCCACAACTAACATTGAATTGAAAACTAAATAATTTATATATTAATTGACCTTGTACTTATTCATCAGATAGGTACTATGTCTCCAAAAAGAATTATAATGCAGATAAAATAATTAGTGAATAATGAAAGATAGTTTTTAATTAACCACTAAATAATGAACGAGGGCATACTGATGTAAAAATGTGTGAGAAAAACCTACGTGCTTTAGAAAAATTACAGACGCCTTCAGCATTAACATCTATCAGACACTGTCATACACTAGGCATGATCCATAACCATCGCATCTCATTTCATCTCATAATGACAGTTGAGATTCCTATCATTATCATCAATATTTTATAGACAAGGAAATAAAGGCTCAGCGAGACTGACTTGCCCAAGGTCAAAGTAAAAAGTAGGAATAGGAATTTGAAACTTCCAGACTGAATCTACAGTTTGCAGAAGGCAGCCGGGTTGAAAAGGTTGAACAAATCTTGTGGGATTGACTCACAGGGCTTAGTAAAAGCGCTGAGGAGTTTTATAGGAACCACTCAGCGTCAAACAACGCCAGACTGTGGTACCTCGGCTCTGTCTCACCCTTAGCTGCGTTTTCAAACTACAGAGTATTTGAAATGAATCAGGAGACCACCCACCACCTTTCAGATGTTTAGATTAAGCTCAGAAGTGTAGAAGCGTCCTTAATAGCGGAAAGGTTAACACTTTTCAAATCCTGGGTCAGACTACCCCAGGGAGGAAGCGAGCCACAAGCTGGTGAACCGGAAATCCCGCCCACCCCACAGGGCCTCCAGGGCTGCTCGCTGCCATCCCACACATTCTGTCCTTTGGCATCACTTTGGTGTCAGCTACTAATGAGAGTCGGATTTCCCCTTCTCAGCCGAAAGCGGGAAGCGCTCCAAGCCGGAAAGGGTTCCCACACGTGTGTTTATAAACATGTGGGGACTCTCCGGGAGAAAACGTAAAATATGGTCAATGCGATGGCTCATGGGAACAGGAACAGACCTGGCTTCTCTTCCCTGTCGATCACTCATTATTTTTACATAGAAGGTTTACAGCAATATATATATACATATATATATACTAGAAGCAAATTAGCTTTAAAAAAAAAGTTTATTTATTTATTTGAAGGCAGCATCCCAGAACTCCATGTGGGTCTCCCACGTGGGTGGCAGGAAGAAGAGCAGAAGGCTACCCTCCACTGCCTTCCAGACGAATTAGCAGAAAGCACCAGCAGTGGCCCCGGGTTCCAGCCTAGGCACGATGATACAGGATGTGTCTCCAGTCAGTCTCGGTGTTACCAATGTCCACCAAAAATTTGCTTTCTGTGAAAAACTATGACCCTGTTCTCTCAAGGTCCTCCAGGTGACACCCTTTTGGACTCAGGCTGTAGCACCCTCCTCTTCCTGTTCAAGTCTTGGCCATCGAAAATTTTGGCACCTAAAACTTGATGATGCTTTATCGGCCTCTGCTAAAGTATTCCATATCACTTCATTCCTGCAACTTGCTTCATTGCTGACACCCAGAATCCCAGTCGTGCTAAAACACCTCTTCTCCAACATACGTTTCCACACTTAGGTGAAATCTCCTCATGTTTTTATTTCAACTGTCAGGATTTCCTGATTTATTTGTTGATTGGGTTTGGTTCTAGAACTCCGTCTTCTGTCTCTGTGAACTTCACGTGGACGTTACTGATACTTTTCCCGGTGCCACTGGGCAGCAGAATGCAAGATGCCCTAGCTTCCAGTGACTAGTGCCCATTCCTTAGGCTTTCAGTTAAAGCTGGTCCATCAATACTTCTTTTTAAAACAGTCAAGTGTCTGTCAGTGATCCACTCTGTTACTCATTTTCTTGCTTTGTCTGCAAAAATTCTGTGGAAAAGAAAAGCTGGCTCACTTTGAAGGGCATTGTTGTGTGAAAGCCTAACAGAACGAACGTGACAGTGACTTGGGGCAAGAAGATGGTAGGTGGAGGAAGCATCAAGCACCGAGCACCTGACAGGGGGTGCTGCTCCAGTGAGCAGCCAGCCTGTGGCGAAGCCAGCAGCAAGTAGGCAGGGATGAGTGTAGGGTGGAGTGCAGGCACAGGAGCCCCAGTGGCGGTGGCATTGCCCCTCAGGGTGCATCAGGAAACGTGGGGGTACTTTGTGATTGTCACGGTGACCCTACTGGCACTTGATGACAACAGAGATACGAACGTTCTTGCCGCATGAGTGGCATTTTGCACAGGGAGAAAACAGTCCAAAGCTGCGACCTCACGCCCGCCAAGGAGCCCTGAATAACGGCAGTCATCATATCAACTCCGGATTTCACTCCTAAGGAGTGGGAAGCTGTTAGAAGCCTGAGGCAGAAGAATGAATGGCCCATTATTATTATTATTTTTAAGTGACAATCTAGCCCTTGTGTAGGGGGGAAGGGAGGTCGAGGTGGCAGCACAGAGCGGAGTTCTGAGGCTGTTACAATAACCCAGGCACGAGATGGCATCTTTTCGAGGGAGGCTAGCAAAGTGGGGTCACTGGCCTGATTCCGCATGGATAATTGACACTGAGTTGGTCAGTACTGTGAGTGCCTTAGAAGCAGAGTGTGGAAACAACCAGTCCGACACTCAAGATTTGAGCAATTGGATAAACTGAGTGGTCACTGGCTGTGGCCGTATTGGAAAAAATGGAGAGAGAGAAAAAAAAAATTAATTGGTGGAGAAGCGATCAGGAGAAAGCACCCGTCAGGGAACCTCTTACAGGGCAGGCGTGATGCAAGCGGGCGGCACGAGCCTTTATACAGCTCTTGTTGTGCAGGATATTGGCACAGGCAAGAGTACAAGTGTAGGAAGAAACCTAAAAACCCACCCAAAAGTCAACATCAGCTATCTATTTTCTTTTAGCTCATAGATGATTGTGCTTTTTCTTTCTTAAAGGGTCCCGAAATTATTTACACTAACCATGTCCCGATTTGGTGACTGTAACAATGCTTTTGAAGGCCCCCAGTACAGCACGGCCCCCATAAAGCTCACATATGACCGAGATCTTTCTTACTGGGGTCTGCCTATCGCCCTTTGTGCCTGGGCTCTCATCAGCTCCCGCTGCCCGCTCCTGGCCCCTAGACGCTCCGTCAGGGGCGGGGCCGCGCGGCGCTGCTCCAGCTCCTTTCAGCCACGCAATACATTAGCCGACCCCCAGGATTTTGCTTGCAAGGAGAAAGGCCGGAATTGTTAGCAGCTGGACGCATTTACCAGAGCTTCGGGCGATTGCAGGAGGAGAGAAACCATTGTCACTCAGGTTGCCTTTGCTGGCAGGACCTCAAAGGTTACCAGTGAGAGCAGCAGTGCCCAGCTGCCCAGAAAAGCCACAGCGAGTGACATTTAAAACGGGAATTACCTCTCTCTGCTCATTATGTATTATTTGTCAATCAGGGATAAAAGGTGGTTTTTGCCCTCCAGCTGCTACCCTGGGGTGCGTGTCTCACACAGCGGTGCCTCTTTCTTGTGGAACATTGCAAGAAAAATCCATGACTGCACCTTTCTTTTGAAAAGAAAGATGGACTCTTTTCTTCTTGTTTTTAAAAAATTTTTCTTTCACTTTTAGCGCAATGGTTTTAACTAAGAAGGCGAGTCACTCGGGAAAAACAGAAATATTAACTTTGTTCTCATGGTGATGGACATCTTCAGATGTGGGAATAGCACCTATTAGAACACACACACGAAGAACATTCTCCCGTTGCCCATTGGAGCTCCAGTGTCTGAAGTGTCCTGCATTGCTCAGCTTCGGGAGGAGGTGGGATATCCTGCCTTCCTACTCAGCATTGCAGAGAGCAATAACATGCACACGGTGAAATGACGCCCAGGATGAGATGCAGGCCTTTGAGATAGGTTAACTTTGATGCCCACTTTTCAACCTTACTTTACAGTATTCGAACATATTGCCCCCATTTGTATGTCTTATGCATGTGCTAGAGGAAGTATTTTTAGAAATATTACTCACCGTGTTAGTAGCTAGGCGTCTTTTTACGGTAGTAGCACAGCAAGTGAGAACCTGAAGCTTGGTTAGGAGCGCTGCGTTCAAGCCGCGTCACACCGGACTGCCCTCTGAAGGTCCTGTCCCAGAGCCTCCTGCAGACTATCCCAGCATTCAGGAGCTCTTTACATAGCTTTGCTTTTAAGATTTATTTGTGTTTATTGCAAAGTCAGGTATACAGAGAGGAGGAGAGACAGAGAGGAAGATCTTCTGTCAGTTGATTCACCCCCCAAGTGGCTGCAACGACCAGTGCTGTGCTGATCTGAAGCCAGGAGCCCACTGCCTCTTCCACGTCTCCCACATGGGTGCAGGGTCCCAAGGCTTTGGACGTCCTCGACTGCTTCCCCAGGCCACAAGCAGGGAGCTGGATGGGAAGTGGAGCTGCCGGGACACGAACCGGAGCCCATATGGGATCCTGACGTGTTCAAGGCGAAGACTTAAGCTGCTAGGCTACTGCACCGGGCCTGTAGCTTTGGTTTTTATAAAGGAGAAAAGCACTTGGGGAGGCATTGCAGAACCCAAGATTTGTTTTTCTTAAAAACCAGTGAAGTGCACTGAAGTCTTACTGGTTAAAACTGTGCTGAGCAGCAGAGACCAACAAGGGACTGTCGCCCTCCCCCAAACACCCTCCAGCACGGAGGACTGGGCTGGGTGAAAACCTTCCAGGTGTCTGCAGAGGTGCCTCAGCAGAAGGTTGCTTTGGGAGCCTGAGGCAGGAAGCAAACCCAGGCACTCTAATGTAGGTGGTAGACATCGTAACTTCTGGCCGAAAGCCTGCCCCACCACTCGGCTTCTTCTGTAGGCCAGATACTGCTCGCACATCTGCTGGCCGCTGAGATAGTGTGCATTTTACAGGTGAATCCAAGTGCTAACAGAGTTGAACACGTGCAGCGGAAGCAGAGCTTGTGGAATGAAGACCGTTGCTCCCTCTTTTCTCTCATTCCTCTGTTCCCCAACTCCCTGCTGCTCTCATTTGCAGGTGAATGTGAGGTGCTTGCGTCTGCTGCACACTTTCTGAAGCAAGCAAGGGTTTCAGGGCAGTTCCCCTGGACCCACGTCTTCCCTTGGGCTTCCTACTTTCCATAGATGGATTGGGTACCCTCGGCCAACTTAGGATCAGGAGGAACTGAACCCCTGCAGAGACCTGGTAAAAAGCACCAGGGTCCAAGCTTCCAACGGAAGTTGTGCCATGCCTGGGCACTTGGTGCCATTGGCATCTGAAGCTACAAAGGACTGGGGCGTGTCTGTCTGCACCCAGGAAAATGTGCCCACAGACTGCCACGCTGGCTGGTTCTGATTTTGTCTAATGCACCCCGGGCTCCTTGGAAGTGAACTTTGGTGAACTTGGTTCATGTTCAACACTCCTCACCAAGCCTGAAATTCCACACATCTTGTCTAAGACTTGACTGCATTCCCGAGTAACTAGACCATGTCAGAGATCTGGAGCTGAGAGAACCGGCACCCTGGGGTGGGGAGTGGAGAGCTTGATCCCTGAAGAAGAGCGTGGTGGTCCTGCCTGGGAGTGTCTGTTAACTACTTGGTTAGGCCTACTTCTCTCATCACACCTCTGCCTCTTCTCCGACTCACCCTCGCAGTCAGCCGAATGACGCATGTTCTTTCTGAGCCTTGTGTTTGTCCTAGACACGGGCTAGCTGCTCTCCTGGTGTGACATGCTTCTAACCTCACAACCCTAAGGCTCTTTATGCACCTTCTTCTTCCCTGGAGACTATCCCTGCAGCTGAAAACAATCCTCTTTCTGTGTGGATTTTTCTAACTTTAGGGCGTCACATCATCATTGTCATCATCATGCTACACAAGAGGGGTGTCAAGATGGCTGTGGAAATGGAATTGAAAGGTAAATTTATTTGGATGCATTCATTTTCACAAGCCATCCATATGAGGAGGCTTCAAAATGTTTATGGAATATGAGCATTATGAAAAAAAACTATACATCGGGATTTTTTGCACCATAACAAATGTATCTTTTTATTTAAAGGTAGGGGATTTTAAAAATTATTTTAAAAAATAGAGTGACAGAGAGAGACAGAGAGAAGAAGACATCTTCTGTCCCCTGATCATCTCTAAGTGGCTGCAACAGTTGGGACCAGGCAAGGCTGTAGCCAGTGAGCATGAGCTCCATAGGGCTCCCATACCGGCAGGAGGGGTCAAAGCAGCTGGGCCACCGCTGCTGCTTTCTTAGGAATGATAACTGGGAGGTAGACCAGTAACAGAACAGCATGAACTTGAACCAGTGTTACAATATAGGATGCTGGTTTCATGGCGGCTTAACCCACTGTGCCACAATGGAAGGTCAGTAAACTTATCTTTTAATTCCAATTTTAAAATAAACCTTTTGAGGTATCATCACATACATGTATAGATGTATATATATATATATTTCTTCTTTGTATTTACCATATACCTATACCGTAGGCTGCTTTGGGGCGGTATTACTACATCACTCAATTGCTAGACAAATCTCAGCTGATATTTGTTGAAAGCAGAATGAATGAATGAATGAATATTCATCATATTCAAACAAGGAGCAACAGGTTGACAAGAAAATGGCCTGCAAGCGCCATTACAGATGATGCAGGGAAACAAAGTGTTAGAGGAAGAATGCCCTCAGCCCTGTGCCTCTGGGCCCTGTCCAGCTGACGCCCAGCTTGCCGTCACAGCAACCCCGGAAGGGCAGGCACCTCCCTTACTCACTGCCACACTGCTATCCCCCAGAACAGCAACTGGCACAAAAGAGACTCTCAATAAGCATTTGCTGAATGAAGAATATGTGAGATTTTTAAAAGCAAGTTCTCCACACCAGTTCAGCCTTTGGGCTTTAACCAGGGGAATCTTTGAGATCACAGAGAAATGAGATACACTACTCTAACAAAATGAAAGCAAAGCATCTTAAGATCTAAAAATGGCAGGCACACATGTGAGTCTTCGTGAACTCAACCCCTCTACCAGCCCAGAACCCACTGTAGAAACTGACCCTGGCTCTTGAGAGTTCTTCCGTGGAACATTCTCTTGTTTCCCAAGCAGCTCCCAGGTGTGATAAGATGCAAGCCTTTGGAGGGGCAGAGATGTGCATCAGACCCAGTGGGGATTTTTAATCACATTAAAACAGGATAGGCTGTTATCTGTGAGAAAATTAATCCTCACTTCCTGGCTGCGTTGTGCGATTTGACACATGGGAGTTCTAACTAGCTATCTGGTCCTTTTCATTCCGCAGGCTTTATTGCCTTGACATCCAAATAGCTTTAATTTATGAGTATTCAAATGATTCTTGATTAGGAGAACTAAAAGTTGCATTATTATTTCTTGCTTCATAAACTAAGTAAGGCAATCAAATCCTAAAGAGAACATGTTAATATCGCATTTCCCATTAGGACTTCACATCTCCACTGGCAATTGCCCAGAGCTGACAACATAAACTTATTTATCGTTGCATAATTTAATATTAGATGGTGAGAGCCGCGGGAAATCTCATGGGGGGCTAGTCTTCACTCATCGTGGGGCAAGAAACGATGTGTGTTCATGACCCCTGTAAAGTAAGAGATGTCTTAGCCAAAGCCCCCCCTCACTCCTAGACAGTTCTTGTGATTTGCTGACGGAATCTTACTCTATTTTTAAATGTACAAAAACCTTTACCTGTGCAGAATTCACTGTTCACACCTCTGACTTTAAACGGACTTCTCCTCAATGTGATACCATTACAAGGGCAACTGAGGTGTATCCTCAGTTAACAAAGTTAATTCGCCTCATTAATGAACATGAAAAGCATACCTAAGATTATCAGAAAGGAGTTTAAGGTGTTTCAACATTTCAAACACCTTCAACAACGCAGTGAGGGCTATTCCCACGTTGATTACTCGGCAGGGAGACATTGTCCAATAGAAAATGAGGTGAGCACAGTCAAGAGCTGATTCTACATAGTTAACATGCAAATAATGGTAGTGATTTAGTGGTCATTTTTATTTCATAATAATAATAAACCAGCTCCAAAAGACTTGTTAACTTGACTTGCTACCATTTATTATAATTGAATAGCAATTATATTCCTAAAAAGCACTTTAAAATCACATTCTCAAACTCCAGTTTTACAACATCAGGCACTAAAACCTGAATGCAGAAACACATTCGTCTGGTTAAGCCCCTCTCCCTTGAAAGCAAAAATGAACCCACGACGCAAACGGGACAGGCAGTTCCCCAGTGTAAGACAGAGGGGGAATCTGAGACACAGAAAACGTAAGCTCCTCAGGACCCGTCAGCAGGATTAACGAGGCGGGCGGCCAGGGCGGCCAGGGCCAGCCTCCTCTCCCTGCGTTCCCAGCCTGCTTGCCCTGCAGGGCACCCTGCTCCATTTTCTCTACATCTTTGTGACATGCAGAGCACGTGTGATGAGTTCGCTCCAGATTTATTCCCACTTTCCATTGTCTTTGGAGCTGAAAGCTGGGATCTTTAGAGAATTCTTTTTTTTTAATTTTGGTTGTCCACGGAAAGGCCTACAAAATCCCCTTCCTTCCCAGGCACCTGGGGGAAATCAGAAGAAATGAAGTTCAGCTAGGTCAACAACGTGCACCAGAGGAAGTCTGCTCACTCGGTGCCGACCATCGATCTCCTGTGTCAGAAGTTGTGACTCCCTGCTGGGGAGGACCTGCAGTGGCCTGAGATGGGGCTTCTGTGGGCACTCACACACCAGCTGCCGGGGAGAGAGGAGACAGGCAGCGCCCTGAAGGGAGGAGGACCCCGTGGTGGCGGTGGGGTCAAAAAGGGACAGTGAGAGAAGAGCAAAGACAGCCAGGACAGACTAAAGGGATTTGCAGGTGAAGAAAGCAGAGAACAGAATGGCCCACACTGCTACGGCACCGGCAAGACTCCGGCCTTCTCTGGAGGAATGGGTTGGGCCACACAGAGCAGAGATTTAAGATACATTGCTAGCTTACAAATGCCAGTTTTATGCCATACTAAAAATCTTAATTCACCTGAATCACTGGGGTTTTTCAGGAAGGAGTGTGCTCCTACTTTCATTTTAGGCATTCTAAGGGCACGGGATAAGAAGTGGAGGGCGACCCGGCTGTGCGATCATGGCATTCTCAACTGTTGGCAGTAGTGGCAAGCAGGAGACAACAGGGACAAGGAGTGTTTGGAAAGTAGACGCAGCCTGTGCACAGGACGTGCGTGAGGAAGAGGGAAAGGACCTGGCCGTGGGTGCTGTCAGCAGTCAGTCCAGGAGAGGCCGACTTCAGAGGTGGGACCCTGACCCACACTGCAGCCACTGCTGGACAACTCCCTTCCCGCTGGGATTAAGTTTGCCTGCTTCCAGATCATTCTTCCAAATCACTTTCATAGCTGGTATTGTAAACCATTTATTTAGTTTTTCCACTTTATTTGAAAGAGAGAGAGAGAGAAATAGAAAGAGATACTACAACTACTAGCTCATTCCTCAAAACCCACAATAGCCAGGACATGGCCAGGCCAAACCCAGAGCCTGGGACTTAACCCAGGTTTCCTACACATGGGGCAGAGTCCCAAGTACTTTGGCCTCCAAGGGTGCATATGGACAGGGAACTAGATCGGAAGCAGAACACTGGACTCAAACTGTGCTTCAATGCAATGTGGGGGCGGTGAGCAAGGGCCTCAGCTGCTGATCCACAGCTCTGGCCACTCCCACTTTCAGGGTGAAACAACAAAAAGCAGGCGGAGGGAGAGCCATGCGTGGGGTCAGCTCTCTCTCAGCGTCACCTCTGTCGGGTGTCCCCCTCAGGACAGAGGACTGACCTGTATTCTCAGCAGGAGGAAAACAGAAGACATCCACAACATAACCAGCCGCTTACAAAGGCCTCCCATGGAAGCCAGTAGGAAGAAAAGCCTTTCATCACAGACCAACTTTTCTTTTCCTGTCAAAGAAACCTCCCAAGAAGCTGGTCCCCAGCTGCCAGTTCTCTGGTGGGATGGAGGCAGGGTAGGGGGCAGCCTCGAGGGCGTGGGCAGCCACCCCACACACACTCTCACTTCCCAGCCTCTTCGAGGTTGGAACACCTCCCACAGCTTCCCACGGAGTGGGACAGTTCCATCGCCACAGTCCCACCAGTTGCCAGTTAGAGCTCTTTGCATTTAAGATAGAGGTATGGTTGTCTGGCACACTCAGAAAAAAAAATTACTATGGGTGATGCAGTCGGGTTATGTGACACATGGTTAAAAATAAACAACCTTCTTATTGACGAGGGACCTACGAGGAGATGGACATTTCAAAGCATGTGATGGAAAAATGCATTCCGAGGAGATGTCACTCTAGCTTCCTCACTGCTCCCCCAGTTCCCCCCTCTGGCTGGCAGGGCAGGATGCCAACCAGAGAAAGTCTACTTGCATATTTGTAATCTAAGGCAGATTCTGAACTGGGTGAGCCTATTATAGCACAATAAATCTGGACCATTCAATACTTGCTTTCTGCACATCAGAAATAAACAAGGAGTGTTCTGGAAATTCTGACTCAGGCACTCCCAGAGCTTTACCCCGTCTCCCAGGGTCCCCCTAGCTGCTGCTCTGCTGACGTGGGGCTTATCGGCAGGTGGTCTCGTGAGTCATGCCATTCAGAACCAGAGAAGTTAACAGATTGTTGGATGGCTAGGTAGAGAGGCAATTAGAAACGTGCTGGGTGGGCCCTTTCCCTGAAAATCTGGGTTGTAGATTCCGAAGATAACAGTGGATTCTTTCTCTCCCAGTATTTGCACTATGAAGTGGGTAGGGAGCGTGAAGCCAGACTCACGGGATCGCACACCCAGGTCTTCAAGACTTTTCTCACATGCTCTGACAGATGTCCTAGGAGACAGCCTTTGTCTTTTTCAGATCTCAGCTACAGGCGTGGGCCTGTGGTTGGATGGTCACTGGTGTACCCGCATTACAGTCCCAGCTACTCCACTTCCAGGAAAGCTGTGGATGTTGGGCTGAATATTTAGGTCCCTGCCCATGGTGTGAAAGACCCGGCTGGAGTTCCTGGCTCTTAAATTCAGACTGGCCAAGGTCTGGCTGTTTCGACACTGGGGAAGGAATCAGCAGATGGAAGACCAATCTCTTCTTTCTCTCTTTTTGTGACTTTCCCTTTCAAAGAAACAAAAAAGAGAGAAAGAAAGGAAAGAAAATCTTTAAAACCCTAACCCTCACTAAACCTAGCCCTAAAATAAATGAATGATACTAAAGGGAAACACACTTTATTCTTTAAATATGCACAATTATTTACAACAACAACAACAAAAGGTCTTTAGGTTTTATTTATTTGTTTGAAAGAGGGAAAAGAGTCCTGCTTGTGGCCTGGGAAAGCAGTCAAGGATGGCCCAAAGCCTTGGGACCCTGCACCTGCGTGGGAGACCCAGAAGAGGTTCCAGGTTCCCGGCTTCGGATCGGCACAACACTGGCCATTGCGCTCACTTGGGGAGTGAATCATTGGACAGAAGATCTTCCTCTCTGTCTCTCCTCCTCGCTGTGTATCTGACTTTGAAATAAAATAAATCTTTCAAAAAAAAAAAAAGGGGGTGGGAGAGGGGAGAGAGAAGTAGAGAGAGATTTTCTACCCTTTGGTTCCTGCACCAAATATCTATAGTAGCCATGACTGGGCCCTGAGGAAGCCAGGGGCCAGAATTCCATCCAATGATTCACTCCCCAAGTGAGCTGCAACGGCCGGTGCTGTGCCGATCCGAAGCCAGGAACCAGGAACTTCTTCCGGGTCTCCCACGCCGGTGCAGGGTCCTAAGGCTTTGGGCCGTCCTCGACTGCTTTCCCAGGCCACAAGCAGGGAGCTGGATAGGAAGTGGAGCTGCCGGGATTAGAACCAGCACCCATGTGGGATCCCGGCGTGTTCAAGGCAAGGACTTTTAGCCACTAGGCCACGCCACCGGGCCCCAGAATTCCATCTTGATATCCCTTGGGATGCTACTTCTCAAGCACATTAACAGGAAGCTGGATGAGAAGTGGAAACGGGGCGTGATCCGGGGTTTAACTCATCGTCCTGCAGCACCCAACACCTGCCTCGCAAAAAATATGGGCCAGTACTAAATAACTTGAGTCAGTCATTACATATGAACCAAACATGTATCAAGACATTCTACTTTGTCCTACAGATATGCATAACTAAAATAACAACTCAGGGGGTCAACACAATAGCCTAGTGGCTAAAGTCCTTGCCTTGCAAGCACTGGAATCCCATATGGGCTGAAGTCCGTACCCAACAGCCCTGCTTCCCATCCAGCTCCCTGCCTGTGGCCTGGGAAAGCAGTCAAGGACAGCCCAAAGCCTTGGGACCCTGCACCGGCGTGGGAGACGTAGAAGAGGCTCCAAGCTCCTGGCTTTGGATTGGCTCAGCTTCAGCCATTGCGGCCACTTGGGGGGTGAATCAACTGACAGAAGATCTTCCTCTCTGTCTCTCCTCCTCTCCGTATATCTGACTTTGCAATAAAAAATATAGTAATAAAAAAGAATGAGAACAACTCAAGAATGTTTCGGGTAGGTGTCTGGTATGGTGTGTTGACACTGCATTCTGTATTTGAGTGCCAGGGTTCAAGTTCTGGCTCCATTCCCCATTCCAGTTTCCTGCTTGTGACCACTCTGGAGGCAACAGGACGGCTCAAGGAGCTGAGTTTCTGCCACCATGCCACCCTGTGCAAATCCTGGGGAGTCTCCAGCCTTCTGCTCTGGCTTGGCTCAGTCCGTGATGTGGCAAGCATCTCTCTCTCTCCATCATTGCCTTTCAAACTAAATGGAAATGAATGGTGAACAAAAATTTCAAACCAGAACAAAAAAAGCATAACATACAGATTGCTACAAGAGACCTGAAACCTGGTTTAGAGATGCTAACTTTACTGATAGGAGGAGTGGCTCTTACTTTTTCCTCAGTTTATAACTCTGAAATTATACCATGAGTTTATTTGTGATGCAGTGAGTTACTGTTCGGTAAGCACTGCAGATTGCCCAGGACACGCCCCCCCTTTGCATGCGCTTGCGTCACGCTCCAACAGGTTCAGTGCTACATAAAATTCCTAAGGCACAGGCATTATCATTTGCCAAGTATTCCAGGCAGAGTTTTACTCGTCATTGTCAAAATTATTTCAAGATAACTCATTAAGATGATTTTCTGGCTGGGCCAAGAGCCTGTTGTTAATTTATATATTATTAGTTACATTAAACAATAGTGCAAGTGGTATGTATCTTGGACTTTTTCTAATTTGTTTAGACCTTTCATCCTTAAGGTTAAAATTGCTCTTAAAGCTAACATTTATGAAAAGATCACAATGAGATTACAAGAGTGGTGAAAAGCCGGATCTCCCTGAAGCACATGAAGTCCCCAGCTGCAGAAGTCTGAGGATCAGCACAGAAGGTCAAGTGCCACATCCTAGACCCTGCGGTCCGAGCTATAAATTGTACCCATTTTGATTCCAAATGTTCTAGAAGTAACTCCTACTCAATCATTTGTGTTACATAGTACGCCGATTTTTCACCCTCTGTGAGAGGGCCCTGGAATTTCCCCACAGGCCTCCTGATGTGTGTCCAAGTGTGCTGTGCTCCTTGAAGAAAAGCTGATGCTTCCAAGCGCCCTGAGGTTAGGGGTTTCGGACCAGGGCAGGCATGTGGACTGGGAGTCCTGGCGCCTCCCTGTAGACCTGGGTCCCGGCTCTGCTCCCGTCTCTTTCACTTCCCCAACCTTCCTCTGCGTTGTAGTGGAGAAACTGAGTCCAGCCACAGGCCTCCAGGATCGTGCGTTTCCTCAGCTCTCCGTCTGCAGCAGCTGGTTTGTACGTGTTGGACTCGGCCCCAGTGCCTCAACACCGGCTGCCTTTGCCATGGGAAGATGAGCAGGAAAGGAAGCCACGGCCTCCACAAATCAAATCCTAGAGACTCGAGCCCCAACTGCCTTCTGTCGCTTCTGGCCCTGGGTTTGCCTCCGACCCTGGATCCTGGCTTTGTTTTCGTTCTCCCGCTCGTGGATTAGCCTGGTCCAGGCCTTCCGCTGCTACAAAGGAGTTGTTTAAACAACGATTATTAATGGATTAATGCTGAGCAGAAAGGAGAGCTTCAGACACAGATGCGGGTGGCTCACTTGCCCGATTCGCACATTCCCAGACTACACAGACTTGGACCTGAGGGTGGGCGTTCAGCTCCAAATGGCAGGCTTGATATTCACATAGTTGTATTTATTCAGTACTTTGCTGTTCCCCTTTTGCTTTCTGTTTTTTTGTTGCATTCAACATCCTACTTGATTCCATTCATGTGAGGTTGATATGACGATAAATTTTATTTCAAAATGAAGGACAGATTTCCATGAATTGAAATGTCTTAATGAAAGAGAAAGCCTTACAACACATGAGTTCCAGGCAATGAAGATGTTTAAAGAGACAGTAAAAAGTTGACTTTCACGATTTTGTAAGATCTTTGATTTGGCTGTAAGCTTATATGTAATTACATGAGAAGGGGAGAAGGAACAGGAGAAAGGGAGGGAAGGGAAAAGGGGACACAGAGAGGGAGAAGAAAGAGAAACATCAATTCAAGTACATTTTCTGGAAAAGAGAGAACAGTTGTGAACCCAGTCTTTTATGTGTAGTGGATTAAGCTGCCACCTGGAATGCCAGCATGCCACGTGGGCACCAGTTTGAGTCCTGACTGCTCTGCCTTTGCTGTGGCATCCTGCTGATGTCCCTAGGAAGGCAACAGAGAATAACCCAAGTGCTTTGTTTCTGAAACCCTGTGGGAGACCCAGAGGAAGCTCCTGGCTTCTGGCTCTGGCCCAGCCCAGCCCTAGCCATCGAGGCCATTTGGGGAGTGAATCTGCACATGGAAGCCTGGTTTATTTATTTGAAAGGCAAAATGACAGGGTGAAAGAGAGAGATTGAGAGAAAGACAGAGAGTGAGAGAGACAGAAAGAAATCATTGATCTGCTGATTCACTCCCCACTTTGTCTCAGTGGCTCAGGCTGGATCAGGCCGGAGCCAGGAGCCTGGGCCTGCATCCAGGGCTTCCTGTGTGTTGGTAGCAGGGGCCCACATGCTCGGGCTGTCTTCCAGCACTTTTCCAAGTGCATTAGCAGAGAGCTGGGTCAGAAGTGGTACAGCCAGAGCTTGGGGATGCCAGAGCTGCACGCAATGGCTTCAACACCAGGCTGCAGATTTCTCCAAGCCTTTGCTTAGTAGGATTATGGAGCAGAACTGCAAAATGCAGGAGCAATTCATCATGTGTTAGGTTTTGCTTCTAAAGTGTAACAAGAGTCTGAAGTAGTATAGGTTGAAACCATGGCCTTTGAACTACTCCAGGAGTGTGACACACTCCTCTTGACAAAATCGGCCGAAGTCTGAGTAGCTTATGGACCTGAAGAGTTAACTGTAAATGGAAGCAAGAGTTGAAGAATGGCAGATGATATGACCCAGGTACAGAAACAACGGCTGGGGTGAGGAGGGTTGCAAGGTACAGAAAATGCTGAGGTGGCCAAGTGTGGGCAGCTTGGGCAGGGCAAGCCTGGGGTCACTGCCCTGCTGAATGAGACATGGGGGAACTGACCCACGCAAAGTGGGAGGCCTGGTTTCATTACTCTGAACGCAGCCTCAGTGCAGTGTTTCAGAAAAATGTGCACCTGCTGAAACAATTACTTCATGTCCAATCAGAATTTAATTTGGAGTGATTTTGAGGTGCCGGGGCAAATGGCACAGGGTAGGAGCAGGGCGGGGTGCGTGGCCGTTGGATGGGGCGGGGTACAACATGGTTCTGTGTGAGCCTCTCTGCTTTCTGGAGCAGAAAGCTTTCTCTTCAATTTCTCTTTTTGATGATTTGAAGATTAACCAGCTAAATGCATGTAATAAAGTTTAGCTAAGTAGCTTAAGAAACACTTGTAAGCACAGAAAGAAACACTTGCCAGTTGTATGCAGGTTTAGACTTATAATGAGATTAAAAAACACTCTTTACAAATCAGGAGAATGCACACACACACACAGACACACATACACAGCTGCAGTGAATATCCTAAACCTTTATTTTTGGATAGTTTGATTCTCTTTGGGGATAATTTGCTTTTTTGGCAAAAGGCATATAATATCCTAATATCTTGGCATATGTAATGCTTGAAAAAGAAAGGATTCTGAGGTGTCTGAGTTCGTCTGTCTTACAGCTGGACTACCCTAAATGTACCATGTGCAAACCTGTCACTTGGAAATGTCAGGAGAGGGTATGTTGCTCATTCATCGACAGGGACATATGATTATATATAAGTAACCATGTCTAATGAAAAAGTTAACCATTTAGCAAACCTAGATTTGGTTTTGATTGCTTTTTTTCTTTTTCTTTTTGTTTGGGCCAAAGCAGGAATGCGAAAACAATAGAGATGATATTGGACGGGAATCCCAAGCATAAAATCAGTACTCAGGAACCCAAATTGCCTTATGAGACATGATTGAAAGGGAGAATAGACTGATTGCTAATGGCAATGCAACGTTACATAGCTTGTCTGCTGTTGAGGCTGTGGAACATGATGCATCAGTGTCGAGGACTGTTCTGCAGAGAGGGACTTCCTGCCAGGGAGACAGAAAGGAAGTGGCTGAAAGATGAACTGTGGCGTGTAGCAATCCAGCACACTGCGGAAGCAGCTCTAAGGAACTCTCACAGTCAGGATGGCTCAATGCAATGGCTGTCTCGGATAGGATCCGGAGAAATGGGCGTTAGGAAAAAGTTGAAGAACTCTGAATCGTGGAGTTAACTTGGTTAACAGTGTTATCCATGGTGGTTCACTAGATGTGGTAAATGTACCATATTGGTTAAGAGAATATGGTGTGGGGAGAACAGGCACCAAATATGAAGGGATCCTGCACAGCCTTCGCAGTTCTCTTAGAAACAGAAAACTATCCTGAACTAAAGGATGCTGCCAATCTGTAGAAATGCTGGTATCCGCCTTCATGTTAGATCAGGCAGCCACTAGGATAAGGTCATGCTTGATTGCCATTCAGTAGCCACTGCCCGCTGCGATGGGAATCCTCCAATGGCTCCATGTATAAGAGGCACTTTGCTGACGGTGCATTTAAGAAACAGCTAAAAAAGAAAGAAGAAAGAAAAGGTAGCCAGCTGCCCATGGCTGGAAGGCACTGGAACGCTTCGGATCGCTCAGGCACCAAGAATAAGAAAACAGTGAATTAAATCTGCCCTGGCTACCCTCAAGCTATTAGCCATGTGAACCACACACTGGGCTTTGAAGATGAGAAAACAAACAAACAAATCTAAAAAGTTAGTATTTCATATTGCTAACAAGTTGAAATGATCAGATTGAAGGGAACCTGCTCCATTCCACAGAGCGCCTTAAATACTGGGGCGCGGCACCGTTTGGCGTGCAAGGTATAGTTGCGGTTCCTTCCGCTTTCTGCTCTGAACAATTCGTCTCACATTCAGCGTGACAGCAGAGCCACTGGCAGGAAAGTGCAGCGGAAACAGATTCGCCCGGGACTGCCCGGGTTTCTGCTGGAAGAGGAAAAGACGCTCCAGCTAGAAGGGCCTTTTATTTCAAACACAATTTGGTTTTTAATTAGGATGATTCCTTGAGTACGTTATCCTGAAAAGACAAAAAACAGACACAGAGAAGGCTTTTGTTTGACATAAAGCCGCACAGGCAAGTCTGATCACCAAGTACTAAATGCAATTCAGGTTTGCCACTAAAAGCAAGGCACATTGATTGCCAGTAATTATTGTCATTCCCTGCTGTGAGTGGCTCTCAGAAGGAAATTAGCCAGCAAGGTATCAGCACTCTCTCTCTCTTTCTCTCTCTCTCTTTTCCACATAAGAGCCTTGAGGGAAAGGACTCCATGGCATTTGTCCCGTTCTGATGGGTAAAACTGAGTGAGCGATGGAACAGCATAGCACTGTTATAGCTTACAATCTGACTCTTCGTGCAATGCCATCACGTTAGCATGGTAGATTTATTCCAACACTGGTGGACTTAACCTGAACAAGCAATCTGTACACACACATGGCAAATGAGCAAAGCAAGGCACAGGGAGCCTCCGTAAGCAGCAGTTGTGCAGTTCAGCAATGGAGCCTGAACAGTGCACCAGGTTCCAGGAGCCTCCCCTGTGTCTTTGACAAACACCGGATGCTCCTGGAGGACAACAGGGCACATACAGTCAGGTGGGAAGCACGGGTGGTCTGATCTTGCCTCTTTCCCTCAAGCAGAGAGCAGGAAGTAAGGCTCCACCCTTTATCTCCGCCCTCCTGGAAGTGATGAAAGCTGCTCGCACTGATGGGTGATGGTCTGTCCTACTGGCCTTCCTTTGCCTTGGCGGCCTGATTGGATCACTGCTGAACCCACGTTTTGCAGGCAACGCTCCCTGCTCACGGTGCTAGAATGCGTGTCTGCTGCTCCCTTCCAGCGTGTGTGAGGACGGACATGCTCACTCCTCCGGGCCAGGCAGAAGGCGTTCCTGCTTGCCCTTTTAATTTCAGCTCCAAAAAGTAAGTCCAGTGTTAAGGACCAGAGAGACACTTGCAGCACCATGCCAGCCTGCCCGGCTCAACTGGAGCTGTGCACTGGAAGTGGTGCAGCTCCAGCAGCTGCAGGAGCAGAGGCCAGTCCATGCTCTGCCTCAGGCAGCAGCTAAGGCACCCCTTGGACATCAAGTCACATTGCATGGAGAGCAGAACTGGGATGGCACCCACACAGCCTCTCAGAAAGGAACTGCTGTGATGCCCACATCTCAGGGCTGCTTCGCTTCCCATGCAGCTCTCTGCGGATGTACCTGGGAAGGCAGTGCCGAGTACTTGAGCCCTTGTGCTCTCTCCTACCTGGCCCAGACCTAGCTGCTGTGGTCATTTGGGTAGTAAACCAGCAGAGGGACATGCAATATTTCAAATACATAAAGAAAATCATTTTTTTTTGAAAGGTGCTGCTGGGAGCCAGCCTGCACAATTAACTGGACTTGAATTCAAGACTTGAACCATAGCAAGTACCAGGACACAGAGATTAATTTGCTGAAAGAGCTGCGGTCAGCCCTGAAACACAAAATCCTAGCTAAGCACGTGCATGACCAAGGATACCTGCGCTGAGGGTGGCTTCCAGGTGAGGTTCTATCGGAAATGCGTGTGGCTGGAGCTCAGCCTGTGTTCTAGTAGAAGAAAACAAGCAAACAAGTCCCCCTTTCCCGACAGAATCCAGGGTGGGCTCCGGGGGTCTCAGCCTGAGAAGACGGATGGGTGGGAGTGCAGCAGTGAAGAAACGGGGCTACCTCCTGCTGTGGGGAGGGCACCCAAGTCCCTCTGCCCAGCAGCAAAGTCTCCTCCCTGGTGTTTGGCAGTCAGCTTCCTGAAGGGCAGCTCTGTGAGGGGCAGCACAGATCCCATCCCCTGACGCCCTCCCCTGGCATCGCTGTGGCACTTGGCTTCACTGGCAGTGGCCGCCCTTGGTCCAACTGTCC
Source organism: Ochotona princeps (assembly GCF_030435755.1). Classification (NCBI taxonomy): domain Eukaryota; kingdom Metazoa; phylum Chordata; class Mammalia; order Lagomorpha; family Ochotonidae; genus Ochotona; species Ochotona princeps. The sequence goes on from NC_080859.1 coordinate 3,770,000, forward strand.
CTGTATGTGCCTTCTGTGTCTGGCAATCTGGGCCCCGGCTTGGCGTCAGCCTAAGGGGTTAAACTTCATTTTAATAACAGCTTGATGGATGCAGTCCGCTTGCCTCAGAAACCACTTGGAGATTTGCATTTAAAGTCACAGTATCTATCTGGGACTGAGGGAAAATTTTATGTCAATTAGATTTTTTTTTTCCATTTTGAAGGTGCTGCAAAACCTCATGAGGCCATTTCACCTACACTGGGCGAATTGGTAGCTATATACGTGAATGGCACGCATAGGTTCACTCTGTAACGTTTATAATCAGTGATGATGTTACTACAGTTGGCATCTTTTTACGTTGTGCACACATCTATTTCCTAGAAGGAATCTCGGCACATCTTACAGCCCTAACCTGACACATTCTAGGGGATGCGATGCCCAGCTACTACAGCACCCTGCAGGAAGAGTCAGGCAGCACGTGCAGTTGACGGAGCTCATCAGCTCAGCTCACGTCAGGGATGGCTCCTTTGTTCACCGTGTGAAAGTGGCTTCCAGCACACATGCTTATATTTCCTTACACAATATTTATCTTCTGAAGCCGAACTAACTCAAACAAGTTAACGTAAACTTTGAATTGTGCTCTTTCCTGTCTCTTGGAAAATAATTGAAGGGGTTTTACCGTATTAGTGGGATTTCCCCTGTCCCTCTTTTTTTCTCCCTAGCCTTCGAAAGATTTTTCTTTTATCTTCTTTTTCCTTTCTCTGCAGCTACAAAATGTGCTCATTAAGAGCCTATGCGTCCGCTCCAGAGCAGAGGGGACTCCTATTTCAGCAGGTAGGAATCCCAGCAGTGGTATTAATCTCCAGAGAGCTCACTTGTGCCGCCTTTAATAAAACCCAGCAGTTCCGTTATCAGTGTTGTTAGGAGGAAGTGGGGGTGGGGGAGGAATGCCTTCATTTATTTTGGTGTCATATGTAATTATACCATTTATTTCCCCGGTGGGTGCTATACTTTTCCCTTTTCCGTTGCTTTTTTTTTGGCTCTGAGAATATTTCTGAAGGAAATCCCCTCCTACAGAAAATGAAGACCAAGAAGCAACAGAATGTACACACCCACACGCACACACACACACACACACACACACACACTCCTTCAGAAACAAAAGCAATTCTATTATGGGTAATTGGCACAGTGCTAGTACCATTCATCTTGAAATAAACCAAATCCCCTTCAACATCCTTCCACTGCCTTAATTGTGTTTTCCTTTCATTAATCTGAAACATATCTGATAAACCAAGTTTACCCTACACAATAGGCAAATTGGTGCAAAAGGAATTCGAGCCTGATACCTTTAAAAGGCTGCAAGTCACTGATCACTGTAGATCTCCAACACAAAGCTTAGACATGCGTTTCTGAAGCTGTCATGAGAAATCCAGTCTTATATTAGCACGTGGCAACCACGCTCAATTAATTAACTGCTTCTCATTAACTGTTCCTTGTTTAAGAGAGGACATTTTTCTAAAAATGCTTCAACTAATTGGAAGTGCAAAATAGTCTTTAAATTGCCAGCAATAGGTCTGTGGGGGTATGGTTGCAATGGCTTCCCAGCAACCTTCCCTGGAGTTGTTTTTTTTGGGGGGGTCGGGAGGGGGGACAGCGAGCTCTGACACTGGCCTTCTTGCTGTTCCTAACCTTTGCTCAGAAGGTTCAAGACACTGAATCCTGCCATCCTGGAACGTTTGAATTAGAATTAGAACAGAAAGCCCTATAGAACAGAAACGTACAACCTAGAACTTCTAAATACTGAACGCAGAAACAGAATTTGTCAGTAGGTGTGTACAGTCTTTCAGGAAGAAGCTTTTCTCAATTTTCGAAGAGACTTATAACCCAAGAATGTAAATATTATTAATGTAGGTCATTCTTTATCTGATAGGAACTTTTAAGGGCATGACTTACTTCTATTTTTACAATAACCTATAATAACTAATTTTTCTAATGATCCAGACTAGCCCATTAGTGGGCAATGGATTGTCATTTTACACACTCTTGGCTCATGTTGGTTCATTGTCCACACTGAGTGAGTTCAGTAGATTTAATAAACATACACAGCATTTCTAACCTGTCCTTGATCTGATAGAACAATTACTTTATTACAGCATCTAGATGAACCTTTAATCTTTTGAAACCAATGTTAGCTTTCAATGTACCTCAATTGTTTTTTAAAAGTATTTATTTATTTTTATTGGAAAGTCAGATTTACAGAGAGAAAGAAAGGGAGAGAGAAAAATCTTCCATCTGCTGGTTCACTCCCCACGCAGCTACAACAACCAGAGATGAGCCAATCCAAAGCCAGGAGCCTTCTTTGGTTCTTTCACGTGGGTGCAGGGTCCCAAGGCTTTGGGCCACGTTCTACTGCTTTCCCAGGCCACAAGAAGCGGGCTGTGTGGAAAGCGGAGCAGTTAGAACACAAAACTGGTGCTTGCAAGGTAAGGATTTATCCATTGAGCCATAATTCTGGGCCTTTCAATGAACCTCAATTCTCCAAGTAAAGTACATTGTGACATTAACTTGTGTACTTTTCCCCATATGTTTCAGCACACTGTTAAGGTGAGCTAGGGACTAAAATCAGAAATGTGGGTTTCTTTGAGGAGCCATCTGGAAACCTGTCAAGGTTGCGGATGACACACACCATGCAGAAAACACGGCTCAGAATTCCAGAGGCAGCTTTGCAGTGTCTCTCACGTCTGCTCATGGTTGTGTTTTTCTCCTATGCCAAGGGTCAACTCAGTGGCATGAGCAGTGTCCTCCCTGCATTTGACATCTAGCAGTACCCAGTCAAAGCCCGGGGTGTTACACCTTTCTACTCTGCCGACTCCCCCACCTCCTTCCCCCTGCGTGTGTCTCCCTTCCTGCCCAGGCTTCCCAAGCAGAGCAAGAGAGCCTGTCACGTCATGGAAAAGTCAAGCTCAGCAAACTGTCTACAATTACGTGGAAAACAACAAAAGGATGAGTAATGGTGACCTAAAGGGTTTCAAGAGAAAGAGTCTCAGTGACCTAGAAAATAAACGGGGTGTGTAGGATTAACATCTCGCGTGTTAAAGGTGTGTAAAATGTGCAACAGCAGGGACATGGCACATAGGGAAGGTGTCGTCTCCCTTAGATCTGCTCACGCAGAGACGACACGTTCAGTGCCGTGGAAGCCGGTTTCCATTGCAAGGCGGAGAAGCAGCTGCGAGTGTCAGCTTCTGGTTTCTGCACTGATGGTGTTTTTGTTTCTGTGACACTCTCATGTGTGTGCCATGCAGAACTCAGAGGCATGCGCACACGAAGAGATCTGACCCTGGGTGGGATGCCAAACCCAAACCACCTAAACCTCAAGCTTGACTAGTCTGCTCCTCACACTGTGACTCAATCTCATGAAATCTCGGTTTGTCTAGCTGTAAAATGGGGAGAATGCTAGTATTTACCTTGGAGGCTTCTATCAAGGTTTTCACAAGAGCATGAACAGGAAACAAGCTCTCTGAAACACTGGTAGTTTCAAACTTGAGCCCGTGTCAGCTTTGCCTAGACAGTTTGTTAACAGCACTGACGGCTGTAGTCCACTCCCAGAGCTCCCAAGTCCCAATCCTCAGATGGGCCCAGAGCTCAGCATTTCTAAGAAGTTGCTAGATGGTCACAATTACTGTACTAGTCAGGAATCACTCTGAGTCCCAGGGCTCTGTAGCTGGGCTGGTAAACTTGCAGAAAGCAACAGTGAGCAAAAGTTGCCATCGACGACCCATACCCAAATCAATGCAGCTATGGGTTGGCCACAGTTTTCTTTTAAACTTTTTGTTTAAAAAAGAATGCTGAGATTTGAATTGTGATTAGTTTTCATGTCTTGAAATATTCCTCTGGTTTGGTATGTTTTAATGCTTTTTAATTATTATTGTTATTATTTTCCACAATATAATTTTCTAGGCATAGGGTTCCCCCTCTGTCTCTTCTTCCTCCCTTGGTGTTTTTCTCTCCCACCATTTCCCTCCGTATTATTACAATCATATAGTCCTTTAGTAACAGTTTCAATCTGAACATTCTGCTAGTGAGTGTATCATGGCATTGTAGGGCACAGGTCATGGTACAAAATCTGTAATCATTCTTGGCTTGTGGGCTTGTTCTGCGAGGGATGGCTTGTTGGTCCCCTTCGTGCTGTGGACGCACCAAGGCTTTGCACCTGCCTGGCCTGAGGCCTGGCCATCCCTTCCCTCTGGCTCAGCCCAAGCCTCACACTCAACCTGTCCACCAGATGGACAGTCACTGCGGTGCAGGTCTCCCACTCCTACAAGGTCTAGCTGGTTTCTATTTTTCTAGCTCATTAGCTTTATTCGCTCTTAGAGCATCTCCTTTGGTGAAAGCAGTGGAATCGACTGTCACTCAGTATTGATGCCCGTTTGCTTTAGAAAATGTGTATTGCTTTTCCTCCAGGGACCTTAATCTCCTCCATGAGCAGTGATCGCTTTGATTTGGGAAAGTTAGGCTGGTCTGAGCATGTGAGTGCCCACGGTCACAGGCGCTGGTATAGGAATGAGTATGTAACTTCATTCAGGCCAATATCTTAATGCAGTGACCTGATTTTGACTGTTTAATTATGGAAAAGAAGATCATCTGTTTTTCCTGGGGAGGAAAAAAAGAGATCCTTTCTCTTGCCCTGGAATGACTGGAGAGAGGGAATTCTCTGCGAAGGCTGGCGTCTTTAATGTTCTAATCAAAGAAGAGTGAGTTAAGAGAAATACTATGGAGCACAGGTCTGAGAAAACTATAGACAACCAGGGCCCTATTTACCACATGAACTTCTGGATCAAGCCAGAATGTACTGGGTGAGGTTCAATGCCTTCTACTTTCAGAAGGGCCGATTTTTAGCTACGTCTGAAGTACGCTGGGCCCTCAGGTCAAATGAGAAGAGTGGATTACATTAGAAGCGTTCAGATCTTTCTAAAGGACTGGTCTTTTCTTCCAATGAATTGCTATGGTTTGAATGTATTGCCCCCGAAAGCGTGAGTTGTTGGACACTTCATCACCAAGGCAACCATTGGGAGGTGGGGCCCAATGGGAGTGTTTAAGTTGTGAGTGTTCTCCGTAAGTGGATTAAAGCCCACTTCACAAAGGCATGAGGCAGTCAGTTGCAGAGTTCTCTCCCACTCCTCTCCCCCTCCTCCCCTTCTACAGCCTTCCCACCTTCTGCCTAGAGGATGATGCAGCAAGAAGGCCTCTCTCTCAATCCTGGATGCCCCAGCCTCTAGAATAACCCACTTTCTGTTCACCGCAGGCACTCCGCTCAGGCACCACAGCAGAGCAGCGCAGAACAACTCATGTGGGAGTCTAGTGCAGGAGTTGCTCCAACAGAGTCAAGCTCTCCAAGTTTTCTCCCTTCTGTGATCTTGAGGAATGACTTGTGGCCTTGAGCTACAACCTGCACACGATGACACACCGAGCTGGAGTGCCGGCAGACGTGGGTGCCCGCTGTGTTCCTTCCCTCTACCCGGCCATGGCTCAGTCACCCGACGCACCAAGCTCACGGAGTTCGAGTGCTCTTCCGTCAGCGCAGTGACACTGCCACCCACGGCACCAGGTGGCTTCCAGAATGAACGTGCAGAGCCTGTGAGTCCCCAGCACAACTGAGTCGATGACAGTTTTCATTTTTTTTAAACATAATTCTGTGATTTAAACAATCATCAAAAAACTCCTTAAGTCTTTCTCCTTTCCGCTTTCCTCTTGTGGTATACCCTTCAATCAGGCTTCACACCCAGGAGCACAGGATAAAGGGACCAGTGATTAAGCCATCTCTATGGTCTTAATTACCACTAATTTAATGACACCCTGGGTGTGTCAGCATAAAATGATTCCTGCCAGTCTGTTACATCAAAAGCCTATCTGAGGGGAGTGCAGGGATTGTAACTGCAAGTTGGCAGGGATTAGCAACCTCCTTTGATTTCCTTCACATGTTGTTTCTCATTATGAAGAGATGACCTATGACCTGTCTAGAAACATCTGCATGCATGGGGAGTGCTTCCAGGAGCTGTCGTCTGAGCAAAGAACTTAGTGAACACATTCAGAGTGCCCCAGCAAAGGAAGCGCAGACTGTGGCTTCACACGTGGACTTCAATGCCTTTGTAGTAAATAATGTCTCTGTCGTGGAGTTTCCAATGTTTCGAAGGATCAGGAAGCTGTTGGCTCCCAGGCAGGTACCCCATTCTGGTAACAAGATGGGCACATGCAGCAAGTCACCCGTTCCTGCGGATGGGAGTAGGGAGGCCCTTGGTCGAGATCCTCTCGTGACTGCAATACCATGTAATTGTGAGGCTCTGCAGGCTTTGCATGTCCTGGGGCCTGCCTTCCTCCAAAATGGGGTGAGTGTGATACATTTATTTCAGTTTCAAACAACAAGGAAACAAATATGAGCTAATCCAACTCAAGAAGAAAAAGAACTGAACAAAGAAAGGGAGTAGGAAAGTTGCCAGGCATATTTCCTCTTATCAGAGAGTTGCCATCAATGCCGTAACTGCGCCTGCTCCAAGTTCCACTGTTTGTCTAAACGCCTTGGAAGGCCTGGGGAAGGAGTCGGCTTCCCTGGGTCTAAATGCCTTGGAAGGCCTGGGGAAGGAGTCAGCTTGCCTGAGTCGGCACTTGGAAGACTCCGCTCCACGTGGGGCTGTTCTCAAAGAACCAGAAAAATGAAGCTGCGTTGGTGGTCTAGAGGGTCTGGTACAGTAAACACACACCACGGACACATCACTCATACTTGGATGAGCCCCACAAACATGCCATCCTGGAGGGCAGGGGCCAGCCTCCTGCAGAAGGAAGTCGAAACCAACTCATTCTAAGGGCTGAGGCGCTGCTGAGTACTGAGCACACATGGCTTTCGGAAGGCCAGGCCGCCCTAGATGCCTTTTGACCTCTGTTAATGTTTCCTTCCCATGGACAAACTGGCAGAGCTACAGGATCTTCAGGACCTTTGGCATCCTCTGGGTTCCTGGGCGAAGGTAACAACAGGCGCTTGGTGGTTATCAAGAGTGGTCAACAGCAGTAGCACCTGCCACTTATTTACCATACTAAGCCCTCCCCTTTGCTACTCCACTAGCAATGGAAGAAGTCCAACTGCAAACCCAGCAAGACTTGAAAGGAGTGATGTGGAACTCACTGCAATGACACGCTGGGTAGCCCCTTTCCTGCTGGTGGGAGAGCAGTACCTGAAGTCAGCTTGCCATGGGAACTTGGAGCCCCAACGCTTTGAGTGCTGAAAAGCTAGTATCTCCGATTACTGCCCTGAACTACTAAGTGGTTTATTGGCAGGTGCATCTAAAGCCTTCTCCCTGGCCTTCACCCTTGACCTGTGAGGAAGGAAGAGCAGCAGGGGCAGCAGCCCTTAGCTGGAGAATTGTGCAGCAGCCCGACGCTGCCCCCTGCAGGATGCAGGAACCAGCACCCTCCACAGCTTAGGGCACTCGGCTTCTGTGGCCCCATCCTTGCCAATCAAGTCACTTGGCTGGCTCTGGTCTATGCTCCACACATGGTAATGCCTGAAGACACATTTAGAAAGGGTGGCAGAGGTCCACAAGGCCAGAGATAGAACCAGACAAAATTACGATCGGCCCCAACTTTCTGGTTCTGCTTCCACGGAGGAGTCAGGGTAATGATGGTCAAGATTGCTAAGAGAAAGGGTGTGTTTGACAGACTGCAGTGATGGGTTTCTGAGGGGGTCGACTACTCCTGGGATGTGTGCAGATGGCAAGATTCAAGATCTTCATAAAGGAGAGTCTTTCTTCCATCGCACATAGCTCGGTTCTCAGCAACTCTGGGGCAGGAGGATAAAAGAATGATGTATAGATTCCAGTTCTGTGTTGAGTTGGAGCAAAAGTCTTCTAAGTGTGATCCTCTTGCGGTCATGACCTGGCGAAAATGATGTGTCTCTCCACGGTGCTCTGATTTAACTTATTTTTCAAAAGATTGAGAAAGAGGAAACTTGAATATTTTCCATCTGCTCATTCACTCTCCATTTGCAGTGGCCGGTCCAGGTCAAAGCCGGGAACTCAGAGCTCTACATGAGTGACAGGGGTCCAAGGAACTGGGTCATCTCTTGCTGCTTCCCCCTGTGACTCAGCAGGGAGTTGGGGTGGAAGCGGAGCAGCAGATCAGCAGCCAGGACCGCAGCTGGCACGCTGACAGATGTCAGCATGGCAGGGAGCGGCTTAAGGCTGGTCCCTACTCACTGCTGCAGAGACTGTGCAGAATGGAGCCTTGGCATTCTGGGTGCAGCTGTGCTGTGCGGGTGGCTGCTCAGCAGGCGGACCCCTTGCCTGTATGGGAAACCTCTGCTTCACATGGGGTGAACCTGGGTGGGAAAAGAGAGACTTTATCCCTTAGAGAAATAGAGGACAAGGACTTGCCTTACTTACCTGCTTGGCAGCCAGGGTGCCATCCCAGGATCTGGTCTTGACAAACAGAGATGGTCCCTGGAGGAACTGCAAATATTAGCTCCCATTCTTTGCCCCGCCCTGCATCCATAACCTTTGCCATGTGATTCCCTAAAGGGACATAATCTGTCTTGCTGTTCTTGACTTTGGTCAATAGGATGCCAGCAGATGTGATGTTGCAGAGGTTGGAAGTGCAATTAGCCAACTCAGCATTATGTCTTGAGCTTCTGCCTTTCGTATGAACAGACACGCCAGGTCTAATTGAAAAAAGAATAGGAGAAAATGTTTAGATTGTACGCAGCCTCAGGTCTGGGGGTGAGCATGGTCACAGCTTAGATCAGCTAACCCCCATCTGACCCTCAGACCAAAACACCACCGTAAACTGCTTTGACCTGAAACCACTGAATTCTGCAAGGGTTTTCTTTCACAGAATCCATGTGTTAAGAGCTGACTGAGTTATTTAGTCAGGGGATTCTGAGCCTGTAACTCCTGACCCCTAGGGAGGGGAACGGTGCAGAATTTGTCGCCAGAGATGAGGCCCGGTGTCTGCACCCACCCAGCTGCCCTGCGTTTTCATCTGATTTCTTTCCCTGGTTTGATGGCCTTCCGAGTTTTTCTATTTGGCAACTGACTTTCTCTTTAACTATTCCTGGGTGAGTATCTATGACTTTCAGATAATGACCCTGTCTGAAGCAGTCTTGGTTTGTTTTAAAATGAAGGGGCTGAGCAAAGCAAAGACATGGGCAAGCCCCATAGTGGGAAAAAGCAGAGTCTTGGGCCCAGGCACCCTCGGTTGCGGTGGCAGTGTAAGGGAGTAGCTGGTGTTTTCATGGCATGCCTTGCAGGACCTGCACAGCTCTGCCTTCCTGCAGAACACAGGAGCCATGAGGTGCGTAAGGAGGCTGTGATGCCAAAGGAGGGGACAAAGTTTGCTAAGCCGAAAACGGCTGTCCCGATCTCCGCACACTGAGCACCTCAATCGAGCTCTCTTTGGATACTCTGACTCTTTCTGATATGGTGAAACACTAGTGAGGAAAGGGGGATAAATCATGAAGTGATCAAAAGAGCTTCCACTGATAGGCAGAAATCCTCTGGAATAAACCTCTCCAGCATGCCATCCATTAGCCTGGTTTCAGTAATTAACAGGACTAAACAACAACAACAAAAAACTTTCAAGTGTTCAAAGCTATACTTAACGACTGCACAATCATTCATGCCCGTATTTTCTTATTCAGAGATATCAACATAAGTATAGATTTTTTTTTCTTCCTTTCTGCTAGTTGATTTTTGGTGTAGCTCATGGAAGTACGTGGTTTTTCAAAAACCTCCAAGTGTACCTAATTGGATGGTATAATAAATGCCAGATTCTCCAATATTTTACATAAAGTGAATGGATATATGTTTGCCATTATTGTCATAAACCAGAAAATCAGGGAAATTTATAAAGTTGACATCTTTGTGCCATGCAATCCTGGATAGATGCATTTCATTGAACACAGCATAGAGTTCCATCGCTCAAAATTTAAACTAATTTTCTTGGTATTAATTTAATATAAAATGCAAAGTATTTATTTCTTGAAATTGGATCACACTTACTCTGTTGTATATGTTAAACTTTCACTGACTAACATATACATTTTAAGTTTATTATCTTTTGCCTTTACACAAAACTCTTGGCAGACAGTTCCTAATGCATATATTTTGAAGATAACGGAGTCTGTTTCTCGTCAGTTCTAAATTTAAATGCTTTTCTTGATGGTTGAAAACGCTTGAAGTCAGGGAATTAGGGGGTAAATTTAGTCCATTTGTACTTCTTCAAAGAATTAAGAATTTACACAATAGATGAAAGTTTACTAAATACTGTCCGCATTCTGGATTTCTAAAGGCAAATAAGGAGTGACCACCCTTACATACTTCTAATTCATGTGAAACGGCTAGTTTCGGAGAGCGAGTATGGGGGACAGCAGGGAGGAGAGGAGACGCAGCAAGAGAGTCAAAGAAAAAGTGAGCAGGACCTCTCATCGCTGAGCATGAAGAGGAAAGAGCAAGCACGCAAGTTGCAACGCGAATCAGATCAACTGGAAATGTCAAGCATGAATAAAAACACAGGGCATGATTCCTACATATATGATTGTCACTTACCCCGTTTTCATATTTTGTACATGCACACACAATTTTTACACAGAACACCCCTCAGTCGTGTCACACAATTCATCACTTAATATGTTGTGTGTATTTTTTATGCCAACAATTTATTTCAACATATGCATTTAATCACTATGTGAACAGTCTGTAGAATTGAAAAAAAAAAAAAACCCTGTTCATCCCTTTCTCCCCCACTTCCTCGAACAGCACGGGCACCGTGGCACCGCCTGGGCCCCTGCAGCCTGTGCCTGAGCCCTGGTGCCCGTCCTCTGTCCCGTCTGCTAAAGCATCCACGCAGCCAGTGGGTCATGATTCAATCGCTTGGACCTCTCCCACTCACACGGTGCAGAAACAAATAAAATCTTTGCCGTTTTTTTTCTTCAAAGTATGCATTTTTCCATAACTTTTTGAAGACCTCACTATCCAAGGATTTCAACTTTCTTTGAAAATTTTTTTTGGGGGGGCAGTGAAATAAACTTATTTTTTTTGTTGTTGTTCTATTTTCCATGAGCTTTGTGAAGTCCTCTGGTTGTTCCAGTGCCCGGCTTCAGCAGCTCGTTTGTCACTTAATGCATGTAGGTACTGCACCCCACCACACCCCCAGAGAAAGGGCAGGGATGGGAGAAGGACTTATTTAAAATGTCCTGTGCCCCTGTCAACTAAATGTTTATGAAACACCGATTTTGTTTTCAGGGTATAACTTCAGGTAATAAGCAGGTCCTGTGGAGCGGGGATACTTCTAAGAGAAACTGAAAGAATCGGGGGGCGGGGGCGGCAGTTGGCGCTTCAGCCTGCACGTGCTGCTCCTGCTGAACAGTCAGCTCCCTGCAGATTGGAGCAGGAGCCCCGGCAGCCTTAACACAGGTACGGGTCTGGCGCACATTAATCACAGAAAGGCACTGGAGGGACGGGTGTCCCAGGGACTTTTAAAACACGTTATTTTCAGAATGGAAACAATGTTAAGTGTCCAGTAACAGGCTACTGGTTAGATAACTCACACTGCATTCCACCGGATTTGTCTGCAATTGTTTTTACATGGTGTAATAGCAAAAATCTGTGAACTGTGCAAAGATGTTTGTGATTTGTTAAATAAGGGGAAAAGGAGGCTGAGAGAATGTTTTTTTTTTTCTTCCATTTGGTAAAAATAAATTGTCTTACTTTACTCTGGAAGTCTTCACATGACTCATTCATGGTGCTTACACTGGACTAGGAGGATTACTGGGAACCTTTTATTCTTTGTGCACACATTTGCACTTGATACTGTCCTACAATTCATGCAGTTTAGCTTTGTCATTTTCAGCGATGGAAGTGAGAATATCACAGAAGACTTCCTGCTGCACCCTTTCTCAAGCCCCAGGCCTGCCGCTGAGAGGAAGAGGGACATCTGTGGCTTGGTGACTCAAGCTGTGCGGGAGTGACCGTGGGTGAAGGGCAAATGCTTGACTGTTGCTTTGGGTTCCTGCAAGTAAAAACACATGGAGGGCACAGGACACGGGGAATAGGAGCAGGACTTTGTGTGGTCTTTGGTCTTACTCTGAGGTGATGTGACCATTCCCCTGTGTAGGCTGCAGCTGAAGAGCTGCTCTGGCAGCCTTTCATACGACCAACGAGGTTAACGTAAGAACCAGGTAAAAAAAGGGGTACCAAGTGCCTGCTTCCCGAGTGGAACCACTGCTGGAATCGGACAGCAAAGCGAGTCCTCACGGTGGTGAACTCCTGGGTGCATCTCACAAATGCACAATTTCCAGCTTCTCTGGGATGTGGAAGATCAAGCCTGGGAACCGAAGACATGAAGCCTTCGCCTCTCTAACAGTGCTTTGTCCCTGGATAAGCAAGTACCGAGAAATCAAATTGGGAACCAGAGAAGAACACGTTGTACTACAAATAGAGTCACTGCTGTTCCTAGATCTAAGCCAAGCCTAGGAAAGATGAGACTGGCGCCCCTGCTCCCTGTCTGTTTTGGGGGTCACATCTCAATCCTGCTGGCCATTTTCCTGTCATGAAAATAGAAAAGAACTACATGTACTTCCTGAAGCTGAAGTGTTTTCACCTAATACCACTTGGCTTTACTGGGGCTGGTGAACGCTGAAGGAAGTGGGTGTCTGGGGTGCAATACGAGCTAGATGACGTGGACGGGAATGCTGGGTATGACGTACTTGTGACATCTGGCACATAGAAGAGGAAATTTAAGCGAGAAATGGCAACTTATTTCACGCCTAAAACTCAGCAGGTTTAGTGTTCCGAGGGGCCATCTCTTTGGATTTGCAGGATTAAATTTGATGGAGCAGAAAAGGTTCCTGTACATTATGGTGTTAATATGCTTAAGCAGACAAAATTTGAGTTGAATTTGGGAGGCATGCTTCAGGTGATGGCCAAGTCCTGTATGGTTCGTGGGTCACTCCGGCCAGCATCAGCAAGGAGCACCTTCCACTGGCCACTTGCTTCCTTATAGCTCCTTGGGGTGTGCTATCCAGAGCATGCAGAATCATTTATCATTTTGTTGAACTTCTTCCTCTGTTTCCTGGCTGAGTTATTCATGTAACATGATTCCACATGGGAGAGCCCAGCTGTTGAAGTTTTAGAATCAGGAAGAACACATTTTTACTATTATCTTTCATCTTGTCTACAGTGTGTTTTTCTTGGTTTCAATAATGATAACAGCATGCTGCCCCTCCACCCTCACTCATGCTCCTGGATGCACTTGTGGGGTTCAAACTAAAGGTGAAATCGGCACGTGGTTGCATGACTACGGAATGGGTTTGCCTTCATACACCTGGGGTGGTCACTGCTTAAGGGAAAAAAACAGAACCAAGTTACAGATCGGTGGGCAAGAGACGAGAGGTAGGAGAAAGAGTAGAGTCTAGATGACGGGAACATTTTGAGCACACATGGAAAAAGTTGGACTGTTCACAAAGACAGGCTTCAGGAAGATGGGATTGTTTGGAATACAGTAGATTTGAGCTGCTAGATTGAGATCCAGGCTGGTCTCAAAAAGGCTTGATGAAACATTATCAATTGGTTAGACTATGCACATCTCCTGAAATTGCCTTCCTCTAAGATTCTGGTTGGTATTGACCATGGCAGCTTTGACACTGCTGGAGAGTACTCTTCAGTGTCCGTGTCCCTGACTAATCTGGTTAGCCTGGGCAGTGGCTGGTGCCTACATCCCCCCTAGCTCATTCTTGAGCCAGATGTACTCAGCATTGACAGGCACTGGTTTCTTTCTGTAGGACACCCATAGCACTAGTGTCAGAGCAAAAACTGACATGGGGTTTTATCGATAAGTTTCTCCCCTGACCTGCTTTGTGGACTTCAGTTCAACAGATACCACACCAGGTATCTTAAAGGGACTACTGTTAATTATAGGTCAAATCATTTCTTTGTCCCGCTCAGTGTATTTTTCATGCCAGCTTTCTAGTAGGTTCTCCAGCATTCAAGTTTGGAACTATTTCCTGTCCTTGGGTTTGAGAAGGTGGCTCCTCTGTCCTTGCCCACTCTGCCTGCCCAGCCACAAACGTCTCCTGACTATCCTATCTAAATCATCCTTCAGGTTTCTCTCCGGGATTCCTACTGGAGACTGTATGAACTGTCCAATTACTTTTTCTGGCTGGTTGACCTCATTAGAATCTAGGTTTCATGACCGTAGGGTTTGTCTTATTGTACACTCTGACCCAGCACTGTTTCTGGCACACTACCAGCGCTCAAAGGTGCATCTGGGAACGGGACATATTGAAGATATTGTGGTGGAGTGGGTGGGCCAAAGATGACAGGACTAAATTTTGATTCCTCAAGGGCACAGGTAAAGGTTATCGTTTATTTCTTTATTTCTGCTATACAGCCTAAGTCAAACTAATTGCCGAGCGATTCAGGAACCACTCCAATATTTCTCCATGTAAACTTTCTGCTGTGTTCAGATTAGATTTCCCTGAAGAAGTCTATGATGGAAAGACTTAAAAGCAACTAACAGTATGGGTTAGAACTGTCGGTGTGTTTTAGCTTTCAAGTCGCTCAGAGCTAAGAACTAACCAATATCCCAATGAGGTTTTCCTACCAAATTTTCAAATTCCAACTTTGTTGCTCCAATTTGTGTTGTAGTTCTTGATTTCATGCTGTATAACCTTTTCATAAAACACCTTAGAACTCACAGTATTGTCACCTTTTCCCCAAGATTTAGAAGAGGCTTCAATTGTGACAGTTGGGCAAGCAGCACAGGCAAGTCTGATCTGGGGCTTTTCTTGAGTCCTGAAGAATGCTTCAGGTTTCTAAGGATCTTCATAAATTCTCATTTCCAGGCAGGGTCCCATCTTTTGGTATATCTTAGGTTTATAGACTACTTCAAACAGATGCACACTACAGAACTTCCTGGATGCTGGCCTTCTTGAAATTCTTAACGCCTTAATTGTTTCCTCATTTATTTAAAAAAAAGTTGAATAGCTTTGTGCATTGTTTTACAGACTTATTTGCTAATGGAAAGGTGGAGAGGGTGACAGAGACCTTCCATCTGCTGGTTCACTTTGCAAATGCCTTCAACCACCGAGACTGTGTCGGGCAGGGTGAAGCCAGGCCAGGATTCCATCTCAGTCACACTTGGGTCATTGTTGACAAAAAGTCATTAGCAAAAAGTTGGATAGGAAGTTGAGCAACTGGTATGATATGGGATGTGGCTCTTGAGCAGTGGTTTAATCACTATGCCCACAGGACAGCTGCTCAGCAACTGTTCATGTGCTGATAAAGGACAGGTATTAGACTCCGGGCACAAGAAACAGAGCCCCACACATTTGGTCTTTGGCTACTTCCCTGTCAAAACACAAACAGTAGCATCTGATATGCAGTTCCTGAGTGTCCTTGAATGTCACAAAGTGTGTGTAAAAATAAGCTCACTTCCAAAATCTGTTTTTCATTTTGACCTCCAGACAAATGTTAGGTTCAAGGATACTGACAGACACAGACTTTGCTGTCATATATTAAATTCAGCAGACTTAAGGTTATTCTTGGATTCTTTTGAAATGCATTAGAAATCAGATTTAGTGCTGCTTTTTAACATAACACTTTGAATCAATTGGTATCTACAATGAAACAGCAATGGAGATTTATAAGATGTGCCAAAGACAATACTTTTCCACTCACACCTAAGAGAAAGTATCTTCAAAAAGTCCACGGGACAAAATGTGCATTATGAAAACAATATCCATGGGCTTGTACAATATTTTTGACCCAAACTCAACTTCTGAATTCTGTTTTCTGTGAATTTCAAAAGTACATGTGCATTATCTGAGTTCTAACTATATCCTGAAATGTGGTTGTTTCAATCTGGTTTGGCAAATTCTCCCCATAACAGGTCTAACTAATAACCAAAACCCAACACCTCCCCTCAAACAAAACCAAAGAGTTGAGCTGAGTGACTGGCTCCTGCAATGTTTCTCAAAGACACTGTAGTAGAGTGAACAAAACCACAAAGGGAAAAACCTCCTAATTTTGGCCATCTATGAGTAAAAGGATTATAAACTGTTTCCATTTCCAGTTTATTTAGAAGGCAGCAAGTCCATATTTTTAAAACCATCAATTGTTTTCACTCATTTGAAACATAAAACTGGAAGCCTCTTTAAGTATCCAGCATTTAGGATGATTTATCTGTGCTTTTAAAATCACAGGAAATTCATTTGGGTGGGGGGGCAGGAACAAGTTGGGACTTTTTGATCAAAAATGCCTGACAAGATGGCACAGTATTTAGAGGGTACTCCAAACCTCACTGTCTTCTGTTTATTTGGATCTAGTGACCTTTGAAAGCTTTGAGGAAAGTTCCAGTCCTTGAAAACAGGCTTTTTTCCCTACGCCTCTCAGAAGTATGGATGTGTAATCACTTGTGCTGCTTCTTGGGCCGGGGTATGCCTTCCTCGTCACAGCTACCTTGACACGTGTGGAACACGAGCTGTTGAAAGAGCTCCTATAAATACTAAGCTGACTGGCTAACGTCTCTACCTTAAATACCATTCACAAAAGTCTGCAGACTATACTGCTTGCAATCCTAGTCCAAATAAGGTAGGCGTGAATGCATGCTACCTTGCTTTCACACCAGGGAAGAATTTTTCCTTCCTGAAGGGCTTCTGCATTAGACAGGAGGGAAAACACATTCAGCTTCAGTTCTGAGGTAGGAAACAGAAATGAGGAAATACAAGACCATCTGTTCGCTGTTTTAAGCTTATATGTGAATAACCCTTAGCACCACAACAAGTGAGGTCCTCCGTACACTATTGTGCTTCTGCAGTGCTCAAGCTCAGCCCGAGCACTGCACCTCTGAAAGGGTCATTCATTATGCAATACAGCAACACTACATCACACTTTGTTTGCATAACCTCACTTTACCATCACACACTCCTACAGTGACTATCCATCTTTAATGACAAGACTATGTACTGTTTTGTGGTTTTTGAAGAAGGAAAAAAGGACTATTTTATTTACAGGTGCTAGGATCTCTTTCTTTTTCTGACTGAACTAAGAAGAGATTATTTAGTTCTGATTTTGTTAACTTGGAAGTTGACTTAATTAAGCCTCTGTTGTCCTAAAACTAGACTGACCATCTTGGCAGGACAGAGGGGCCTATCACAGACCCCATGCCACCATCAACTACATGACAAGATATTTGGAATTTGAATATGTAAAGCAGTCACAATGCCCAGTGCAGAAGAGGTAGGCCTAACGAAGCACTGGACCGTCCCAGCTTTCTTCAGCCCTGAGAGAATTTCAGATTTTGTGTTTTGATAGCCCAACACTAACACATCTGAGGTCATGCAGAGTGAAATCAGCACAAAACAGATTTCAGCGGACATGGAAACTGGAGATGCCACAGCCAGGAAAGAGCCCAGGGTAAGCATCAGAACTCGGCAGACTGGAACCTTCAGCATCTACCATGCCATCCGGGACTGTGGCAGGTCCAGGACCCAGCTCATCCAACACTTCAGCGCATCGCAAACACTCTTCTGCCTCCTGGCACCCCACCAGGAACACCAGAGGCATCTGAATACACTCTGGGGCTTAACACTACCTATACTGCCTTTTGAGCTGGAGAACAGGATTCAGTGGCAACTCTTTGAACAAAAATATATGAAATTTCTTAGACATGGCTATATAGCATAGCCTGCCTTTCTTCTTACCTGATGTGTATTAGTAGACAAAGTTAGTGGACGCAGCTGAACAGATGGTCACCTAGAAATCTGACCCAGAATGATGACTTATCCTGCACAGCTGTGCTGACAATGGAGCCCTATTTTGGGGACACCCTAAAAATCCTTGACCTAATGCACAGTCCAAGATACAGTTGAGAGCAGGAACTACAATCGTAACCTGATTTCCTCTCTAAAGCAAAGAATTCAACTTATACCACACAGGGACATGACCAAAACAACCTGAAGGTGTTTCTCTTCCATTGTCAAACTGTTCAGGCAATAAGCCAGGCAACACACAATACTCTTAGCCTCTAGAGCCATTCCAGGTACCCTAAAATGGGTCTTTACACAGGTGGTTTTAAACCTTAATAGAAAATTTAAGAGCTACAAATACCAAACTAACACTATCAGTAATGGATAATTCAAGCTAAGGTTTAATTTCTCAACACTGAAATTTCAGCTGAAGTTGAGTTGACCTTAAGAAATGTTAACAATAGGGGCTCGGCAGCGTGGCCTAGTGGCTAAGGTCCTCGCCTTGATCCCATATGGCCGTTGGTTCTGATCCCGGCAGCTCCACTTCCTCTCTATCTCTCCTCCTCTCAGTATATCTGACTTGTAATAAAAATAAAATAAATCTTTAAAAAAAAAAAAGGGAAATGTTAGCAATAGTAAAATGCATTAAGGTTTTCAATTACCTGCATCGCATATCACAGAGCCCGGGTTCGATCCTTGGATCAGGCTCCAGTTGCCAGCCAATGTTAACCCTAGGGGCCACTGGTGGGGCCTGGGGTAATCAGGGGTCTAAGAGGCAGATGTAGGACTGGGATTGCCTCCCTGGCTCCAGGCTCCAGCCTTGTCCAGGTGCTTCACACACTGGAGGAAGAAACTGGCAAATGGCAGCTCTGCCTGCCTCTCGAAACGCAAGCAGTCAGACACTTTCAATTGCTCTACTGTAAATGGGAAAGTCACGTTTGCCAACACAGAAACTGCTGAAGGTCGTTTTTCACCATCAAAATTCAGACAAGCATGCCATTGCACACAGCAAAGTAGATTTGAAAACTTTATCACAAAATTACACAAGAGATTCCAGTTCAAGTTGACAGACACACTAGGTTTAAAGTGCTGTATTAAAAAAAATATGAAAACAAAAATACAGTTCATTTTGGGGCAATTAAATACTTCATTTTAAAAGAAACAACACTAAAAAGAAGAAATCTGCATCTAGGGTGTTTGCAGTTGTTCGAATTTGCTCTTTCCACTCTGAGAAGGGTGCCTTTCCAGAACATGACAGCTACCCGGTCCGATTTTTGTTCTTAAGCTGTTTAATCTATATTTGACCAGAGGTTTAAGGCTAAGTCAGGTGGCTAACGTAATGTTCTGGTGCTAAATGTGAACATTACTTTTAAATCACATTTGCCTTCCTTGAAGACCTGCATTTGCTTGTTTTAAACATCTGTAACGAGCTACAGTTTGCTAGTGCTAGAGGCACTCTGGTTAATGATCAAAATGGTGTGGCCAAATGATAACCAAGCATCATAAACGGAACACGATTCTTACACCAACACAAACCGAATCATTCTTTTCTCAATAATACAGCCAATCCAAGAAAGACCACGTTCTGTAACACTTTATCATTTCCAAATAACACTAAAAGGAGCTAGAGCAATTCACCAATTTTGTTTCCTACTATGTGTCTTGGCGAAATCTCATTCCAAATTGGTATTGGACACAGGAGCATGACATTTGCACAATGTAATATTGTAATAACAGTACTGAGGTTGATTGTGATATACCATTAAACTTGTTGCATATGAAATGGCTACATCTTAACTATTTATATAGAACATTGGTCCAATTAAATAGAGAACAGCATCTGGAAATTTATCTCCTTCAATGCTCAGCGATCAAAGGTGAACCATTCTTTCCATCATCATCTCCTGCAGGTTTGAGTCCTTGTTCACACTGAACTCTGGTGGCAGTTACAGCCTGGCCTTCACATACGCTACTGTATGAACAGGATGCTGAAGGCCATCACGACACAGCACACCGCGACGTACGGACTCTTCCGCTCACCTGTGGAGACACAAGGAGGTACACATCTTGCGTGGCTGGGAGCTACCACGGGTTGTGGCGCGGAAGGGGCGCGTCTAAGAATCAGAACGCTCTTGCCTAGGAGTTCCACACATTCTGGAGGTGGAGGTGAAGTAAACGAGCAACCAGAGGCAGCAACGACAAAACAACACCAACAATGTGCCCAAGTGCATTCATTTCCATCCTACAGGCCACTGACAGCACTGTGTGCACTGCCTTACCCCAGGCGGCAGGGCAGGGCAGAAGGTCTGACATCCAAGAGCAACCAGGCTGAAGAAACATCTATTCTCTTAAAAAATGTCTACTTAGAAATCCAACACACAGTTTTTAAGCATAACATTTCCTTCAGTTGTCATAACTCATGACGTTGGAAGAAGGGAAGGCAAAGGTCCAGAAATGAAGAGAAGCAGAGCATGGTTGGCAGAATGTACTTCATTACACTGTTTCTGGGATAAAATGTCAAGACTATTTTAATATGGTTAACGTGAGCTAGCCATGCAGAATTTAAAGATACCTATTTCTGCAAGACTTAACTTTCACACACATTTGAGGTGATGCTCTGCATGAAGCAGGCCTGAGGGTAGTTTGTGAAACTGAGCTAACCCGAGCTCGTCTCACAGTCCACTCACAGCAGAGGAGGAACGTGCCTCCGTGCTGCCCGAGGGCAGGGGACAGAGAGAGGACAGTCCCACCTTGGGTTCCTGCATCCTCTAGTAGCTAGCAATGCTCACTCTCGCCTCAGTTATGTTTTATTACAGAGGCTTAAATGCAGCTTCCTCCTAATACCCAGGTTTCTTTAGTCACCAAGTTCAGTAAACTCTGGAAAATGTCAAACTGAACTACTATTAGTAATGAAAATTCTCAAGGTCAGATTGCTTTTCAAAGCCTTCTCACTGAGCTCATGACGCCATACTGTCAGTCCCGTTTACATCACCATGCAGGCTTGGTGATAATATTCATAAAAAATGTAATTTAGATATACATGCAGATTTGAGAAACTGCATAGAAACTGTGTTTTAAAGAAGCTATCTTTTAATTTCACTTTTCCACGAACTTTTGAACTATCCCGGCATGTAAATATTTGGTGTTGCTTTTTCTATGCATAAACATTTAATGAACCACCTTCCAGTTGCAGAAAACCAGATAAGACAGAAAGTGTCATTCATTTATTTTATTTGAAAAGCAGAGCTACAGAGAGCAAGGAGAAGCAGAAAGAGAGAGATCTTCTGTCCACTGGTTCACTCCCTAAATGGCCACAATGGCTGCAGGTGGGCTGGTCTGAAGCTGGGACCACCCTCTGGGCCCTCACGGATGCAGGGTTCCAAAGACTCGGCCATCCTGTGCTGCATTCTCAGGTGCTTGGGAGCAGGACCCAAGTGAGGCAGTTGGACTTGAACGAGTGCCCAAATAGGATGCTGTAACTGCAGACAGACTTTGACCCCGCTACACCCTGTTCTTCTATCATTCTTATAAGGGCTATTTTTCATGTCTGAAAGTCTAAAAAGAAGTATTTGAGTTGTGCATCTGCTAAAAGTTAATTTTGGAAGTAGTTGTTCTTTAGTCTCAGACTCAGAATACCATAATTTACACATGGGTCTCATTTTCCTGTGTTTCATTTACTTAAAAGGGCTGGCCGTGTGGTGGAGCTAACCCTCTCTGGCTGGACCTGGAGGACATGACTCCTTGTCTGGTCGTGGGTCTGTGCAAGCCAATGGACAGTTGCTGTAATGTGATGAGATGAGGTGTCTGGGCCGTTCTCTGTGTCAAGGTAAGAGCGGCACGTTTCAGCAGCCACATCCTCAAAGCCACTTCAAGAGAGGAAAAAGCTGATGCTTTCACAGAGCTTCGTTCTAACTGAACCGTCCCACATACGACGTGTATACAGTCAAGAGGGAAAATGTGCGAGAATACAGAAAAGCATTATTTATAATGCAACACAGAAATAGATCCTACCAAGGGAAATCATTAGGAAAGCTACAAACGACGTATCTTCAACTTAGAGTAACAGGGTCAGTTGGGCGGCCCACTGAATGGAGCTGCACATACTGAACACAGCAATGGATTTTAAGTGCTGTGATGTTTTCTGCATGAATCAGCAATGTATCAGAGCTGAGCTGAGCACTCGACGTGCTCTTCCTCCTCCACTCTCCCAGCAGCTTCCACGTGGGCTCATCTGCCACTGCTTCCCGGCTTGCCTGAAGCAGGTCATCTGGCTTATGTGTCCTTACACTGACCATCAGCGGTCAGCACGGCCGGCATGGGCCACGGCAGGGATGGTTTTCTTATTGTCCTTGTCCTCTTGGTTCTTGTTCACTGCCTGGCCTTGTGCTGTGCTCCCAGGGCCTCCAGCTGCTGTGCGCTGTGTGCGACTGCCACGTGGTCTGTGCATCTACAGCAGGCTCTCTCAACTGCAGCACTCGGGAGCATCAGGAGAGGCTGTTGTCCAAGCACCCCAAGATGCTTGGCGATGTTCTGAGCTACACTAGTTTGCGCTATAGTCAGGCCTTTGTCCAGACACTCCCAGTGAGTGGCTCCGGACTGATGATCACTTTCCTGAGCTGTATCAGGACTTTAACCAAGTCAAAACTAATGATACTCCTTACAAAATTAAGATCCAAACATTAATATGGTAAGAGAAAGTCAAGAAGGACAAACTTCAAGGCAGCACAATAACAACCCTGAATCCTCTGGAAGCTCATGTTTGGCCATAGTCACTGGATCAGAACGAGAGTCTTCAAAGAGGTTCTGTCCTGTGAGAACTTGGTGTCTGTAGTATCATTGTTACAGCAAGAAACCCAAAAGGTCAAATAATTCTATGATTTCATCATCTCAGGTCTAGAAAAGAATTCTAGTGTTATGCTGACAGCTTCCTGTTGATGGGTCTTATATATTAAAATCTTAAGGGAAGAAAACATGCTCTTTGAGCCTGGAGCAATAGCCTAGTAGCTAAAGTCCTTGCCTTGCACGCACTGAGATCCCATATGGGCGCCGGTTCTAATCCCAGCAGCCCCACTTCCCATCCAGCTCCCTGCTTGTGGTCTGGGAAAGCAGCTGAGGATGGCCCAAAGCCTTGGGACCCATACAATGTTGGAGACCAAGAAGAAGCTCCTGGCTCCCGGCTTCAGATCAGCTCTGTTGTGGCCACTTGAGAAGTGAACCAGCAGATGGAAGATCTTTCTCTCTGCCTCTCCCTCTCTATGTAAATCTGACTTTCCAATAAAAATAAATAAATCTTAAAAAAACAAACATGTCCTTCAATTTATGTCATTGATGAACAGCATATTTTTTTCATAAGAAGCTTTTGAGATTCGAAGATAGTTTATGATAATCACTTTTACATGTTACACCAATCCCCAGAAAAATTTCAAAGAATTAAAAGACTGAGTTTCCATCTTTCAATCTCTGTTCAGTTGATCTCTCTGGTGAACCGTCTTCTAAATTTCTCACATCTCTGAAAACTTGGACATTAGAGTAAAATCCACCAGTCCAAAGGGAGCACCATTAATGATATAAAATCCTCAATTCCTTGTATTAGTTTGGGAAATGCAGGCCATTGTCAGAATGGCTAGCTAGATTAAAGGCCAAATGCAGGAAAAATCAAAGCTTTTATAAAAGTCTAATAAGCTTTACAAAAGAAAAAAAAAATAGTTAGGTATAAATTCAATGTTAGAAGAAGAGAACTAAAAACATTTTTTGGTTAAGAAAATAATTTCAAAAAGGAGAAGAAATTATTCATTTTTAGTCCAACTGGCGTTAAGTACAAATGCTGTGGCTTTATATACTTTTTTGGAACTTAGTTATGTCAAAATGATAAAAACTATTAATCAAGAATTCTGGTAAATCACAGCCATACAACGCATTTGAATCTCATCACCCATCATTTGCAAGTGGACCATGCACTGGTCCAACTGTTTAGTATTACATAATGGTCAACTGTATTTACACATATGATTAAGAGGCTGCTCATCTTAAATCCTTCATTAGACAGGAAATCGACCTGCAGTTATCAAAGTGGTGAACTCCACACAGCACAGCTCACTGTATAACATGGACACGCTGTGCATAAAACTATATCAATAGGTGGACATCCCTTCTGGGCCAGGCCTTTGACCTAATGGTTGAGATCATGAGTTCGGGATGCCCATGTCCCGCACCAGAGCGCCTGCTTTCCATTCCCAGCTCTCGCTCCTGATCCTTGGCAGAAAGCAGTGATGGCTCAAGCGTGGGATTCCTGATGCTCACACAGACCAAAAATGATCTCCTGGTTCCTGGACTTGGCCCTGCAACCTTTGGGAAATAAGTCATCAGACGGGAGCACATTCTTTGTCGCTGTTTCTCACACAGTAATAAAGAAAAAGGAAACAAACAGAAATCTCAGAACAAAGCATGCATAGTGTCTACACCACCTAACACCTTAATTAAAGCACCTTCGTAGCTTTCTATCTCCCTGATACTGAAATACTATGAAGTATCGAACAAATTTAGATTTAAGTGACACAAGGGAGTGCTGTGAAACCCCATAAGGTTTTGCATAAATGCATAAAATTGTGAAGTTTGCATTTTGCAAACTGACATTAGATTTATGTGCCTATGATAAATGAATTGGTTACCAATGTTACAACTGAAATAGACGGATAGTATAGACACTTACCAATTCGAGCACACTTCCAAAATATACCCAATAGTCTGCATAGAATGAAAAAGAAAAAAATGGCTATTGGTTACCAGGAAAGACAAATCATTTCTCATCTTAGAGAATTATTCAGATATATGCAATTTAGCCTGTAATGCTCTATTTCAGAACTGAAATCTGCCTGCTTGACATGGAACAGCCATTTGCTGTGCAAGAAAGGAAACAGTAACTCATCTTTCATTACTCAATATACACTGCTACAGAATGGAGTATACATTTGTCAGAGGTCCAATCTGAACAAAAATAATGGACGAGTTGTAAAAATTTGCGCAAGGGCTTACTACACTCAAGATTTAATTGTTAATTTGAGAATAAATGAACACAGGTTTTGGATGAATTGTGACACTGAAAGAACACTAAAACTTGTAAATATTATAGAATAGAGCATTTAATACAATTATCAAATCAAATGATATTATTTCTGTGTCATTATATGCAGGATTATAATAAAATATGCAATTATGTTTAGAAAGGAAACTCCCAATTAAGAGGCAATTGTACATCAGTTCACTGAATATGGCAACACATATTAACCCGGTAATAAGATGAAGTAGAATAAAGATGTTCACTTAAATTCTACTAGCTGTTAGGAATTAATTACTAATTAATAATTCTCTAATTATTTGCCATGTATAAAGAGTAACAGCATTGAAAAAAAATAACCAATCTAGTCATGAATGAACAGAGGCATCTGAGAAAAGTAAACACTGTTGACATTACAAAGATAAACTAACATCTATTGTGTACGTTACAACTGGGTCAGCAAAATCACAGTACAAAACAAAAATGGTCAATTCCATGGAAATTTACATTATACCTTCTGTGCTCAAACAAACAGCTAATAAATCATGACGTCTTGGAGAGATAAGACTCAGTGAAAACCCTGGTTCCGTTAAATTCCACACATGCTCCTCTTCTGATTTTCTGACTCCAGAGGTCGGGCGGGGAGGTGAATTAGCACCAACTTTGTGAAATTACAAGCTGATAATTACAGGTTGATTTCAGAGAATGGAAATTCTGACGAGTAAATCAACCTCATTATGGGACTATACGGATATATATATATATATCTATCTCCTCAAAGTGTAAACATACATATATTCCTCAAAGTAATAAAGTAATACAGATCATCTTAAAGACCACGCTATTCTTTACTTCAGTTCTTGTTACTTACTGTTTGAGAAATTCACTTTGTCTTTAATAGTACTCACCACCACTAAGTTATGAGGGTAACTGAGTGAATACCCAGAAAGACCCTAGAGCAATTAACACAGGCTGTGTTACGTAGGATACAGATGCTGATGCCGCTCCAGGTATCTCTTAAACTTGGCTCATGTTTCCTAATTAAAACCTGGAAAGCAACAGGTTGGGCACTTGCAAAGCCATGGTTGCTGATTCCAAGAACCTACTGATTATAACACATACTCATCTAACTTTGAGACAACAGAGTAAATTCAGGCCACCAGAATCTCCTTCCTGGTAGCCTAGAACTTGGCAGAAAGCAACCTGAAACTCCAGGATCAGAGAGCAAAGCTTTCTTCAGTCCTAATATTCTGGAAATATTGTTACCACTTAAAAAATGCTATGCTCAGTTAAGCACATCACATTTCCTAACTGAACAACAAAAAATCCTAACAAGGTAAATCAAGAGACACTGATTTTTCCCCACCTATTTTCATCCCTATACACATTTTTGTAATATTCCAATTTAAAAAAATCTTTATTTAAAAAAATATGTACTCAGTTGACAAAAATCAATACAAATATGTTGTTCAGTTTCTATGGCTATCTTCCATTATATGTTTCTGTTGATGTTGCTACTGGGTCAAAAAGTGAGAAAGACAAAGCAGCAATTTTTTCCTTTATTCATTTTTTTAAGCATCTATAGCAGCAAGAAATTCAAGTTATTTTATATGTTGGAGTCATCAAAGAGTGTTTTATAAATCTGCTGAGTCATCTATACCTAAGCATGGTATATTTGTAAACTGAAAGGAAAATTGATTTTCAAATGCATAAAAATACATAATTGTAACAGAAAGGGACACAGGATTGTAACAATTTGTTCTACAGAAAATATTTCTTCATAAAATAAAAGATTTATGGATGGAAACAAAGACCAAAAAATGGCTTCAATAGTTGATGGCATTCATCTGTACTACAAAATGCAAAAGAAGCCATGCTTTGTTACTGACGTCTACTGTGGGAGAAATACACTGCTCTCAGCCCCTGCTGGGACTCGGCCGCCCTGAGCAGTCCTGTCAGTGCAGCGTGTCTGGAGGTATTGCTGCTCCCGAGAAAGCAAGGGCAGACACCTCCACCTGCCTCCACCTGCAGCAACCCTGCGCACTGTGAAACACTGCTCACAGCATCAGAAAGGTGCAAGTGTGCTAGTGAACGACCACAGGATTATTTGTTAATGACACAAGCACAAGTCTCTTATCAGAGAGACATCGTGATACCAGCGTTCAGGAGGCTGTGGTTCAGAGCCTTGCCTGGATTCTACCGTGTGAGTTAACTACACATTAACAATCTGGATTACGGGCGAAAGGAAAGTAATTCCAACTGCTTGAGCAATACATTAAGATGATATAAATCAACAAATGGGCAAAGTCAATTAAATGGCCAAGAGTGCTGCAATATAATCCACTTGATCTTAGCCAAAAGGCCGAGAAGTTATTGCAGTACAATTCAGACCCGAGGTAGGACAGGGGAGAGATGCTGTCCGCACAGGCGTGAGTGCACGCCCGCTAGAGCCCTCAGGCCGACCCAGGGAACTCACCCACACACGGCTCCTTGCTGCCCAGCACTTTTCAGGTTACTGTCGAAATTTAAATACAATAAAACACCACAAAAATACAGATTTTGCATTTAAAAAAAAAAAAAAAACAGAGCAAGCAACATAAGGTATTATCGCCAAACTAAACTACACTTAGGAATTTAATTGTCTAATGACTTGCATGGTAATTTATATTCAATATAAGAACTAATTTGGGTGATTAGATGTCATTAATAACATACCCAGTTTTATTTCTGTCCAGCAGGCTGGGTGCCAAGGAGCGGATATAAGCACAGGTACATATAAGCAGCAAGATTACAGTCAACAGACTCTGAAAATTGAAAATGGCAGACTAAAAAAGAGGAGAAAAAATAATATAAGAAAAATTGCATGTGATAAAAATTGCCAGACAATTCCATACTGAGAATGCTTTACTTTCTTCAAAAAGGCAAACAAAATGACACCTGACAATACGTAAGACTAGGCTATTCCAAACATGTATTCCCTGTTCAGGGCAGGGGACGCAACAAAGGAAAACCTAAATCCAACAATATGAAAAACGCCAGCATCCAACCTAATGGCCACAGGTGGGTCCACAGGACTCCCTCAGTGCAGATGTTCCCGGAGTGGACTGCGCAGCGATCCTGAAGTGGCCCTGCCCTGGCCGGAGTGGTCAGGGGGACCTCAGAGAGCCCCCGAAGTGGCCTTGCCCTGGCAGGAGTGGGCAGGGGCCCTGAGGACACCCCTGACCTTGCTGTCCTGTCTGTAATGCAGGGAGGAGTGCAGGAGATACATGTTGACTACAATTTCTTCCAACTCTGAACTTCCTAGCTTAGAAATGCTTTAAACATGACACTGTTGCCCACGTACTGACACACAATCTCCTAAAACGCGGTGAAATTCAGACACTTGCTTTTTCTACTGTCCAGTCAACATTATTCATCATTTAATACTCATATCGAAACTGAAACAGAGATAGACTTTAGAAAAATTTAGCTTAAGTGTTCTCTTTTCCAGTAATTGGGCTTGAGTCATCTGTGTCTCTTTCACTTTCGTGTAAACTTTCTATTCCATTCCCCACAGCAAATCTTGGCACGTTACAATTCAGTCTCACAGCAGGGTGAATGAACACGGTGTTATCAGACCACACTTCCAGCACAGATGTGTTGACCCACACAGTAAGAAATGACTGAATAATGAAAGCATTTTAAGAAAGAGAAATAATATTCCTGTATGTAGACTAACATCCCATTTTTATGCTGGTTGATAAAATGTATTGATCTCATACAGCAGCCAGCAGAACACTAATTGCGTAAACTTAGAACCATTTTCCAAAAAACTAGGAATAAGACAATGACTTAGAGTCCCAAACTCTTCCTTGCAGATTAATGGTTAACTGAAACATCCCACAGTCCCATGCTAAAGACGTGGGGGAACTGAGGAAGCTGGCTGCACACAAAATGACACCCCTTCCATCCATTATCCTGTGCGAGCTGGACAGACCTACACACAGAATATAAAAGCTGGGACACAGCAGGAAAGTAGGAAAATCTGTCTCTCACCTTTCCCCTCTCTGTCCCACCGTATTCCTGAATGTGTTTCTGTGATTTCCTTACTTAAAAAACTACAACAACAAAAAAATTAAAAAGTTCTAACTGTAACTTTGCCTTTCAAATAAATAAAATTTAGGACTTAATGGGGTTAAAATATGTTAATCAACAGTCTTCATGCATTACCATCCAGCTGAAAGACAAAACAGAACGGATTACATCTGTGGTAGGAGCTGGGAGAGCAAGCTAAACCGTTTAGGAAAAGCCTTGACATGAAACACACAGCTCTGGGGTCAAAGCAGAAGCTGAAGCACTTCAAACACACGGAAGAACACAAAAGCAGAACAGACTCATATGCCAGTTTCTCAAGACTGGAACACAGCATGGTCAGGTGAATTCCTGAATTTAGAGTAAACTTAATACTAACAAGTTATTTTTGAAACAGCTGATTCTGATGTTTAAACAGAAAATGAATGAGAAAAGCCAGGAGAATCTTAAGAACTAGCCTTGCAAGAAATTGTTAAAATTTCCTTTAAAAAAAAAAAGCATTTGCGCGAGGGACAGAGAGATCTTAAACCTGCTGGTTTACTCCCCAGATGGCCACAGCTGGAGCAGGCTGAAGGTCTTCCAAGCGGGTGGCGCAAGCCCCTTGGGCTGTCCTCTCTCCTCAGGCCATCAGCACGGGGCGGGGCAGGGAGCACAGCAGGGGGCAGGAACCAGTGCCCAGAGGGGATGCAGGCATCGCAGGCGGGGCTTTAGTCACAACCATACCAGGTGGTCCCTATCATCCCTTTTTAAAATTTTATGATACGTGCAACTATAAAAAACCAAGACAATATACATATTTGCTATCTACCAATATTCTTTTTTTATTTTTAAAGATTTCTTTACTTTTCTTGGAAAGGCAGACTTGCAGAGAGGAGAGAATGTTCTTTCACTGTGTTCAGTCCCCAAGTGGCTGCAATGACCTGAGCTGAGCCGAACTGAAGCCAAGAGCCAGAAGTTTCTTACGGCTCTGCCACAGGGATGCAGGATCCCAAGGCTTTGGGCCAACCCCAACTGTATTCCCAGGCCACAAGCAGGGAGCTGAGAGGCAAGTGGAGCAGCCAGGACACGAACTGGGGCCCATATAGGATCCCAGCAGATGAAGGTGAAAACTTTAGTGACTAGGCTACTGTCCTGGGCCCATCTACCATATTGTTAATGACCAAGTAATTGTATGTTAAATATGGGTATGTGGGAAAAAGGATGCAATATTTTATAATGAGTACATCTTTAGTGTGCAAACCTTTATGCAAAGGCAGGAAGATACAGTGGCTGTATCTATATTATTCTTTAACTCTCATATTTTAATAATTGTTATTTTTGTGATGAAACGCTTTATGTATATAGGAAAGGTATAGTTCAACACATTGTGACTGTGAAGTAAATTGGGTTTTAATTTTGTAGCTTTGAAACATGCTAGCTAATGATCAAATACGAGCAGAAAAAACAAGGTCTTAAAACTCTTTTCTTCCAAGGGTCATATTTTGACATGTATATGAATATGTTAATGAATAGCATGAGACCACAAGCTCATGAAACAGATTCCCAGCTGGCTAGGAGGACCAAACTTGCATTTAGTGTGCAGTCTGGGGACAGAGCCCAGGCTCTGCAGACTCAACCAGACCCAAGATGCGGGGAGTCCCTGCCCTCTTGCACCAGCTGGCCAGCACACAGGATGCAGCTCTTGTGGCCTGGCTCTGCCCGGCCTGCTGGATGCTTCTGGAGTGTGCCGACAGATGTGTGCGGAAGGCTAAGAGGCTACAAAGTCGGATAAGTGGCTACAAGTCTTGTTGTCCTACCTACCCTGTCCTGTCTTTCAAACAAACACTGACTACTGAGTCAGATAGCCATTCTAATCAACCAAGAATATGATGTGTATTTTCAAAACTAAGCATTAGAGCACAGTAGCAAGTGATGGCTTGTGGGTAAAGAATGCTGTTTTCACGAGGAAAATGGCTTCAAAAGGACCCAATCCAGATGCGCAAAGGAGAGAAGCAAGCACAGGGCATTTTGGTTGCGGCATGAAAGGAGGCTGATGTTTCTGTCTGAGAGAAAAACTGGGATTTTCAGTATGAAAATGTTAATGGGAATAAAGGAAGCTGATCACATTATAAAGGGCAAAGACGATTCCAATACGTAAATTCACTTAATGAGTTTGGTATTTGTTTCAGATCCCTTAAACCATGAGTCTCTCCCAAGGTGCTGTTTGTTGCTGCCCAGTGACCTGACTCATTCTTCAGGGTGCCCTCCTCTGGGAGGGCCTCCCTGTGCCCACACTGCATGCTCTGTGGGGTCAGCATCCTCGTGCCCACACATTACTCACGACCTTTCCTAGCAGGGCTCCTGTCAGACCACACCACCACTGATTTCCTGAGATCTAGACTTAGCAAACAAGCACAAGGTAAGCACTGCAAAACGCTAAGCGGATAATTAGCACTTGAGTGAGCCTGAGAGCACACTCAGACTCCGGAAGAACAAAGACAGCAGAGCAGCCCGCTGAACACAGGATTATGCTAACTACCAGAGAAGCATCCGCAGCCGTGGTCAGACTCCCATGAACCTGGGAATGTTACCATGGAAAGCCAGATGATGAGCAGACCTTTATAGATTGTTAAATATTCTTACGTATGGGCACACTAACTTAGGTGAGTAGCAGTGGTCTGCAGTGCCCAAGCCGGCCCCCAGAGCCCCCGGCAGCTGTGCGGATGTCTCCCCCTGCGGATCCCAGGCTTATACCTAGTTATTGCTTTGGCTGGTAAGCCAAATAAGCAAACTATGAGAAGGGAAAAGGACTTTTCCAGGGCAGGCAAATCTATACAGTGTTTTGTTTCTCCGTCTGTTGTACTTAAAACAATAATCAAGGGACAGAGTTTTACAGCCAGGGGTATTAAAGCTTGACAGGTTCATTTTAGCAGATGTTACTCTTAACTAAAGATGTTGTATCGATAGTTTGCATTTTACTTACACAAACATGATTTTAAAAGACAATAAATATTGCAGCAGGTCTTAAATGCAGAAGATACCCTATACTTTCCAATGCTTTTGTTTTTGAGAATAGCCCTTTTTCCTCATTGGGGCAATACTATGAAACAGAGGTTTTATCCTTGGCTAAGCCTGAAAGTTACAAACCAACTGTGTCAGTAACAGCGCACAAAATCAAGTTAAAGTTTCCATCAGGGACTTCCATAATGTTTTAACATAGTGATTACAAAATAGAAGCAAACGAGGATGGCCCCTAACAGACCACACGTCTATTAGGGCAAGCTAACAATCTAGACCTGCTCAAAGTTAAAAACGTTCTCCCCCCATTCCCAGGGCAGCCATATGGTGAGCACTGCTGACAACTGGATAAATACAGACACTGGCCTTTTCCCTGTGCGTAAACACTGTACTCACAAAGAGGTTTTTTAAAAAATGGAGTTCTACTCTATATATTTTCTACAGCTTCCCTTGCAATGACAAATTCAGAATGAACATCACGCCAGTATCCAGAGGTGCGCTCCACTCGCCCCAGTGTCCAGCACAGAGCCATGGCTGAGGAGCTGCAATGAGTCGTGTGTTCTGGGACCCTTGCGTGTGTGTGGTCCCGGTCCTGTTTACTTTGTCTTGCCTTGACTTTGGATCTGTCAGGAAGGATCATTCTGCTAACCTTCAATGATCAGCAGTTGGTCTCTAGCATCCCCAAGATTATAAACATGCAGCAGTCAAGTTCATCCGCCTTTGCTCTGTGCATATTTTACAGGGCGGGGGGAGGAACAGTACTAAACTGCTGGGTAATAACAAGTTTCTACAAAGTCTTCACCAATTTATGTTTTCACTGAATTGAACTCTTCTGACATAATTTACAATGGTACACAATTTTTAAATGGACAGTGACAAATACTGGCAATGAAGCTCTTCTTAATGTAACAGATTCCTATTCTGTTGTAACAAATCACCACAAACTTGGTGACTCAAAAAACATATAAACAGATACTATGTTTCTGGATGTCAAGGGCCTCAGGTGGGTTAGACAACGGGTGCTGGAAGCTCTGGCCAGGAAGCAGTTCCTTGCCCTGTCCACCCTCTCAGGGCCATGCCGCTCCTGGCTATAAGTCCTGCCTGAGCCTGAATTTGGGAAACACACATTCTGTGACTGACTACAACAACTACCTCTCCCCAATCTAGGCAAATCTTTCAACATGAAAATCTCATCACCAGATGCAAAACTCCTTTGCCAGGTAACACACTCTTTGGTTTTTGAGGAAAAGCATTCGGCTTACAAATATCAAAACTATGCCTATTAATCTCTCCTTTTCATAAAAAGATATTCCGTAACAGTCAGTTCCTTAACACACGGCTGCCTGTGACGCTCCCTTGAGCACAGGTTGGGGAAATCTGCTGCCATATAAGTGCAGTTGGTGTCCCGTCTGCTCCACTTCCAATCCAGCTCCCTGCTAAGTGCCTGGGAAAGCAGACGGGAGCCCGAGCATCTGGGCCCCTTTCACCCACGAGGGAGACTGGCAAGAGGCTCCTGGCTTACATCTGCCACAACGTGGGCACTTGCGGCCACCTGAGGAGTGACACAGCAGATGCAAGATCTTTGTCTTTCCCTCTTTCAGACCAACAAATCTTTTAAAAAAAGAAAAAAATGGGTGTGTGAGATTCAGCGATGCTGCCCTGCCCTTCGACCTGATCGGGGTTAAGCTCACTTCCCCGCGTGGCTGGGAGGCTCCCAAGACCCTAGAGTCCTGCGCACTGCAGGCTGTCAGAACGCTCCGATCTGATCAGAGCTTCTCACGTGCTTGAGGTAACTAGGGTTATAACACTGCGTTAGCACAGCCAAATCAGAAGAAAATAAACTTGCTGCATCAGTGTGAAGTGAATGCGCTGAGGCTCTAGAAAACATGCCCACAGTTCCCAGTCTTTCACCTGGCCGCCGATGCGCAGGACACAGCAACTCAGCACTGCGCAGGCGCAGGTGAATCAGGGCCGCGTTCCCCAGCTCTAACGTGAGCTCCCCCCAACGCTGATCAACTTATAAAACAGCCTGTATGCTCACGGTTCCTCGCAGACTGAGCAATTTTTTTCAGGTTCAATATTTAATCATTTTATCTAAAGACATGTTTTCAGTCATTCTTGCACGACAGAATGTACCTATCAGCCTTGAATGGAAAACCAAAAGTTTAATAATGTTTATAAAACAAAAATTTTATAAATAAAAATTATTAAAATTACCGTTTCACACCCTCTGTCCACTGAATACTCAATGACTGGCTCCTAAGCACGGTTAACCCGCAGTGAGAACCTTGATTAAACACGTCATTACCCTGTTTTGGCTCCTCCTCCCGTGTTTACTTTTAGGACTATGAAAATTGCAAAATGAAACTATCAGAGTACTTGAATAAAGAAGGTATAAACGGGTCCAGCCTGGTAGCCTAGTAGCTACATCTTTGTCTTACACGTGCTGGGATCCCATAAGGGCACTGGTTCGTGCCCTGGTTGCCCCACTTCCTATCTAGCTCCCTGCTTGTGGCCTGGGAAAGCAGTCGAGGATGGCCCAAAGCTTTGGAACTTTGCACCTGCATGGGAGACATGGAAGAAACTCCTGGCTTCTGGTCAGCTCAGCTCTGGCCACTGTGGCCACTTGGGGGTGAACCAGCAGATGGAAGATCTGTCTTTCCTTCTCTATAAATCTGACTTTCTAATAAAAATAAATAAATCTTAAAAGAAAAAGTATATACAAAATATGGTTCTGTAAGAACTTATAAGACATAAACACACTGGGACGAAAAGACAGAGAAGGGAAAACGATTCTCTGACCAATTAAGTGGTGTTCCAAAACAGGAGGGAGCTTTAAAAGTAAACAGAAAATTCCCACTTCGTGTTCAATCCACTTCCCAAGGAAAGTTCCTCAAAGGCTGGACTGCACACAGGGCAGTTCTGCTCACAGAGTGCTGGAGTCTGCCCACAGGCTGTGTACTCACTAGTCTCAACAGCACCCAGAGACCCAGCCTTTCCCAGGGCCCCTGGCGAGAATCTCCAAGAACTCAGGCTGGACAACGAGGTGCCATTTATGCTCAGGAGCACAGCACATGGCAGGCAGCTGCCATACCCATATCTGCTACCGCTGCCAGTCTTGGCTGCTCCACTTCTGATTCAGCCCCCTGCCAATGTGCCTGGGAAAGCCGAGGAGGAAGGCTCAGGGGCTTGGCCCTCTGCATCCACAGGAACCTGGAAGAAGCTCCTGGACTTGGATTGCTGCAGCTCCAGCCGGGGCAGCCACTTGGGGGTGAATCTGTGGATATGAGCGCTCCATTCTCTCTCCCCGCAACCCTCTCTGTAACTCTGCCTTTCAAATAAATAAATTATTTTTTAAAGAAAGCTTTAGGGCCCGGTGCCATGGCCTAGCAGCTAAAGTCCTCGCCTTGAATTCGCCGGGATCTCATATGGGTGCCGGTTCTAGTCCCGGCAGCTCCACTTCCCATCCAGCTCCCTGCTTGTGGCCTGGGAAAGCAGCTGAGGACAGCTCAAAGATTTGGGACCCTGCACCCATGTGGGAGACCCAGAAGAAGTTCCAGGCTCCTGGCTTCGGATTGGCACAGCACTGGCTGTTGTGGTCATTTGGGGAGTGAATCATCAGACGGAAGATCTTCCTCTCTGTATATCTGACTTCGTAAAAAAAAAAAAAGCTTTAACCACTTTGCTGAACAAGACCCTTCTCTAACAGCTAACAGTATCTTGCAGCTTCAAAAGCTGACAGTCTCCCAGGTATGAAATTCAGTTTTCACTGACATACTAATGTGTCCACCTTGGCTGAAGCCCTAGAGCAGGAACTGAAGTGTTCAGAACTGCCCCTGGCTACACTCTCACTGTGGACTTTGGTACCCAGATAAGCAATGACACCCACTGAGACAGGAGGGCAATGGATCTTACAGCCTTCTTCCATCCTCTCACTGCGCTTCCATCGAATGAGCAGAGACTACCACAGGGATGCTAACCGAGGTCTGAATCCTGGCTTCCCAACTCCATGTGGGATCCCAGGCAACGTTGCAGCCTGGGCCCCTCTCCCTTGCCCGGAACCTCCTGGCATGGCAAGTGCTGCTCAACGGTGCCACGGCTCCTTTTGGAGCAGTTAGCCTAGAAAGGCTCATCTTCCACAGGGTGGCTGCTTCTAGCCAGGTCGCAGGCCAGGAGGCCGAGGAGTCAACTTCACACTCCAGGAAAACAGCAAGCCATCAAGGGCGAGTCCTACTGTCAAATGGAACAAGGACAAAATGTGACCAGAACAAGCACAGCTTATCCGCCCATGTTTACACGGCAGACCCTGGACACAGCAGCTGAGAGGGAAGACAAGGCAGAAGGCCTTGCCAGGGAGAGGTCTCCCACGTAGCTGCCCTAAGTGGCTGCTGGTCTCCCCAGGGGTGTAAGGGCTTTGTGCTGCGTGCCCTCACAGCAGAAATTCTAACTTTGGGGGAGGGAGGCATGGTAGCTCTTCTTACAGTAATTGCAAACATGCACACTTTCTCCAGAAACAGGCTTCCTGCATTGGGCCTTCACATGGCTTCAGAGATTTCAGTCACGACCAATAACGCTATCTGTCCCCTGGCCACGCCGACTTCACTTCTTTTCCTGAGTCTGGAAATGCAAGCATTTGGGTTCAAGCATCTCTGAGGGGTCTACAGGGTCAAAGGAACGTGCAACACCAAAACCTCACTTTTGGGGACCCAGGACAGACACCCCTCCACAAGACATGCAAGGAGCTCGCAGTACACAGACCCGCCTCCGCAAAGGATGCCAATCCCGCCTTGGGAGAAGGAGGGCCAGTGGCTGCGGGCCTGTTGCATCAACAGGTGACGTGCAGTTAGGATCAGGAGCCGGGGCCAGCGCGGAGCGAGAAACAGGGAGAGCAGAGCCAAAGCGGACAGCCCAAGGGGGAACCCGAGCAGCCTGCACCCCTCACAGCGTCAGGCAACACCCAAAGCCCATCTCCGAGGCACTGCCTGGGAGGTGCAGGCTCCGGCACCCCGGGGTACCCCTCCGATCGGGCTCGGAGGGGCGGGCAGGAGCCGGTCCCATGGCCCCCGGGGACCAGCCCGCGCGGCCCCCAAGCCCCATCCGGGGCCCGCAGTCCCCAGGCGCCGCCCAGGGACCCCTCGGGAACCCCACTTCTTACCATAGTGAGCTCGGTGCGGCCTCAGCCACATCACCTTTCCGGGCCCGGGGCGGAAAGGGCGTGCTCGCCCCGCCTGTCCTTCTCGGCTCCTCCTGCCATTCGGTTGGGTCTATCCCGGCACCGCCTCCGGAGCGGCGCCAATCAGACGCCCGGATAGGCTGCTTTCTGCCGGAAGAGGCGGGACCTGGGCGGAGTTCCGCGGACCCGCGGAAGCAGCCGACGCTCTCATTGGCTACGGGGGTTTGTTCCTGGGGAGCGGGCATTTCAGAGGAGACCGGAAGTGGAGTCCCAGAAAGGTAGGGTCCGGAAGTGGCTGCCTCTCTTTAAATTAGTTATGGTCCGTCCCCTTCAGTTTTCCTTCGCCTTCTTCGTTGATTTATTTTCTTATTTTAGTTAAACTTCTCCTCTAAGATTCTCCTCAGAATGTGAGCTCCTGAACCTGCCGCTTGTACGCCCCTCGGAGCTCCAGGCCTAGTCCGCGCGACTGTCGGGGCTCCCGGCCCTCCCCTGTACGCCTGTGGAGACTGCCGGGCATCTGTGTGTCTGTGGGGGCTCCTGGCCCCCAGCCCCCCGCCCGCCTGTGGGGGCTCCCGGCCCTCCCCTGTACGCCTGTGGAGACTGCCGGGCATCTGTGTGTCTGTGGGGGCTCCTGGCCCCCAGCCCCCCGCCCGCCTGTGGGGGCTCCTGGCCTCTGTGTGCCCGTGGGGGGGGGTCCCCGCTCTTGCTCGCGTGCCCCCCTGACTCCCAGCTTCCCCCACGTGTTCTGCTGTTGGCTTGTCTAGGGGGTGTTGGGGTACCATTTGCCCTAGCTGTGTTCCTTGGGGTGTGCGTTGTGGGCTTGGCATGGTGCTGGGCGTCCAGGGTGTTGGATGCCACCCTCCCCAGCCTTGGCAAGCCAAGGAGCGGAGTGAGAGCTGGAGGCCTAGCCGGCCTCGGGGCTGGGAAAGCACTGAGCCTTGCGGGGTCGCCACAGGCGCGTCCCCTCATCCTGGTGGTTGCGCAGATGAGACTCCGTCCTCTCCCGTGCGGTTTTTGTTCTTCATTCTGCTTTTTTGTGGATGGAGAGAGTAGTCTTCTTGGAGTTAGGTACCAGAGGGGCTGGCTTAAATGATTATTCCTATAATGCTGTTTTCAGTCGATCAGGAAATTATGGTACTGCATTGGTTCCAAATGTGTGGCTTCTTTTTTTCTCAGCGCAGTTTTTTGGGACTTTCTTTTGTTGTTGTGTTGTTAAGTTGTCTTGTTGTCTCATAAGCTGGGCAGAGCAGAGGGGCGGAAGTTCCTGTAAGGCACTGATTTCTGAGGAGTTAGGCCGTGGTCAGGTCGGGTTGGCTGTGCTGCTCTGTGCTACTGCACATGGAGCGGTTGGGAGCTGGTGGAGGTCTGCCCTGCTGGAGAAGAACACGGAGCAGGTGTCTTCTGTGTCCCTGGAGTCACTGGCTTGCCGAGGAGCAGGCGGATTGGTCCCTGCAGGGATGGGCCTGTGGGCTCTTCAGGGTCTACCTCTACAGGACATGGAGCTTCAGACTGCCTGGCAGGAGCGCTCGAAGCTGAACTTGTTACACTTTTTTTTTTTAAAGATTTCTTTAGTAATAAGTCAGATTTATAGGCAGAAAGATCTTTCATCCACTGGTTCACTCTGCAAGCAGGCCACAGTGGCTGGAGCTGAGCCGATGTGAAGCCAGGAGGCAGGAGCTTCCTACAGGGTCTTTTATATGGGTGCAGGGTTCCACGGCTTTGGGCCATCCTCCACTGCTTTCCTAGGCCACTAGCAGGGAGCTGGAAGGGAAGTGGAGCACCCAGGACACGACCTGATGCCCGTATGGGATCCCAGAGCATACTAGGCGAGGACTTTAGTCATTAGGCTACAGCTCCAGGCCCACAGTTGGTTTTCTATTCACATGGAATGCAGGTAACTCCACGCCAAGGGTTCTGAGGTGCCTTGGCTTGAGGATGCTGGAGAACTACGTTTGCCAGTTGCTTTTAAGTTAGGCAACGATACATGTCAATTATTCTGTTATGTACAGTGCTTACTCTATTCGCGTAAGAACAAACATATAGTGAGATCTTTGAGGAGGTGGTAATTGGGCCAGATTTTTCTTTATTCTTATTTTTCATTCTCTTTTAAAGACTTACTAATTTTTGTTTGAAAGGCAGATTTACAGCGAGAGGTACAGCTGCTCAGGCTGTACCTGAAGGACGCAGCCTCTCAGCCGAGCAGGGGAGCAGTGGAGCAGTGACGTATGGATTCACTAAGGTCGAAAGAAAGCTGGAGCACTCTAGCGCCATAAAGGCACATTCCTTTGTCCCCCACACCCCACCTTTACAGCCCCCTAATGAAAATGTCCCCTCACGTCCCCCAGGTGTGATGTGGCTTACCTGGCCGGCTGTCTGTGCTGGACCAGTGAACTTCATCCGGGAGCGATCTCAGTAAGGCTTGTTTTAAACTGAACTTTATTCTGTGTGGATTTTTGGTTCTGAACGTGAACTTGGGCCTTGCACTATGCACAACTTAATGACTCCTGTCTCCACAATACTCTGTTTTCCTTTGTCACCTTTCGTTACTCTTGCTCAGACTCTGAGTAATGTGACATTACCTGGTTTGCTTAAAAACCATCCATGGTTGCTTGTTTGCTCCATGGCAGTAGTCAGTGCCTTCCCTCCGTGTGCAGGGCTTGACGGTCTCGTCTCCTGTACCCTATCTGTGTATTTCTTTTTATCATTTTCTAGCATTGCCTCACAGAAACTCTTGTACCTGGGAAGGGCCTTCCTTATTTGTTTTCTTCTGCTTCTAAGCCTTTTCTCCTTTAGGGTTCCAAGTCATGACTCAGAACCTACTTTAAGGCACTTCCCCAACAACAATAGAACACGTTTCTGAAGTTAACGTGTGATGAGGCAATGTGTCCTGGCCATGTCACTGTCTACAAGTTCCAGAAGCTTCTGCAGAAGAGCATCAGAGATCATTATTAATTTCTGTTTGATATCCTTGTGCATTTTGATGCCAAATAGAGAAATATTTGCACATTTTTTTTGGTTGTGTTTGTAATGAAGAAGTCTTAAGATGTTTCTCAGGCTTCTGTGAGCCTAAACATAACATTCTTAGATTGACATTCCTAAGAAAACCCTACAAGAACATGAAACCCTGAGTATCAGGGCTCCTCCTCTCCTGGTGCTTCGGCTGTTGTTTTGCAGTCTGATCAGCGCCCGGCTCATGTTAAGCATGTTGTGAAGAGGTGGTGGAAAAAACGATGGAAGGCACGTATTCTGTCCAGAGTTAACACGTTTCCATAAATACCTTGATAAACATGAAAAAACAGATCTGCTCCTGTGGTGATAAAAGATTCTTCACTTACTCCTTCATGTTGTAGTAGTTGTAGAAGAGAAAGAAT
This sequence comes from Ochotona princeps, assembly GCF_030435755.1. Classification (NCBI taxonomy): domain Eukaryota; kingdom Metazoa; phylum Chordata; class Mammalia; order Lagomorpha; family Ochotonidae; genus Ochotona; species Ochotona princeps. The sequence continues at coordinate 3,810,436 of NC_080859.1, forward strand.
GCAGTTCTAAAATCCACATTGATTGAATCCCTCTTTTGGCATTTGCCAGTATGCTTAGGAAACATGTTGAATTTTGAAGGGAGAAGATTAGGTTTACTAATCAATGACTTTTAAGAGCTTGAAAAGGCACCTTTTACCGTGTAATCAGGACTTAGGCAGTTGTTTTGAACAGATATTTGTGTGATAATATTTTTCCCTTCTGAAATTTTTAGAACCATACCATAGATATTCACTGCTTGCCTTTGTGAATCATGTATTACAAGTTACTCATTCTGTAGCTGTGACAGATTTGTTCATAGTTTCAAAATGTCAGTGTTTGTGGGACCGGCATGATGGCTTAATTGGCTAATCCTCTACCTGCCAGGGCCAGCATCCTGTGTGGGAAACTGGTTCCTGGCATGGCTGCTACACTTTGCAATTCAGTTCCCTGGTTATATAATGCGAAAGCAGTAGAGGACAGCACAAAGCCTTGGGACCCTGCACCCGCCTGGGAGACTCAGAAGCTCCTGGCTCCTGGCTTTAGTTCAGCTCAGTTCTAGTCCTTGTGGCCATTTGGGCAGTGAACCAGTGGATGCAAGCTGTTTCTCTCCGTCTCTCCTCTCTGTAGATCCATCTTTCCAATAAAATAAATCTTCAAACAAAGAGTGTTGTTTTGGATTGGTTGATACTGGAAACACTTGGGGCTTGCAGTTTAAATATTGTGAGAAGTACTCCAGTTCCTGTCAGTGTGTAAACCTTACTTGGTAACTGATGCAGGTACCATGAAGTAACAAGCTAGGACAATGGAATGGCTTCCTGAAATCCACACAACCAACGGATATCAGGATTCTTGCTGAAATTTGATGCCAAGCCTGAGGGTAGGTAGCTTAAATAGAAGTGAGTATGTAGGCATTATAACCACAGCATCCCTGGTTAGAGGTGGGTTCTCGTGCAACTGGAGCCAGATTGAGCTGTGGCCTCTCCTATGCTTCCTGGTATGTTCTCAACAGTTCCAAGCTTACAGCATCAAAGAGTTTGTATCTTGTATGATGCAAACAGAAGTAAAAGTCTTGGAATTGAGCCTCATCGGCTCTTCTGTGGTTCAGTCACTGGTAATGTTGAGTAACAAAATTCTCTTTGTGGAGAAATGAACACTTTTTTAAAAATTGTAACATTCTTCTTTTAAGTTTGGTCATCTACTTGACAGTAGAGGAAAGAAGGGAAGGAGGTGGGGAGAGAAGAGAGAACCCTCTTCTAACCACTAGTTTACTCCTCCAATGTTGGTAGCAGTCGGGGCTGGGCCATGTGAAGTGTGTAAGCCATCCTGTACCGCCTCCCAGGATGCACGGGCTGGAAGCTAGATCAGAGGCAGAGCAGTTGGGATTCAGGCTGACACTCTGGGTTGGGATGTGGGAATCCCAAGGGGCAGCTGCACTTGGGGCACCACTATCGTCCCTGGAATGAATGAATTTAAACTGGAGCAGTGGGAGATGTGAGCCCTGGAGCTCACTGTGGTTCTGTCCAGTGTTTAGAGGTGGCCAACATTGCTGAGTCTTGTGCTTCAAATGCTGTGTGTGTGTAAGAGATTGAAAAGGAAAAATAATTAAATCACTCGAATGAACTACAGCTAGAATTTGAGTTACAACCAGCTACAGTTTAAATAGGACATGGCTCTGTAACTCATGCAAACGTTTTGGAGTGTAAACCCCAGGGGCTTTATGTCAGTGGTGTCACTGCAGCCTCGCAGGTTGGTGTCCCGTGGGGCCTTCCTGGTGTTGGACTGGGAGCCACAGGAGCTCCTCCTCATAGGAGCTTGTTTCAGGCGTTTAATTATAGTACTGAAAAGCTAAGACAAGACTGTTATTGATTGTGATGATATCGATTAGAACAGAAATCCAGGACAGCATGATTGTAATAACATACCACAGAAGTTTTGGAAAGCATTTTCCTTTCTTTTTTTTTTTTTTTGGTTTGGCTTTGTTATTTTACTATGGGTGGTACATGTATTCTTTGAATATACAAACTAAATGGTTTAAATATTGAATATTAATATTTTGTGTCTTATTTTTTAAAATTTGTTTGAGAAGCAGAGAGAGAAGCAAATACATTTAGCGATCACCCCCCTGCTAGTTCACTCCTCAGATGAGTGTGACAGGGCTGGGCCAAGCCAGAGATGGGAACAGCAGTTTGGTCTGGGTCTTCTGGCTCTGGGTGAGGGATCCAAGTATGTGTTTCATGACCTGTTATCGCCTAGAGTATGTAGGAACGGGCAGCTGGACTCAGGACTGTAGCCAGCACGCCAAGCCGGGCCTGGCATGGGCTTTGTTCAGTGTTGGAGCGAGTGCAACATTACTTGAAGGTGTACATATATACAGAATACAATCTTGTTTTGAACATTTTATGATTTATCTCAGTGTGTCCTTATTCTGTTTGAAGCCTGATCCCTTCATCCAATGGAAGACATGTACTTCAGGTGGCATCTTTCTAGGCATTCTGTATTTCTTATGTTTTGTGTGCCTTGATCACTTATATGTAGGCAAAACTTAATGGGCATTTTACGTTAATGTACTTTTAGAGATAACTTTGGCTTGGAAAATTAAACACATTGTACACACATTGTCATTAATTGTTTTGGGACAGTGATTAAAAAGTTATTTCAGCTTTTTCTTCAAGCATGCAAGTTTTCCAGCTTCTTCCTAATGAAGTAAAAGGTGCTTGATACATCTGTAGTGTGAAGCTTGTCGCAGATTCTTTATGCTGTGTGTGGTCAAGTCTGAACCAGTGCTACTGTAAATTGCTGAAGTAAATGAGTCAGTTGTCTCTGATCCAACGTGAGACTGATTCACATCAGTTCAGAATGTGTGTGCTCACATACTGTACATAACTTCCACCCTTACCTAAACCATATGAAATTCCATTGTTATAGGCAAAAATGAATTTCATACGTTTCTGAATATTTTTGAGTGGTTGGATTTAGACAGTTCCAACAATTGAGGATGCATTTAACATTTTTTCTTGCAGATTAGCATTCATTTTTTTCTCACACCCCGGTCTTACCATCTGTTCGTTTGCTGTTTAAAACCAACAGACAGATGTTTGCAATCCCAAGAAGGTGGTGGATTTGTGAGAGGAGATGGACAGTGCCGTCAGGGTCCTTCTCCTGGCAGTGCTTCCAGCTGGGCTTTGGTGTTGAACATTGTAGTTGACCAGTGGTAATCATCCATGAAGGCCTAATGGATGGGGTTTTCATGGGAGCACTTTTAATCTTCTGGGATTAAAATGAAAGTATTCAATAATTTTCAGGTGAATACATTAGAATTATCAAATACTCCTTAGAAAAAAAACTGGTGCTGTTTTTCAGGCCATCTCTTTAGTTCTGTTAAACGTCATTGTCACAGGAAACTACAATTAAAACCGAAGTGTTGCTGTGGCAGTCGAGAAAATTTCTGAAATGACAAATGTAACTTCTTCCTTTCTGCTGAGGTTGTGAAATGAGAGTGGTCATTTGGAGAATATCAAAGAAATTTGGTTTTCTGAAATTTGGGTTCAGTTTTAATAAAACCTGAGTGTTAGATTGCGTACGTGGCATTTTTTCATCCTTTGGGTCATTGCTCCATAGTACTCACTTTATGGGACAGGAGAGGAAAGGAGTGAATGTCAGTGGAGCGCTGGGACCAGCGATTGTTGATGGTGTTTGTGCAGGGGGCGCTGAGGAAATAAGCAGCAATAGGCTAGTGGGACCATCAGCAGCTGGCATCCCGCTGTTACAGGAGGAACCTGACACTGGGCTGTGGCCACGGCAACCATTTCATGGTTTCTTAACACTTGTCGTTCAAATGTTTAATTTTTGAAGCATTGGATTAATTCAATATCTACCTTGACTGTCAGCTGTATATTGTGAGCTTTGGGCAAGATTGCATTAACAGACCTCACTATTGTATTACCTTGGAGTGGCCCATCATCCTCGATTGCCTGGGATGAAGAGGTTTCTTAAGACGTGAAACTTGGTTTTAAATTCAGAAAAACCCCAGATATCCTGGGTGGTTATCGACCTTAACTTTCAACTTCACAATTCTTGGAGTATAATTAGTAGATATGACTATCTAGCTACTTAGTAACTTGTGAACTATACCCTTAAAGGTTAGGAAAATCCACCTTGGTAATGTAACTTCAAGAAAGCATTTGGTTTAATAAAAGCGGTGCTTGATGTTTTGTTTAATTGTTTTGGTAAAACAATGTTAATTTACCCTTTGGTAATACCAACTGTGGTATTACTAGGTGTACTGTTAATAAAGTAATAGAAATGAATTTTAAAAGGATTTGTTTTATTTTTACTGGAAAGTCAGATATACAGAGAGGTGGAGAGAGAGGGGAAGATCCTCCATCCGCTGATTCACTCCCCAAGTGGCCACAATGGGCAGAGTTATGTGGATTCAAGACTAGGAGCCCAGAACCCCTTCCGGGTCTCCCACGTGGGTGCAGGGTCCCAAGGCTTTGAACCGTTCTTGACTGCTTTCCCAGGCCACAAGCAAGGAGCTGGATGGGAAGTGGAGCAACCAGGATTAGAACTGGTGCCCATATGGAATCCTGGCACATGCAAGGCGAGGACTTTAGCCACTAGGCTACCGCACCAGGCCCTTGAATTATTAATTTAAAAACATAAATGTGGGAATTTGGGTAAAGATAATCATGAATGGTATGTGCTTTTATAACGTACAAGGCAAATAGATAATCCTTGTCTTTGCATGTAGTTTCCTGGAATTGTTTGATTTTTCTTATCAAAAGTGATTAGCCTCATGATTGTTGCAGATACCTTTCTCAAAATCAGATTTTTATGTCTTGAATTTTGAAATATGATAAGACTTTTTGGAAAACTTTGAGCACACTTACGATTTATGATTTGTATTTTCATCCTTTTCTGTTTTTTTTTTTTTGTTTTTTTTTTTTTACGCAAAAATAAGGTCAGATAAAATGTGACCAGAAATCTAATTATAAAAGGTTAACTGTGTGTGCTGTATGCTGATCTTGGTTTGAGCTCACTGTAGGTATCAGCCTACTTTTCTCAGCCGGGGCACTGGAGAGAATTGCTTCATTAGGAACATGCATTCAGCGCTTTCTGATCTCTAAGTCCAACTCCCCCCAGAGCTGCAGAAGTCCAACACCCACGGCCCAACAGCTGGACAAGAAGCCACAACTTACTGGAGGGCCAAGAAGCTCAGGTTCACAATGGTGCTGTCAGTGATACAGTGTGTGCTGCCTGAACTGACCTAAGCGACTTGGCTTCTCTATTGCTCCTTATCAGCCTCCAAAAGGGCATACAACAGTCTTTGTAAACTAATTTAAAAAGTGTCTTGTTTATTCAGAGGCAATCTGAATGGTATTTGTTCAGGCAGTAGACCACATCAGTTGCATTCTGGCCAACAACTTAATTCTCTTCTAAAGAGAGAGGCCAAGTATCCCAGACACAGAGTACTAAAGATAAGCTTCTCAATTCTCAACTGTTCGGAGCTCTCAATAAAGCCACTGATGTACAAATCGGGGTGGGACCCAACTGTTCCCACCTGCAGGCTGCTCTTAGATCCTTGGCTTGGCTGGGAGAGGTGCTGATACTGCTGTGACCTTTAGTGCCCTCGGAACACAAGACACAGGCTTTCTTAGACCGCTAGCCAATCAGTCCCTCTAAGAGACTCCCACCCCCTTCCTTCCAGTTGTCTTGGGGTAAAAACCTGTGACTGTTCCCAGTGAGAGCAAACAGATGGTGGGTTTAATTTTACTGAATCTTAAAAGACATTCCAATTTTTTTTTTTTTTCTGTTTGTATGGTTGGTTCTCAGATATTTGGTATTTGCTATTTAATGAGGATGATGTCAGTAAGTAAAAGAATGAATTGCTTTCAAAACTAGTTTGAATAGCATATTATCACAAAATGAGGCCTGATGATATAAATCAAACATTTTGAGCCTGTTGAGGCACTGAATATTCTGAGCTTACTGTTTCACTTCTGAGGTGCTAACTTCTTGAAGAGTTAGATATGGGTCACCGATGGCATCCAGAATTTCAAATTGGAGCTTAATTAAAACAATCAAGTGAAACCATTTAATTTTTGTGATGAAAACCTAGAATTAATCAGAAAAGTAGAAAATGTTTGAAATATGAACAATTTAATGATATGTAAAAATAAATCTGATCCCCAAATATCTTAGTATTCTCGGTATTAAGTCCACCGCATTGTGAAAGTAGGGGGACTTGCTGGCAGGCAAATGAAATATTGAATTTTAAATGGATTTGTATAGTTAGAAATTTATTACTTGTTTCGAATATAGTTTTAATTTAAAAAGCAGTTACTTCATTTACTATTAGAGTAATTTTGTGTCTTGTTTTTCCAGAATTAAACTGATAGTAGAAATAGGGTCCTTAAAAGCAGACATATTAGAAGTAACCTCTGCGGTCATTTGTGTGTGCTTACCTCCACATACTAAAGAGGCAACCAAAAACTTGCATTCCAAAGTTTCTGTAATTGCCACCTCCATGTGGATTTTGAACCTAAAGAATTATGTAAGCAGCTGCCAGTTCCCCATCCCTAACTGTTAACTTTCAAAACTTGTCTTGTGGAACCCTGATTTTTATTTTTAGCTCTATTAGACTGCTCTAATTCATAGTGACAACAAAAATGCTGTGAATTTGTATTCTTATATATATTCATGCGAAATCATGGTGATTAAACTTCACCATTTCTTTTTTAAAATATAATGGAGATGCTGATAGTAGTTACTTTCATAGAACTCTGGTGAAAATTAAAGAACTTATTCATGTATGCATACTTGATGGTTAAGTATGACACTCCTTGGATTTTCATTTGGTTATTAAAGAGTACTAGGTGTGAAGTCTATATCCCCATAAAAAAGGCTTTCTGTATGGTAGAATGTATGAAGTGGAAGATAAAGCAATTTCTTCATCTTTGATAAGACACATATAGCTACATATATTTTCATAAAGATATGAAAAGAATTGACAAATGGACCATATGCTGCATTTAGTGTTTTAAAAATTCCCATTTGTATAATTTCTGTTTTTCAGGTAATGATAAAGTTCTTTTGAAATTGCAGAGCTTTAACAAAAGAACGATGGTGATTATCTGATACCCTTCTAGACTAAATTTCCCTTAGTACATTGCGTGGTTCTAATCTCTCATGGTTGTGTTTTGTATGGAATAAAAAAGGACACACTTTATAATAAAATAGATATATTTCTTCTAGTTGTTTATTTTTGGCAAAGAAATGTTTTCTGTATTTTTAATGGAATCAAAGAAATGACTTATGTAAATATTTGCACATAACATGAAAATAGAAAACATTTATGGAGACATAAAATGATTAATAAGTTTGACTTGATGCAAATAATTTTGAAATCTATTTATTAGTTTTTTTCATAATATTTGTTTGCTGTGATGTATGGAAGTGCCTTTGATTGTCATTTTCACATTGCCAGGTTTGTTTTTGTTGAGTTTACTGACAGAAGTGGAAGGAGGGGTGATTAACTGCTTCAAGCATCAGTTGAGTTGGGCCTTTGAAGGTGATTTACAGGTGCAGCAGGATTGTTCAGGCACCAAGGCAGTCTGCCAGGGGTCTTGTGCCACCTACTTAGCCCGTTTTGGTTTTGGTTCAGCATTCTGAATTGTTCTGTCAAGATCAGAGAATCAAAACTGAAAAAAACAAATGCCTCGTGTCATATGCATTGTTTTTCATTAGAGAGTATTTTTTGTTAGAGTTCTCTTTCAGCATGTATAAAATATGTGTTGTGTCAGCCCTAAATATCAGTAACTTATTTAGTAAATCTGAAATTTGAGTAATGGAGTTAATTAGGATTACTTAGGAATTGACATTCCAGTACCTAAGAATAATAACAGCAAAAGAAGCATAGGACTTCTGCTGTTAAAAGGAAATCACCTGGGAGAAAAAGGACCACGCAGTGAAAGGACACACCTACCCACACGGTTCCTATTGGATTGCAGAATCACTATTGGAAAGATGTTAGATTTCCAAAATTTATCTTACTAATACACCAACAGGTACCGTGGCAGACATTGACATTCAGATTTTAAAATTGATTCAGAAATATGAAGGACTAAGACCAGCAAAGCAATATTAGAGGACAAAGGTTGAAGGACTGTAGTATCAATTATGAAAACATTGTAAAATTATAGCAGTGTAGGACCAGACAAGCTGACTAATGAGGCTAGCCCAGGAAACTAGATTCTGACCCACAGATACTCAACCATGGGCTCTGTGACGAAGGTGGAAAAGGGGGTCTGCTCTGAGTAGGTCTCATGCCGATGAGGTGTCCCCAGGGTAAAGCTGTATTTCGGCCTTTAGCTGATGTGGCATACAAAAATTAATCGTGAATTTCATATCAAAGTATGAGAAGTTTGAATTGAAAGTTCCAGATAATGTAGGGGAACATCCGAGTGACAAAAAAAGGTTTGTTCATTTGTTTGAAAGGCTGAATGATAGAAAGGGAGACAGGAAGTTCTCTTCCATCCATTGGTTTACTCTACATCTTGGTCTGGGCCAACATGAAACCAGGAGCCTGGAACTCCATCCAGGTTTCCCACCTGGATAGCAGGGACCCACGTACTTGGACCATTGTCTGTTGCCTTCTCAGGCACATTAGCAGGAAATGGAATCAGAAGTAGAGCAACAGGGCTGGAAATGGGCATCCTGTCATGCAGTGTCCATATGGCAGTTGTTGGCTTCATTTATGCCTCAAAGAACGGCCCCCAGTAATGAGTTTTAGAAATGCAAGAGGCATTTATTGGCTTAGGAGTGCAGTGGTCTTTGTCCTTGATCTCTGTGACAGGGCTGCAGGCTTGGCAGACAGAGAAAGCCACTGAGTCTGGCTGCTCCTTTCCTAGAGAGAGGGCGGCGGAGTACTACTGCCAACATGGAGTTCTGAGATTTTCTTTCCCTAGGATTTCTGCATACTCCCTCTGTCATTTCTCTCGATCTGTCTGCACACAGAGGCTGAGGTCAAGTTTATCCTCACTAACTAGTCACATCCAGTTCTGAAATCCTTCCCAGATCATATCTTTCATTGTGGAAAAAGAAGCTATTTACTCTGGGGGAAAAGAAAAGGTAAAATTTACCCTTCATGTTGTTGAGATGGTAATTTTTGTTCTACTTCATTACTTGGGAAAGTCAATCACCATTTATAGAACTCTTCTTTTTTCCCCCATCTGTATAAACGGAATCATGTTGAACAAACTGCAGTGTCTGACTGCATTGTACAGTTTTTTTATTTTGGTCATTATTTCCCTGGTGCTTGCATAGCTGAGGGGTCAGTACCAAAAATGTCATTAGCTGATGGTTGCAGTTGCTTACAAAAATATTTATTTTTCCCTTATAGGTAGGCCGTAATGGGGAGAAAAGTAAGCCGGATCCGTCTTGCCTCTGAACCTGGTATAGTTCACTTTCTACAAGTGTCTTGGGAGGAAACAGTGGGATCTGGATTTGTTATCATGCTTACGGATGGTCAGTCAGCATGGACTGGGACAGGTGAGGCTAAAGCAACATTGGAAAAAGTTCATGTGTTCTTTTTCAGTCTTCAGTGAATCTTTCCATGTTTGGTTAAATTTTATTACATACAAAGTAACTTGGTGCTTTACTGATGGACTATACAATGAGAATATTCAAACAATTAAATAATTGAAAATGAATTTCCTTCCTAAACCTCATCCTGGATCTTTGTTGTTGTTCGACATTTTGGTTGCTGCAACCTTCAATTTGTAATTTTTTTTTCTCTTTTCATTTGAGTAAAGTTAAAAGGATGTGTGATTCCTTTTGACCTCCCACACATGAAACTCACTGATTTCTTTCCCATTAGCAATGTTCTGTCTAATGAATGCTTTGGGGGCCCGGTTATTATGTGGTCTGTCATCACTTTAGTATTATGTGGGGTTCTGTCACAGGGTTAAGTCATAAAATGGGTTTACCATCAATGAGGGTTACAAAATTGCTGTTTGAAGAAAGAAACATTTCCATATCTAGATCTTATTGAACACAAATTTTATTATTTGATGATGAAAAATTATACTCATTTATAATTTTCCTAAACTTAAGTATTTTGTGATTCATGTGGAAATCCTGTGTCAGAGCTCAGCGGAACAAAGGTCCAGTCAACGAAGGAGCAAAGTGAGTTGAGGAGGGAATGCTGTTCCGACTCCCACTGTGCTGAGCTGTGCCTTGGCTGAGCAGGGCTGTGGTCCCCAGCTCATGTTGTGCAGGCCGCAGCAACACAATTTAAAACTGGGAACCGGACAGACAGGAGGTCCACCTTTTTGGCTTGCCCAGTCGATGATCTCAAGCCGTTAGTTGGCGTTGGTGCCTCAGTTTTCTCTTTCATGAAATATGAATTATATACTTAAGTGATGAATGAAATAGGCAGGTGATACCTAAGAGTATAAAAATATACATGAAGAACCACGTGGGTCTTACGTCAGTGTAATAGCTTGAGTTGGCAAAAGAAATCACACACATCCCAGATAACTGTTAAATTAAGTTGTCATTTTAAGATTAAAAAAAAAACTTATGTATTTGAAGGCGACTGTGATGAGAGATGCAGAGACAAAGAGATCTTCTAGCTGCTGGTTCACCCTCTTGTAAGCCCCCAATAGCAGACATGGACCAGGCCAAAGCCAGGAGCTAGAAACTCGCTCTGGGTCTCTCCTGAGGGTGGAAGAGACTTAAGGCCTTGAGTCATCCCCTGATGTTTCCCAGCTGTCTTGGGCAGGAGATGAATTGGAAGCGTATAAAAATGCAATCTCAGACACTCTAACGTGGGATGTGATTGGTTAAGGCACTGTGCATATGCCCGCCTTAAAATCTTAAATATTTTGAAGCAAGCAAATAAACACACATATTGGTCCGCTTTGCACATACAAAATGAAAAAGTTCATATGTCCTGTGTGAAGTAATATCTGAAAATCGAAGTAGTTGATAAGAACTCAAGTTCAACTACAGATTCTTGTGGTGTATCTGGACTTCAAGAATGTTTGTGGGACTGAGACTGTAATGAGTGAACCAGGGTGGGATGTTAGGACTCTAGACTTCTCTGGGGTTAGAGGAGAGCTCTCTTTGTAAAGAGAAGAATCTGGAAGAATCAGCCTGATAATGGAATAATCTTAAAAACACCACTCCCTGGCTTTTGGTGCTGCATAAAATCAGACCATGTGTGAAGTAAAATGCCCTCAAATCATATCCCTAAACTTCTGTTGTGTGTGAATGGGGGTTTAACATTGAACTCTGCTCTCGATTGTAAACACCAAATTTAGAAGTTAGCTTTCTAATGTCTAGAACTGAGGAAAGCCTGTCGGGACGGCATGGAAAGTGGAGTGTTCTTGACTCAAGACTGTTTATCCCCAGAATGCTCACACTTTACAAAACGTGACACAAGAAAGAGCAGAAGGAGAATGTGTCCAGAGATAGAACAGAAGATGCCAAGAAACCCCATGGCAATCTTAAATATGTTTAAGACACTCAGATATTTAAATGAGAGGTAGGACAAGAAGTGGAACAAAGAAATCCAGATCAATGAATGAGTAAAACATTGTGATGATAGGGTGATAGTTGAAAGGCACCTGCGGAGTACAGTATGTGCAGTGGAAGAGAGTAAATTTCAGTTCCCTTCCCTTGCTTTCTCATCACCTCCCTGCATCCACATCTTTTGATGTTAACACATGGGGTCTTGCACTTAGTTTGACACTGCCTAGATAAATGAGAAATAGATGCTAGACTTACTAAATCTTTTGAGATAATACATAAGTGCTGTAAAATGTGGACATTATTGATTGTTACAGAAAATGGTTTACCTGGCTGCGGCATGCAAGCAGGTGCACAAAACCATAGTTGCTGAGGTAGTTTCCACTGCATGCATTTGCTATGAGAACTGAGAAGGAATGCCAGCAGTCTAATGATTTTCAGATGACATTTGAGACGGTAAATTAACACATTTGCCAAAAATCTGTTAATTTTAGTTCAGAAATATAATTTGACTTAAAATATGTGATGTGCAAGTTGGTATTTTTTCCAATTTTCTGTTATGTGTCTTCAATTACCAATAGCAGATAAATATTATCTCTTGTTTGGAAAATATTGGCTTAAGGGCTTTTACTGTTGTTTCCTATTAGTTTCTGAAACAGTGATTGCCCAGGAAGCTGAGGACATGGCCATGGAAAAGGAGAAATATGTTAAAGAATTGGAAAAAGCGCTGGTGTCTGGAGCGGAACCAGAGGATTCCTACAAGTTTACCTTTTCTAAAGAGTCTTGTCATTTCTCCTTTGAGAAAAATCTGAAAGATGTTTCAGTAAGTAAACCTTTCCATGGTGTGGATGATAAGAAGCACTAGTGAGGAATTATGTTGAATGTTGAAGTAATTAATAGATATGTGTTCCCAGTATGCCTCAAAAATAAAAGATTGAAAAGTACTTGGTTTCCAAGATGGAAGGCAGTCCAAGTTAAAGTTATTAAATACTTTATATTACTGAATTGTGACAAATAGTTATTGGAAGACATATTTTTATTGCTTTTTTATTTGTTAATTACGTGAAAGAACAGTTCTTAAAAAAAATCAAGCAAAAGTTTTGGGTCATTGTAACCCTTAAGTTTTTTTTTTTTTATAAAGAGTTATTTATTTTCATTACAAAGTCAGATATACAGACAGGAGGAGAGACAGAGAGGAAAATCTTCCGTCCGATGATTCATTCCCCAAGTGAGCCGCAATGGCCGGTGCTGTGCCGATCCGAAGCCAGGAACCAGGAACCTCTTCCGGGTCTCCCACGCGGGTGCAGGGTCCCAAAGCTTTGGGCCGTCCTCGACTGCTTTCCCAGGCCACAAGCAGGGAGCTGGATGGGAAGTGGAGCTGCCAGGATTAGAACTGGTGCCCATATGGGATCCTGGCACGCTCAAGCTGAGGACTTTAGCCGCTAGGCCATGGCGCTGGGCCCGACCCTTAAGTTTTATAAAACTTAAAAACTATATATTTACCTTGGGATATTTAATAATTTGAGCTTATTTATTACTTCATTACATCATATTGAAAGTCACAAAAATGGTATACTGAAATAAAGCCTGTAATTAAGGATTAAGGAGCCTTTATATGATCACACTTAGGAATACTACAATAGAAATAATTTTACGTTGGGCTTTCCAAAGCTTACATGCTTGGCATTCAAGATGTACTGTTTTTTCCTACACCAGTTCAGAACAAGGTGGGTAGTTTACTAACCAGTCTCACATTTGAAGGGAATTGAAAGATATTTTGTCAAATTGAGAAATATTGCTAGAAAGAAGTAGAATTTTTATTTTTAAAATTTTTATAATTTTTTTTCTTATTTTCACTATTACCTGTTTCTGTGTATACTTTTTCTAGTTGGCAGTTAACTTATGTAAGTTTCAATGTACTGTGATCCTGACTATGCTAATTTAAAATAGGTGAAGCAGGAGGGTTTTAAGTAGGCACGAGTGTGTTACTGATTACGTCTTTCCTTCGGCCCAGGCCAGGCAGGCATCGTGCCCTGAAGGACTGCTGCCTGTTTCTGCTCCTGTTTGAAGCAGAATGTTATCAAATCCAGAGCTACGCTCTTCCCCAGCAGCCAGCTTTAGCTTGCACTGCCAGTTTATGGCTCTCATCCGTTTTGCATTCATTGAGACATAACAAATACCATGTTTTTGAGGTACCTTGGAGAAAGCTGAGTAGTTTTAACATCTTTGTTTTAACAGTTAAAAACCTTAATTTTTGCGGTTTGTAGGTTCACCAAAAAATTGAGTGAAATAATAGTACAGAGATTTCCTACCTATATAACTTCCCCAAGCAATGATATTTTTGAAGAAATAGCTAGCTTTAATTAAATAAACCCATGTTTTATTATAATTCATTTAATTGTTCTAATTTTTCCTTGTTTCTTCAGTTTACTGGATAATTTCTGATCGTTTGGACTGTTAGTGTCTCTCTTATTTCAGATTTCTTTGCATTAATTTCTAATTTTTAAATGATATTTAAAAATTTACAGATTGTTGGAGTACTAGTTGATATTTCAAAATATGTACATTTTTTATAACATTCAAGTCCCAATTCTATGTCTCTACACATTTATTACTTACTTATAGTGAAAATGCAAGATCGTGTTATCTAGTTTGTTCTTTTTTAATACCTACTGCATTATCACTATCAATACTCACCCTACTGTGCAATAAAGCACAGGAACTTTTCTTCTCGTAACTAATACAGCGTTGGATCTGTTACCCGACTTTTCCCTATCCCTCCAGCTAATGCAGTCTTTAGCTTGGTGAAAGTGGTCTTTGGGCATACCGATGCTCTGGCTGGCTTCCTTGCCATGGTTGGCAGTAGTACATCTAGTTTTGCTACTTGTGTGGAGGAAAAATTTTAAGTTGTGGTGACTGATGTCTTATCGTTTGCTTGGCATGCATTGTTATCCGAGTCAGATGGTAATCCTGGAAGACTTCTTAACACATTGAAACTAACCAACTTCATCAGACACAAGACCTTCAAATGCTACCTTTTCAACAGGTTTTCTCAAGAAATGAAAACAGCATAAAAATGTCCCAGTCATACAGAATGCATTTGTTCCAAGAATGTCTCAAGGCCGTAGACTGAAGTTTAGGTAGCTGGCTCCATGTTTATTTATTCGTTTATTCAGTTATGAGGAAACAAAGGCTATTCTCAGGGCAGTTTGACAAGGAGGAGTTTACTCCTGGCACAGCTTGCTGGAGAGAAAGTTTAGGGTTATTTAAATGAAGTAAACCTTTTAGTGCTACAGTTAGCCTCATGGACACAGCTGAAAAATCACAAACTTTGTGACCAAACTGCCGTGGGAATCTTCTCGTGCTCAGGATGTGCTGTGCACACTAATTTCAGAGTGACCATATCTTGTAATTCATGTGCTGGCAAGGATTCTGCAGACAGTTGGAAACATAGCAGGATGCTTTCTAAGGCTAAAAAAATGGCCAGGGGTTTGCAGTGTTTTCCTTGATGACCCAGACAGCTGATGGTTGCCAAAATCATCTCCCAACCTTAGCAGAAGGAGGAGTGAACTCAGATCTCAGCTCGCAAAGTGCTGAGTTCTGTAGTTTCTTGACATGAAGTTACTCTCTCCTGGCGAAGAATATGCTCCGTGGATTCCAAGCCCACTTGTGATCAGACTGTCTCCTCTGAGATTCAAGAAGTTTGGTATGCTGAAGATCATTGCCCAATATGAACATTTTAAACATCTGCATCAAATAAGAGTTGTTTGAATTTCCATTTATATGAAATTTTCTTTTTCCCATTTTGTTTTTGTGAAAAAAGAAAATAACTACTGATATTTTAATTAAAAAGCTTGTTTTTTGTTTTTTGAGGATTTTCTTCTGTTTGAGTGAAAGAATTGTCAATTTCCAGTTCAAGCAAATATTTCAAATATGTACCTGTTCGTTGATGTTAATACTCATTTTGGGGATAGGAATAAATCTGCACTTTGGTGTGATTCATTTTGCCCAAGATTTCATCTATATTCCGATTGCCTTCTTATGAATCACGTAGTCCTTTTCATTTTCTCTTATTTCCCCAGTGAAATAAATGTGGAGTGACCTGGTTTGGGTTCAGGATCCTGGCTCCTGACTTTGGCCCAGCCGTTGCCTTGAGTCATTTAGGAAGTGAAAAAGCAGATGGAAGATCTCAGTCACCCTGCCTTAGAAAAAATAATAAAGCTTTTATGGAACAGAAAGAATGTATTGCTAAGATGCGTTATTAGTATGAGAAAGTATGTAGTGCAGCAGCAATATGAATTGTAAAGTTATAGGGAGGATAGTGACTTAACTGCTACATGAGTGACAGTACACCTGGTTAAGAAATAACAAACCCTAGAGACTGGCACTAGACTGTGCCTTTGGCCAGGACAGCGCAGCAAGGCGAGGAAGCCACAGGTGTTGTTCTGGTGCAGAGCAGTTAGCGTCGACTGGGTGCTCCACCTGTATGTTTACGTCCTTCTCATGAAATAAGGATTAAGAGATAATTTAGGCTGCTTAGTTAGCATGTGAGTTTGTTTTCCTCTGATGCAAAAATCCACCAAGTCAGTGCTGGATCCATGTAATGGCTTCATGATGTTGGGTGCCCAGGCCCCTTTGATTGTGGTAGGTTTCTTTTAATCTCATGATGTAAGAAAAGCCTGTCTAGACTCACTTATTTTGCTCACCTATCGGCCGTGAAACCAAGAGCACAAGTCTGTACAGTTAGGTTTGTCACCTCCAAACTGCATTGCTTCCATTCTGTCATACCCCGTTGTTCAGCATCTAGTCACATGACCTCACTGAAATGTAGGTCTTTGTGACTTGTGCATGAAAGTGAAGCATTTATCCTTTAGATGGGCTCACTTGTATTGTTGCAATGCTGTTTCTCCTGTGCTTTCACTAGTTAAGCGTCTCAGTCATATTTTGGATTGAAAGTGCCGCCTCATAGAGTAAGGTACAGGTTACTCTGTATCTCAGCGTATGTTTCAATAATTGTCATGTGTATTTATTTACCTGATTATTTATTTATAAATAAATTGCACTCTAGTTCAAATAGCCTCCCTACACATATGTAATTTATGATTCTCAGATGTATGAAAACTAGGTAAAGTAAGTTAGCCAAAACCACTAGCCAGCATTGGTTTTAAAACAACAGTCCAAAATCTTCTATTGTTGCCATGTGTCCTTGTGGTTTGAAGGACTGTGAATTCAAAGGACCATTTCTAGATGAAATATCAGAATTGCAGCATTTATTGTGGTGCTGTGCCAAAGACTTTGTCAAATATAGTAATGACTTTCAGGTTTGTGGGAGTATGGTTTGCAAATGTTTTGTTTGATTCTCTGAAAAAGAAACCAAAATGTTTTTTACTTCTATGATAAAACATTTGTATGTAAGTGCCTTTTTTATACTAAATGCTTTATAGTTTCCGTACTTTAATAGTATGGAAACTAAATCAGTACTGCAAGTGGTACAAAAATCTTATTCAAAATCTGTTTTCTGGATAAACCATAGTAGGCATTTTAGAATTACTTTTACAACAAAATTATTAACTTTTAGTTATATCATTTTGTGTTTGAGGACTCCTTTTTCTTGTTTCATATTACTGTTACTTGATTTAAAAACATTTTCAGCTAGAAAATATTTCAGTTATTTTTTTGTTACAAACAACATGGGAACAGAAGTAGAAAGTGGCATGTCATTCTCATTCCATTTTTTGATTTATCACTGAGTTTTTCTTGCTCTTTATTTAAGTCCAATTAACACTATGTATTTGAATGTATATTTGAACTCTGTTCTGTTCTACTGATCTGTGTGTTTATCTTTGCCAGCCTCAAATGGTCTTGCTTTTTTAGACTTATTTTAATCTTGGAATCAGATATTTTAAGTCCTTCAACTTTGTTCCTTTCTAGGTCACTTTGGAAATTCTTTGTCCTTTATAGATTTTAATGAGATTTTGAATGTGTCAGTTTCTCAAATGGAGTCCACTGGGACTCTGATTAAGAATGTGCTGGATCTACAGATTTGACAGCCTAGCAATATTGAGTCTTCCTATAAAAATTTGTTTAAAGTTTTATTTATTTTATTTGAAAAATGTTGTCACACACACCCTTGAGCGCACGCACACACACACACAGATTCACACATTCCTTGAGAGAAAGATAGAGGCTGAAGGAGGGAGGGAGGAACAGAGAGACGAAAAGAGAGACAGAAAACCAGAGAAAGAACACAGAGGAACTGATCTCCTACTTGCTGGTTCACTCTCCAGGTGGCTAAAAGTCCAGGTTGAAACCGGGGGTGCAGAACTCCACACACACATGTTGCAGGGGCCACAGAGCCTGGGCCACCTCCTGCTGCCTCCGCTGGTGCACCGGCAGGAAGCTTGCTCAGAAGCACACGATAGCTAGAAGTGTTTTCTTGTTTTGCTCGGTTTTTAAGATGTATTTGTTTATTTGAAAGTTAAAGTTACGGAGAGAAAAGGAAAGAGAGATAGTCCATTCACTGGTTCATTCCCTCTGCAATGGCCAGTCCTGGGCCAGAGCAAAGCCAGGAGTTGAATCAGGGTCTCCAACACAGGTGGCAAGGACACAAGCAGTTGGGTCCTCTTGTACCACTTTTCCCAAGCCATTAGGAGGGAAATGGATTGGATCCTGAACTGTGTAACAGGTGCTTTGATAAAGGATTCTGATATTATAGTAGCATCACAGGTAGTTCCATGTTGGAAAACATGACACAGTTTGAAATCATTTAAACTTGCAAGTTCTGCTGTATCCTTGAATGTGGTCCGTGTCATTCAGGTACTGTGTGTGCTTGAAAGGAATATTTTCTCTACTAAACATGACAAGTAAAGTTGGTTGATGTTGTTATGGAAGTTTTAGATGTTCTTGTTTATTTTCTAATTCTACAAATAACAGAATATGTTAAAGTATACTACTGTAATCATATATTTACTTTTTTCTGAAGTAATGGCAGATATGTATTTGGAATTGTTGTTATTAACTGCAAAACTTAAAGATTTGGTGTGTGCTTTTTTACCTCTCTTATTATGAAGTGACTGAATTTTATTTACTCTTGGATCTATGTTCTCTTACATAAGATGTCAGTACTACTACAACTTTGGAGTTATTATAGAATATCTTTTCCTATCCTTTTGCTTTCAGATTTTTTTGGTATGTAATTGTTTTAAGGAAGTATATAGTTGAGTCTTCCTTCTTAATCCAGACTGTTTCTTTTAATGAATTCAGATGTTTAGGCTGTGTTAGCTTTAAAATTTGTTCTTTCTATTTAAAAACAACATGAACTTTTGCTCTGCATTCTTGGAGTGCACTTGTTTGGCCATGCTGAGTATGTGTGCTAGTGAGCAGAAGGACACTGCCCCCTTAGCGCAGGCTGAGGATAGACAACAAGGATATGCCCACAATTTTCCAGAGCCACAGAACCCCGTTCTTCTTCATAGCCATTGTATTAATCTACACTCCTGCTAACAATGCATACTGGTTCCCAGTTCACTTGTTCTTATGTTCATGCGTTAATTTCTGTCTGATTTGTAAGAGCCATTCCAGCTGCAACGACATGGTACATTGCTGTGGTTTCAGTCTGCATCTGCCTGGTGACTGGTGTTATGCAGCATTTGTTCACTTATGTGTTGCACGTTTAACAATACTAGTTCTTCTAATCCAGGATCATGGATATCTGTCCATTGTTTTGTGTCTTCTTTAATTCTGTCCGTCAGTGTTTTTTAATTTTCATTGCAGAGGACTTTCACATCCTCCATTACAGTTTTGCCCAAGAGTTTTCATGTGTGTGTACCTACTAAAAATTAGATTGCTCTTATAATTTGTTCTCAGTGAGTTGGTTATTGGTGTAAAAAAAATACTGATTTTGTATGTGTGTTTTGTATCCTGCAACATTACAGATTTTTCTATTCCAAGTGTCAGTGGAGTATTTAGATGTTTTCTTTTGAAGACAGATGTGTAAATAAATAGGCTTTTTTCCCTGCATTTGTATGCCTTTTATTTCTTTCTCTTGCCTAACAGCTCTGGCTAAAACTTATACAGTAGTATATTATATAAGAGTACTGAAAGTAGACATCCTTCTCTGTTTTTAGATCTTGGTGGAAATATGTTTGGCTTTTTCTCATTTAAAGTGTTGTTCATTATGCATTTGCCATATACAGCCTTTATTATGTAGAGGTATTTTCTTCTATAATCAATTCAAGGTTTTTGAAAAATGTAAGCATGTTGAGTTTTATCAGATGTTTTTATTGTGTCTATTGATATGATCACAGGATCTTAATCCTACATTGGGTTGTTTTGATGTATTGCATTTATTGTTTTTTATGTTTTGAATGATCTCTGAGTCCCTGAGTTAATTCTTATTGATTTTGGTAAGTTATATTTCTGATTTGTTATTGGACTCTATTTGCTACTGTTTTGCAAGAATGTTCATCAAGAATATTGGTCTGTGGTTTCCTTACTTTATTATGTTGTTTCTGGTGTTGGAATCAAGGCAATACTGGCCTGTTAGAACTAACGTACAAATACTGCTGCTTTTCAGGAAGTGCTTGAGGGAATCGATGCTGGTACTTCCTTCAAAGCTGGGTAGTATGTGGCAGTGAAAGCTTCTGGTCTCAGGCTCCTCTTCCTTGGGAGACTTGATTGTTGATTCAGACTTGTTACTTGTTACTGTTGTCTTCAGGCTTTATGTGTCTCCATGGGTCAATTTTGGGAAGTAATAGGTGTTTCTAAGTGTTTCCAAATGTTCTGGGTTTCCGACGTGTTGGCATGTGGTTGTTGGTAATGGATTCTAATCATCTTTTGTATTTCTGTGGCATTGTTTGTAACATCACCTTTATCAACTTTGACTTGAGCCAGCTCTTATTTTTAAAAAGTGTGGCTAGGGCCCAGCGGCATGGCCTAGTGGCTAAGGTCCTTGCCTTGAATGCACCAGGATCCCATATGGTCGCTGGTTCTAATCCTGGCATCTCCACTTCCTCTCTGTCTCTCCTCCTCTCTTATATCTGACTTTGTAATAAAAATAAAATAAACCTTTAAAAAAAAAAAAGAAGTGTGGCTAAGTGCTTATTGATTTTTTTTTCCAAAAGCTACTCTTTATTTCTTTGACCTTTACCATGAATTTTACTGATTTGATTATGTTCAACCATTCCTGCAACCCTGAATAAGTCCCACTTAATATAAGTAGATAAACTATTTGGTATATTATTTGGTTTGACTGATGTTATGTTCTTGAGGACTTTACATCTGTGTTCTCACAGATACTTAGGTATAGTTCCCTTTTTCTGTTGTCTCCTTTTCTATTTTCAGAAGTAAGGTCCTAGCCTCATGGAGTTTGGGAGTATTCTTTCCCTTTCGATTGCTTTGGATAGTTTGAGAAGAGTTAGAACTAGTCCTTTTGGTAAAGTTTGATAGAATTCAGCAGTGAAGCTGTCTGGTCCTGGGTTTGTTTTTGTTTGGAAGGTCTTTATTTCTGGTTCTGTCTTTGTCTTGGTTATTGGTTTATTTGGTTTGTCTGTGTTCATAAATCAATTTTGTTAGATTGTATGTGTCCAGAATTTTATTCACTTCTGTGTATTTTCTAGTGCACTGGCCTTTAGCTGTTTGTAGTAATTACTGAAGATTCTTTTTATTTCTGTGATATCCATTGTAACATCTACTTTTTATCAAATCTTATTAATTTAGGTCTTTTCCCTTTTTTCTAGTTAGATGAGGCAATAATATGGCAATTTTGTTTACTGGTTTTCAAAAAAAGCATCTTTTATAAAGATCTCTGATTTCTGGTGTTAATTTTTGTTTATTCCTGGTTTAAATTTTTTTCTTTGCTTCAGCTAATTCAAATTTGATTTATTCTTGTTTTTCTAGGTCCTTGAGGTGCATTGTTAGGTCATTTATCTGGTTCCTTTTCAGTTTTTTGAAGAAGACACTTAGAAATGTTGCTGCTAACACTGCTTTCACCCCATAGATTTTAATATGTTGTATTATCATCTTCATTCCTTTATATATATAATTTTTTAAAAATTTCTTCTTTGAACCTACTGTTCATTCCGAAGCATCTTGTTCAGACTCTGTGTCTGCATATTTTCTAGAGTTTCTTAACTTCTTTGTTTCCAGCTTCCATCCATTGTGGTCAGCAAATACGCTTGGTATAGTTTTGGTTTTTTTTTAATTTGCTGAAACTTGCTTTATGACTTACCATATAGTATATCCTGGAGAAAATTCCATGCGCCAATGAACAGAATGTATATTTTGCAGCTGTTAGAGGGCTGATGCTGCTCAGACATAAATCCTCCCGACTGATGTGCCGGGTCTCTTGTTGAGACCTACATAGATCCGAGGTCGTCATGTACAGGCACTGGACAATGCACGCTGACTGTTAGCTCTTTCTCAGCATTGCTTTCTGACAGTCAGCCGTGTGGTCCTGTGCTCTTATGCCTTACTTCCCCAGTGACTGGGATGTTGCTCCTTGCTGTCTGCTACTTTGAGACAGAGCCAACAAGAGAGAGTTCTTCCATCTGCTAGTTCACTCCCAAGTGCTCTCAACAGCTGGCGTTCTGCCGGGGTGAAGACAGGAGCCTCACATTCAATCCACATCTCCTACGTAGGTGGCAGCAGCCCAAGTCCATGAGCAATCACTGCTTGCTTGTTGCAGGCTGAGAGCAGAGCCAGCTCTCATACCTAGTTCATCTGATCAGATATGCAGTTGTCTTAGCTGGTATGCCACATGAGTATAAAATGGAGAGGGAGAGCAGAGAAATCTTACTTCACCCTAGAAGGTGTGAGGAAGACGGGAAGTATAACCTTTTAGGATCATAACTGATAACTCATAGACAACAGACTCGAATCAGCATTAGACAATAGCAAAACTACAAAGGCATATGGGGGGAATCAGGAACAATCCTAACAACCTCTTAACAGGTGGTCATATGCATAGAGCGGCGGGGGGGACCCCAGAGTGGAGCAGGCGGACAGGAGGAGGCTTGCATCCCAACCCTGAAGACTCCCAGTTCCTCACCAAGGACTATCAATACGGGCACCGAGGACTACATCCCAACTGCCAAGGAGACCACGGGGAAATGGAGTGCCTTCGGAGGCCGAGAACTCTGAGGTCACCCACCCCCATTTGGATCTACCACATGGGATGGAAGAAGCCCAAATCCTGCCTTGCAGGGTCCAAGGGCATCGGAACGGCAACCAGGAGCCCTGAGCGGTCCACAGAAACAGAAGAACAGTAAACTTCCTCCTGGACTAGGGAGGGGAGCTTTCTCTGGTCCTCGCTTGGTTCCAGCTTTGGGTCCCCACCCTCTCTGGCAATGACCATCAGGATCGCTCCAGAAACCCCTCAAAACAAACAAACAAAAAATCTAGAATAGATTGACAGAGAACAACAAGGAAAGCTTAGAAACAGACAGGAAACGGTCAGCAGGGATGTACTTATAACTCACTGAATGGGACACAAAGATTAGTCACTCCTTACTGGGGTATTGAAGATTTCTCTGCACACCCCTCCTAAAACTTTTATGTACCTCAACTGTTGACATATGTCTTGTTAGAGTTATAGAGTTAGACTACCCGAAAAACAGCCAGGTTCAGCAAAATTATGCTTCAACGCTATGAACTGTTAAATACTAAAATTAAAATAGACATGAGACAGCTGAATAGTAATCTATAGCCATTTTAAGGTGTATAGAAATCGGTTGTATATAAACTAATAATTGAAATGTTAATGAAGAAGTCACAGGATGTGGTTCAGAACTTGCATTTTTTTTCCTCTTTTAATATATTGGTTACTCAATACCATGTCAACTAACTCCAAAACGTCATAAATTGTAACTGATGTAATGACATGGCTTCTAATTGATCGGGATGATACTCTGCCGGCTCTACCTTCAGACCAGAGATGGTCTCCCCAAGAAACCTTTGAACTTATCTGGACAATAAGATGCTGGACTTGATGCTTGGTAGATGCTTGCAATGAAAGAATCTCAACTGAATTTGAACTGTGGTAATGCAACAAAGTGGAGGAATCCACCATGGGGGGGGGAGGTTGGGGCAGGGGTGGAGGGGGGGAAATCCCAGTGCCTATAAAACTGTGTCACATAATGCAATGTAATCAATTAAAAAAATGAGCTTCAAAAAAATTTTCAGTATGTTTAATTTTAGTTAGAGAAAAACTACAAAAATAGTAAATGATTTTTAAAAACATTTTATTTATTTTTATTAGAAAGGCAGATATACAGAGAGGAGGAGAGACAGAGAGGAAGATATTCTGTTTGTCCAAGAGAGCGCAACCGCTGGAGCTGAGCCAATCTGAAGCCAGGAGCCAAGAGCTTCTTCTGGGTCTCCTGCATGGGTGCAGGGTCCCAAAGCTTTGGGCTGTCCTTGATTGCTTTCCCAGGCCACAAGCCCAGTTCCTGTTGCTGCCCAGCCCAATGAGCACTAATCAGCTCCTTAGCCCACAACACCTGGGTCTCAAACCAGTGCTCCATTATGGGAAAACCAGTGTGGCAAGCAGCATCTTAAAAAAAAAAAAATTGAATTACTTACTTAATGAATGAATGAATTTGTATAGGCATATCTGCAGAGAGAAGAAACAGAAAGAGATCTTCCATTCACTGGTTCTTTCCTCCAATGGTCACAAAAGGTGGAGATGAGCCAATCCAAAGCCATGTCTCCTCTTCCAGGTCTCCCATGTGGATGGCAGCGCCCTAAGGCTTTGGGCCACCCTCCACTGCTTTTTCAGGCCACAAGCAGGTTGCTGGAAGAAAGGTGAAATAACCAATACATGAACTGGCAGCCAATGGAGTCCTGACATTGTAAGCTGGAGGATTAGCCAATTGAACCTGCCAACAGCATTTGAATGTGCCCTGTTACAATAACAACCTCCAACTCTTGAAAATCCAGTGTTCCTTAGTCATTTTGTAAATGGTCATTCAATTTGGGCTTCTTGCTCATGCAGTTTTTCAGGATTACACAAGAAATGATGTTCTGCCCTGTCAATTTAATGTGTTAGGATGTGCATGGTAATTATATATGTTATTGCTGGTGATGTTAACTTCAAATACTTTACTAGGGTGGTATGTGTCAGGTTTTCCACTTTAATTTTTAAACTTTTTAAGTTTTCCTTTTGTAGTTCCCAAGTATGTTATGAGAAGTCGTTTTGGGAACACACATATATCTTGTGTTTCATCATACTTTCTCCATTTGTGTTAGTGGCAACTGATGATTATTACCTCTGCAATTATTTTTTGATATAACTATTATGATTTTATTTTTTCCACATTCCTTTTATCAGGTATAGTCTTGTAAGGGAAATTTGTTTCTTTGGTAACAAATTACTGTGATGTGAATAGGATAACTCCACAGTTAAAATAAATAGACTAGATATATGATACATTTAATTAGCAGACTGATAGACTCCTGACTGCTGTTACAGGTCTATCCTGTTGTGTAACAGTATAGGTGGATCAGTGTGTGTGTGTGTGGGGTGGAATGGGAGGGTGCAAGGGGAAATCCCTTAGCCTACAAACTGATCTTGAAAATATACAACATAAAATAACATGTTTTGTGGCTTAGTATATATATGCTCAATTTTGAGATAATCCACTTGCTGAGTAAAAGAAGGTAAATTCTGCAGTTACACAACTCAACTCTCAGCAAGTGTCTATTAGGCTGTGTTAGTCTATAGCATAGATTGACTATCGTTTGTTTGACCTTGTAAAATATTCTGGCATCATATGCATGTTCCTTTACGAGACCCTATATTCTGTTTAAAATCATCACTTCATAAGACATGAAGACCTGCTGTGTCTTCTTGTAAGGTTTTAGTCGTAACTTCTATTTTATTCTACTAAGATATGCATTGCCTCTTGTTCCTGTTTCTGACTATTGTGGAATATCTTCATCATTTTGATTTCAATTTCTTTACTAATGAAGTGAATATTTTGAAGGCAGTACACTGTTGAGTCTTATTTACTATGTACATAGTTTGAAAGCCATTAGTCAGATATGCATTTGTGATTTAATTTTATTTTTAAGTGATAAATGTTAGGCAGTATTGGATTTTCCATAAATCGAGAATTTATTTATGTAACTAATGTTGGTATTACTCTGATTAGCATAAATGTCTTTCAATTGGTTTGCTTGTTATGTTGCCATATAGTGCTTGATTTCTATTCTGTCAGGTCATCTTTTATCCTTGATGTCACTTAAACATAGATATTCACATGTTGTGGCAGAATACCTTTTGTAAAAAGTGATATCTTTTTTCAAATGGTTGTGCAGGCTTTTTATAACCTTATGGAAAAGGGGTGATTACTTTTTAGGACAATTTATAGATTAAATGTCTTTCAGAAAGCTTGCTGCAGTCCTGACTTGATATGTGAAGAATTAGATTTGCATTTCTGTTTTGTCAACTTGTCTTTGTATTGAAAGTATTTAGGTATTACAAAACCTGTTTGTTTGTAGGTGAAATAAAAATTTAGAAATGTAAGGCAGATAGATATTCAAACTGTTTTAAGGGAATTCACTACTTTATATTGGAGGTTCACACACTATAATTTACTTATCCTCTTAATTAAAAAGAAATTTGCCTGCTAAAATTTAGCAAAAATATTAGCATGTTAGTCTGAGATTCAAATGTGTTCAGTTTATTATTTCTGCTTTCTATTTCTATCTGGTATCATATCCTTCCAGTCTGTAGAGGTTTCTATATACTATTACTTGTATTGCTGACTTGCTGGCTCAATGAATTTTTTATTTTATTTTTCTAAGACATTTTTTTTTCATTTTCAATTTTGAAGGATCTTTTTACTGAATGAACTGTGTGTTTTAGGAATTCCCATGATTTAGTTTCCTGCTTTCTGATCTTTCTTTCTGTGTGTGCAATAAACATTAATTTTACTTAATCTGTAATTGTTGCTTCTTGTCTGCTTTTAATATATTCTCTTTATCTTTGATTTTTAGCAAATGTGACCGTGGAGTGCTTGGGACTGGATTTTGAAAAACATCTCTTTTGTAGGGCTATCTGAGCTTCCTGGGTCTTCAAGTTTATGTCTTTCACCAAAATCAGATCATGTTCTATTGTTTCCTATAAACAATTTTCCACCTCTCTTTGCCTTTTTTTTCCTTATAGATACTGTTTTTTTCTCACTGTTCTTCAAATTATGTATATATGCTGCCCTTTCTTCAAGGTTCATCAGTCTCAACCTATTGATTTTTAAAAATCTTTGTGCTCTTTTGTTTCTGAGATTTTTAAAAAAAGATTTATTGATTTATTTTTATTGGGAAATCAGATATACAGAGAGAGGAGGAGAGACAGAGAGGAAGATCTTTTGTCCACTGATTCATTGCCCAAGTAGCCGCAAAGGCTGGAGCTGAGCAGATCTGAAGCCAGGATCCTGGAGCTTCTTCCAAGTCTCCCATGAGAGTGCATGGTCCCCAGGCTTTGGACTATCCTCAACTGCTTTCTCAGGCCACAGGCAGGGAGCTGGAAGGAAAGCCGGGCTGCTGGGATTAGAACATCCACATGGGATCCCGGCGTGTTCAAGGCAAGAACTTCAGCTGCTAGGCTACTGCGCCAGGCCCTCTGATACTTTTATTTGGTTCTTATGTGTGACTTTTGTTTCTCCCTTCAGACTTTCTATCTTTTGATTGGTTTTCATCTGTAGCTTTTAGTCTTTGATCATAGTTATAGCTGATTTAGAATTCTTACCTGCTGATTCCAACATCTGCAGTAACCCGTATTGTTTGCTATTAATTGTGTTTTGTTCCTTCATTTGGTGAAAGCTTTTTTGATTGTGGGCTCAAAATGATGAAGGGCAGGTCTGGAGAGTGGATTCTGTTAGACTCAATTGATGAATGTCATTATTTTCATCTGTTTTTGAAGTCGGACTACTTACTGTAAGGTTTCAGTTGCCTTTCCCTTATACTCGGTGTTGGTTGAAATTTCAGTTCATTTCTTTTAGCCTTAGCAGTACTGCCCGGAGTCTACACTGGGCTTTGGTTTTAGCAAGCAGTTTTAATTGTTATCCATAGAACTTAGGACTAGTGTTCTGATGCCCTTTCCAGAACTGCATCCTTTACTTTCTGAATGCTGTGATGTCCCTCAAACTGAGGAGTTTGGGGAGCCGTCATTCATTCTAAAAGCTGTGAAAAAGTGTCTTATTCAATGTCATTTTTCTTTGCTCTAGAGTCAGCCTGCTTTGTTCATTTTCCAGTATCCTCATTCTTTTCCTATCATCTTGTCCTGAATGTATAATTATCAGAGGTTGTAGTGTTTGTTCCATGGGAATGGCCTGCCTATGTCCAGCCTTTGAGCTGTCCAGTCCCTGCTGTCTTTTACTGAAGTATGTTCAGATTGTTGGACTTTCTGCTGCTACAGAAATTGGTGCTCTGACCTAATTCTTTAGAATCAGCTTTTTGCTGTCCTAGTTTATGACTTGTCTAATTAAAGTCATGCCTGTATTTGAAAAGTGGAAAATTTCCAGGGGGAAAGTAAGCAGCTGGTATTGACACTTACAAAGAGTTTTTATGAGATGTAAGTAAGCAAAAGACCAGTTAGGTTGAACTTCAGGAAAAAGTATCTAATGGTGCAGATTTGTGAGACTAAACAATCTGGCAAGAGGACTTCTCTGACCTATTTCAAACCGAATTGGAGAAGTCAGTGGAAACACAGGTATAATCCCCAGTTATGTATTGGCAGATGGGCTGTGGGTATGATCTCACACTTACCTGGCCCAAGCACTGTTTGGTCATTAGCAGAGAAAAATCCTTTTTAGGTTTTATGTTGTTAAAATGAGTGCTTCAATTGGAGAAAATGGATTTTTCTAAAAAGCTTCTCATTAATTGCAAAAATAATTCTGGAAGGGAAGGCATTACAAAACCATTCATTGCTGTGTGGTTTTCACACAGAATCTCTGCTGACATCCTGAACTCTCGTTTACTGTTGTATTCTCAGCATGCAGCATAGTGCCTGTCCAGCACCTACCACGTTTCACAAAGACTTCACTCCTGCTTTGCCTTCTATTTTGAGTAACTTTTTTTTAAAGCTACAATAGGGACAGTTAAAGTTGATATTCTACACTATTTCACTAATTTCTCTCTGTATTTCCTTTATTCTGAGTCTGCACATCTGAATTTAGGATGTGTGCTTTTCTTTGTAGTTTTGGTCCCAGGAAAAGCCAAAAGGATTTAATTTTGTCTATTCTGTGAAATACATAGCAATAAACAGAGAATCAACAAGACATGTAGTAAAAGTAGCGAACCAGGAGCTTCCAGTCTTGCGCGTGGTTGGCAGGGCCCTCGTGCTTAGGGCATCTTTCCCAGGCACAGTAACAGGGAGCCGAATGAGAAGTGGAGCAGCTGGGACTCAGTCCCAGACCCTCACAGGGTTCTGGTGCTGCAGGCAGTGGCTCAGCTGCCCCCCCTAGACTTTGTGCTTTCTTCCTTTTGTTTTCCCATGATCTTTATCTGTGAGGCCAGTGACTTCCTGTCACCTTGAATCTTTGTCTCTTATCAGCATGAATAATGCATTTTATATTTTATATTAAGCAGTATAAAGACAAATGCCACAGAATTAGGAATTTTTGTATTTTCAAATTTTTGAGGAGGAAAGCACAATAATGTTTTTGCCATCTTGAATTATGTAACAACATTTCTAGTTTTGACATCTGATATTTTCTCGATGAAATCATTGGAAAGCCTGTAAGTGGCTTCTTATTGTTGTGTAATGGCGTGTTGAGCTTTGCCCTCTCTTCTGTAATTATCTGTGGTTCTGTGAGATTCCTTTCTTGAAGTGCACCTGAGATCAGCTTATTGGGCCTGCTTTTCCTATGTTCAAAATGTTACTGAGTGTAAATGCTGGGATCGGCACAATGTCTTGTGGCTTAAGTCCTCACTTGCACGCCGCAGGATCCCATATGGGGGCCAGTTCATGTCCCGGCTGGCCAACTGCCCAACAAGCCCATGCTTTTGGCCTGAGAAACCGGTCGAGGACAGCCCAAAGCCTTGGGACCCTGCACCTGTGTGGGAGACCTGGAAGAAACTCCTGGCTCCTGGCTTCGGATTAGCTCAGCTCTGGCCGTGTCAACCACTTAAAAAGTGAATCAGTAGATGGAAGATCTTTCTCTCTGCCTTTCTTCCTGTCTGTAATCTACCTTTCTAATCAAAATAAATAAATCTTTTTAAAAAGTGTAAATGGTGCGTATTTGGGGCTAATATTCATTTAGGTCATGAAAGCTTTGTTAGTATAATAAATACTGATGAAAAATTTTTATGAAGTAGTCTTGGTGTAAGCCATTTTGCAAAGGAAAATAATTCCTTGTGACTTTGAGTGCCGTGGCAGTTCTTCTGTCTTTGTTACTCCGAGCCTCCCAAATGCGGTGAAAGCCACCATCCCACTAGTGTCCACCAGTGTCCACCAGTCCACTAAGTTCTGGCCCCTCGCCTTGTCTTCTGTTTATCTGACGATGGTCCTGTGAGCAAAACGCTGCCACGCCTATCATACAGAGCTTTGATGGATTCCACCATCCAGTTGTAAAACATTGCATTGAGTTTTAGAAGCAGAATACAGAAATTGATTCTATTTTAATTTCATTAAGGCGTTTGGCATATTTCCTATAATTCGTTTCTCTTTATATTAAAATTTACATATGCAGCTTTATTATTTATAAGAGTAGGTTTCCATTGGAGGTGATGTGTTTGTTTCCTGTGGCTGTAATCAGTTACAGAATCCTGATGTGCAGTGTCAGGGTATCAGTTAGGTGCCTGGCCACATTTCTCTCCCAGGCTGTGGGAGACAATTCATCCTTGCTTATCTCTTTTATTGTTTTTGGTGACTTTTAAAAATTGTGATGCCTTATACGTAAAGCAAATTTTTCCATTCAAATTATTTTTCAGCATTCAACAGCAATAATTAGGTTCATTTTTTTTGTGTTTCCATCATCCACCTTTTTGTAGCTAATTTTTTTCTCTTAATCTTAAATTTTATTTTTATGTTTTATGAACATTTAAAATGCTTATTTTTTGTTTGAGAGAAAGTAAAAGGAATGGAGAAAAAGGGAAAGGAGAAGAGAGGAGGACATAGGGGAAGGGAGGGGAGAGAGAATGTTTTACATCTGGTGAGTTGCTCCCTAAATGATCGCAACAGGCTTTGGGCTGTTCCGGTTTGGAGCCAGGAACATAATCCAGGTCGCTAGCACCAGTGGTAGGAATCCCATCCTCCTGTGCCAGTACCAGTACCTCCATTGTTTGCAGGAGCAGGCAGCGTGAGTCAGGAGCTGGAACCAAGTATTGCCCCAGCACATTCAGGTGCGAGAATGGCATCTCAGCAGGTGTCTTCCTCAGTGTGCTGAGTGCCTGGCCTGGGCCGCTGATCTTTGGCTTAAGACATTATCTCTGCCAGTGTATTTACATTGTGTGTGTGTGTGTGTGTGTGTGTGTGTGTGTGTGAGTGAGAGAGAGAGAGAGAGAGAGAGAGAGAGAGAGAGAGAGAGAGACTAGAACTCCCTTGGCCTCTTGTAAGATTTTGGAAACTTCTCAAGATACTTAACTTAGCAACATCTTTTGCCATGTGAGAAATATTTGCAGATTCCAAGGATTAGGAACTTAATAAACCTGGGAGACTGTTACTTGTAGCTCAATAGAATAACCATTAATTAAATATTGAGTTGTGGCCCAGATATGAGGTTATTTTTAGGATCCTTCTGTGTAAGCAGTCTCCTTTCAAGTCAGAAATAGCATGATATCTTAAAATTAGCTTTCATAAAAGAGGAATCCTATATATCATAGTTTATTAGTGTTAATTTTAAAATATTGCCAGACAAGCACATTGTTTAAAGAATTCATCTTGCTATCCAAACTTTCCATCATCTGTTACAAGTCTGCAGTTTTGTTGCATCTGGTTGAATCCAGATGAATTACTGATTTGCTGGGCACTTGCATCGTAACTTGGCAGTTGTACTCCCTGGTGTTTATTTTGAAGACGATTTCATTAAAGAAACCAAAAATGTTTGCGTCAATCACTTGTGTTAATCACAAAAAAATCACTTAGAAACAACACATCAAATGTAGAATGTAGAAAAATAAGACTGATTTAGCCCTATTGTAGGAGAATGCCTTTTCTTAAATAGAACACGTTCCAAGTGTTTTTAAAATATTATTGTATTTTGTGAACATTAAGTGATTTTGGTATTCCCAATATTTTTAAAAAATAATTATTTCTGAGAGATGCTTAGTAGCACATCGAATTAAGTTCTTGAGAGGGATCATGCTTTCATGAAATGGAGAGGTCAAAGGAATCAATGAATTGTGTTTGATAAAAAAGTCTTTGTTGAAGAAATGTACAGTGAAACTGAAGGGAAATCTCAGATCTTTGTTAAAAACATTTCCAAAATGGAAGTCCTCAATTTTTATTTCATAAAACTTTAGTTACCATAAGATAACCCATCTTAAGTATATATAATCTTCAGCAATTTTATATCAAAACTTTGGATCACTTGATTTTCCCAAGAAATGCACTTTTCTCTCATATTCTTATTTGTAAATAAAATAGAAACTCAGTGAAATGCAGAGATGAAAACATGTAATTTGATGAGGTCTGAGAACATATGGACCCGTGTGCACGTCTCCCCGTTCAGGTGCGCCATCTGAGGTCTGAGAACATGTGGACCTGTGTGTACGTCTCCCCGTTCAGGTGCGCCATCTGAGGTCTGAGAACATGTGGACCTGTGTGTACGTCTCCCCGTTCAGGTGCGCCATCTGAGGTCTGAGAACATATGGACCCGTGTGCACGTCTCCCCGTTCAGGTGCGCCATCTGAGGTCTGAGAACATATGGACCCGTGTGCACGTCTCCCCGTTCAGGTGCGCCATCTGAGGTCTGAGAACATATGGACCTGTGTGTACGTCTCCCCGTTCAGGTGCGCCATCTGAGGTCTGAGAACATATGGACCTGTGTACCCGTCTCCCTGTTCAGGTGCGCCATCTGAGAATCACCATGGAATGTTCCCTTGTGCTTCTTTCTCTCATGCCAACCGGACATTGGTTTTCTCTGAG
The DNA here is from genome assembly GCF_030435755.1 of Ochotona princeps. NCBI lineage: Eukaryota > Metazoa > Chordata > Mammalia > Lagomorpha > Ochotonidae > Ochotona > Ochotona princeps. The sequence continues at coordinate 3,843,033 of NC_080859.1, forward strand.
AGATAACTTTGCCAATGTCTGGTCTTACTATATTTGGACTCATACAGTTTGAGTCTAAGGAGTTTGTTTTGCTCACCCTCTGGGGATTCTTCCATGTTGATATCTTTATCAGCACTCCATTCACTTTATTGTTGGATGCTGTTCCATTCCATTGATAGACTTCAATTTGATATCCATTTGTCAACTTTAATGGACTTGAACATGGTTGTGGTGGCAACTGTTATAAATCTGGTGTCGATGAATTCCTGCACCATTCTTTTTAGAAACATGTTTTCATTACTTCAAGTAAATATCCAGAAAAGGAAAATACTGTATAGGTTAGGTAGATATGTGTATTTTAATAGGAAAAATATTCTTTTTTTTTAAAGATTTATTTTTATTACAAAGTCAGATATACACAGAGGAGGAGAGACAGAGAGGAAGATCTTCCGTCTGATGATTCACTCCCCAAGTGAGCCGCAACAGCCGGTGCGCGCCAATCCAATGCCGGGAACCAGGAACCTCTTCCGGGTCTCCCACGCGGGTGCAGGGTCCCAATGCATTGGGCTGTCCTCGACTGCTTTCCCAGGCCACAAGCAGGGAGCTGGATGGGAAGTGGAGCTGCCAGGATTAGAACCGGCGCTCATATGGGATCCCAGGGCGTTCAAGGCGAGGACTTTATCTGCTAGGCCACGCTGCCGGGCCCAGGAAAAATATTCTAAAAAGAGATCATGCTGCTTTGTATTCAGCAACAAATTGTTGTTTCAACTCTCTTGACTAAATATTAGTGTTAAATGTTAACCATTCTAGTATAGCCTGTCCTACAAATTCTAGTCATTTCTACAACCTTGAACTCCAGTCTTTGCCTCCTCAGCTCAGTGCACATGAATGGCGTATTTGTCCATTGTGGCAGCTGGTGTCCCCAGTTAGAAATCTGGATAAATTAGTGTTTATGCATTTGTCCTTTCACAGGACCAATGTCATGTTTTGCCTATTCTTTGATTCCTGAGAAGTCATTTCATGACTCTTGAATGTTACTGTGTGAACACAAGCTTGATCCAACTTCTGTTATTGTCAAAGTGGAAACCCTCACTTCTTGTTGACTGTGTAGTTCTATCTGTACATTGAGCATATTTCCCTTTCTGTGCATTTATTGCCACCTTCTTTGGCAATTTTATATAGGATGAATTTATTTGTTGCAATATGCATGTGCATTTGGTAACCAGTGTGTTTGCAGCTGAGGTTGTGTTGCCTATAATTTATATCTAGTTTTTTGGAGGGTATTGTTATTTTGAATTCTGATTTGGCATATACCTTTAAAACATTCTTTTTGGGACTGACACATTGGCATTTCAAGCTAATCCTCTGTCTGCACTGTCAGCATCCCAAATGAGCAACTGTTCATGTCCCAGCTGTTCCACTTCCAGTCCAGTTCCCTGCTGATGGCCTGGGAAAGCAGCAGAGGATGACTCAGGGCCTTGGGACCCTGCCCCTGCGTGGGAGACCTGGAAGAAGCTCTTATCTCCTGGCTTTGGGTCAGCTCAGCTCTGGCTGTTGCGACCATGAAAAAAACCTCTCTGCCTCTCATTCTCTCTCCTTAGATCTGGCTTTCCAATAAAAACAAATTAATCTTTAAAAAAAAAAAAAACAACATTCATTTTGAGTAGCTATTAAAGATAAGTACTTGCAATTTGTTTTCCACAGTGAAGATGCTAAGATGCTAAGTTGGGTTGTTGTACCTGTAGTTGTCATTTTTCATTGAGTAACTATGGGTTTCTCATACTTCTTTTAAGCTATTCAATATGTGAATCGTAACTGACAAAATTAAAGTGAAGGATACTACATTTTATTTACTACCTTGCATTTGGTTGCCTGTTTTCATGGCTACCAACCACTGCTGCTTGGTTTGTTGCTGAAGGAATGAAGAGATGCCTCTGGAAGGCTTTAATGAACTCTTATTATATATTGCTAAAATGTACCAGACTTTTTACACCCATTTGTTTCGTAACTCTCTCCTGTTTGTTTTTATACACTTTTTTCTATACAAATACATCTCCAAAGTTGTTGGGTTTCTAGAAACACAAATAAAGAACAGATGGCTGCTCACACCTAGTGTTGACCACGAGGGTCAGCTCTTTCATCACATCCCTCGTGGTCACTGTGGCAGCTGCCATGTGGCGGACACCTGTGGCTGTTGGGGAACGCTCCTGCCAGCAAGTGCAAGTCCTGCAGCTCTGATGTCACTTCTCTGGACAGTAGCTTACTTTCGAGCATTTGAGTTACTTGGTCATTAGTTAGTATGGAAAGTAAAAAAGAGGTAATTCAGCCTAGATATGGATTCAAACATATCTGCACAAAAGGTGTTCTTTTAAAACATTGCCTTGTGCTTGTGTTGGTGCTAATGGCCTGATTGATGCTGACTGATAACTCAGGAGCACCATTCAAGGGTGAATGTTGCTTTATTGATGACATCTGTTTAATGTACACATTCCTTCTTTGGGGCCCATTGACAAAGCACTGTAAAACAATGCAAATATTATAATTTAGATGAATATTAAGAGAAGAGAATATGTGAAAATATTAACAAGGATTGTATTACTAGGATCCTGATCTGTATGACTTTGGTTTCCACATCATGAGCAGACCCTAAGGGCCTGTGGCGTGGAGCGGTCTGGAGTTACCTGCAGCTGTGAATTGTAATTTTGCACTGCAGACCCTTGTTTGGGAAGTTACCTGTTCTTTCTTGCAGGATGTGAGGATTTGCTCTGTGTTGTACATTGCATTAACCTTGAAGTGTTCAAAACATTGTGGCTCGTGGAGAGATGATTAATCAAGTAAAAAAGAAAATTGCGGGGAATATTGGAAATGCTCTGAACTTTTAGATTCATCAAAATGTGTGCGCCCTGGAGCTTTGTAAATGCTCAGAACTGGCAGAAAATTTTATGTGTTTGATAATCTGGAGCATTCTCAACACCTTTGAACATCTAGAGAGCATGGATCTGAAGGGAAGGTTGAGAAGTGCAGCAGGCGACTATAGAGTTTTTCAAACAAAAAGCCATTGCTTTTGAATTCCCAGGATAATTTTCAGAAATTATTAGTTTTTTAGAATGAAATTGGCTCTCTTAAGCTTTATCTACCCTAAGAAATTGTTAAGCAGAAAAAAATCTTTAGCTGATTATCTAAGTTACCATGAAATTCAGAATGCTAGCTATAATGAATTTTATTTGGTTGCTACAGCTAATGTGTGAATTTCAAATATGTAAGTTGTTCCTCAGAGGAATGTTTGTTACATATTTTTTGAAGAATATTAGTTACAATACATTATTCTACTTAAGAGTTCAGAAATCATTACCTCTTTACAAAGAAAAAAGAAGATGTATTGATTTCGCAGTTTGAATGTATTTCAGGCATGTAGCATATCACACTAAAGTATCTGATATTAAAATATCTTTTCTTTCTGGGGGTGTACTATGTAACATGGTGACTCTAGTTAGTAATATTGCATCATATATTTGGAATTTGCTAAAGGAGTAGATAAATGTTCTCATCACACATAAGGAAAGGCAACTGTGTAAAGTTATCCATTGTTAGTGTAGTCATTTCAAACTGTGTGTGTACATCAAAAATTGTACACCTTAATTATCAGAAAAATTTAAAGAAAAATAATGAGTGCTTAGAATTGAAAAGTGCCCAGAATATTATACATCAGAAACTGTAGCTAAAGAATTAGCATAGCTTTAAATACACATTTTAGTAAAGACTGAAGGTTGATGAGCTAAGCTTCCACCTGGTAGCATGTGACATGAGAAAGGTGGCCAGCACAGAGAGTCCCCAGGTTCTGGTTGAAGGGACACCTAGAGAAAACGAGGCCCAAAGCACAGAGAGGCAGCCAAGTGCACCAGAGCTCCGGGCTGCTGGTCTCCTCCAGAAGCCAGAGGAGGCCGGGCTCCCATTATACTGCAACAGCTAACCTTTGGTACTTCTCGGAACCTAAAGACTGAATGTTCTGATTGGACCTTGTCTTTTACTCATTTACGCCTTTCAGTTTGGTCTTGGATGTTCTTTCTTTTTGGCTCGGGATTTTGGTTAATGTGCAGTGTGAATTTGAGAAAAACTATCTTCTTTATTTTTTGATGGACATTTAAAATAAACAGGCTCAATGTTTATTACTGTGGACACCAGACATTAAATATGAGTGTAAACAGAATGATTTCAAAACACTTTAGTCAGTAAATACCAGTGGAATTGTATTAATATTATCTTTTATTTTTATCCTGATTTAAAAAATCCTGTCTGAGATAATTTTGTGGTTTCCATGTTAAACATTTGGTACATATATGTATATATGTGATTTTTCCTTCTAGAGTTTGAGTAGAAACTTAGTCATTTTTTTGCTGAAGAGAAAAAATTGAATATATACTTTGCTACTAAGAAGTGAGTTGAAGTGTTATCTTGCATTTAACATATGTGGCCTAGAAATATATTTTGTGTGGCCCTTACATTGTAGGAAACAGTTTAAATAAACCTTCAAAACTGAAATCTAAGGGGGAGGTTGTACCTTAAAGTCTCAATTTGTGACCTTTAGAAAAATTAGAAACCTGTGCATATTGGTAGCAAATTCCACAAGATAAAAAATGTGCTATCACTACCTATTGGCTGCTGCTTTAAATAGGAAATGGCCACTCCCCTGTGCTTATTGATCTTGCCTGCCTGGCCCATGAAGACATTTGGCTTTGCAAACCCTGGCTAAATACCTTAGCATGGAATTCATAGTTTTTCCTTACTTCATTCCATTTTACCTTTTCAATTATTTGTGTGTTTTAGTTGCACAATTATGTTTCAGTTTCTCTTGCATTTCAGCTTCCAGCACAATCATCACTCTTCTTAGGAACTCAGTTATGTTGATTGGAGTGGTGCTGGTTCTGCATCCAGGTTCAAAGGACTGAGGATTGAAAATATTAGAAAAAAAAATCTTGAACAATTATAAACTTTTTGGGGTCATTATTCTGTAAATGAGAATGTATTAATAACAACTATTTGAAGAGTATTTACATTGTATTAGTATTACAACTAAATGAGAGTTGTAATAAAATTTCAGCAAGACACTATGTAGGTTACATTGAAATATTATAATATTCTCTCTGTATAAGGGACTGAACTTTGGTGAATTTTGGAACAGATGCCCTGATATCAATTGGAATTGATCAGAAGTCAATACCAAAAAAGTGTGTATGTATGAGCTCTCTAGTGGCATTAGAAATTCTTAATGCAAAAAATTATTTTGTGATGAGAAATGAATGCATAGGTCATTGGGTTTACAGATAGAGTTCTTTGATGGAACAGTGGTGGGAGAAGCACTTCACCATTAATAACGTCTTGATCACTTGATGTTTTTAGTCAGTCTGTATTATGAGTTTTTTGGGAACACTGGGAGAAAACAGAACTCCTGGTTAGCTCTGCAACTTTTTTTTTTTTTTTGCAAGAAAATGAAAGACATTTTGTCTGTGGACATCTGGTCATCAATCACTGTCTTTAATTTTTCTAAACAGGTCATCTGACTGTCACTAATCATTGCAGAACATTAAACTTATTGTTCAGTGTTTTTGAGAATGATGGATCTGATTATTGGAGGATTAAATTTAGAGAATTAATGGAATTTCCACTGTAGCTTGTTATGTTTATTATGAGGTAATTACATGAAAATGTAGCTCAATCGAATCATTAACGTGTAAATCTAGCAGGATGGCTTTGTCCTACTCCATGTTCTTGCATTGTGATTTTCAAAGAGGATGATCCTTCTTTTGCAGCCTTAGTTCTGCTTGTCAGAGGTGTCATATGGAGTAAGCAATAAAAACTTGTCTGACATTTCAGAAAGTCCTTGTGTGTATCAGACTAGAAGTAGCTACTCATTTTTTTTTTAATCATAGATTGCTGTTGGGAAGGAGAAGAAAATATTTAATCCAACACAGGGTGGTTCCTCTAGGTTACTCAGTAATGAGGTAATAACAATGGAAAATTTTGCACCATTGCTGTCTCTGCTTCTAAACTAAATTATGAACAAGCTCTTTTTGTGATGCTGTTTTTGTGCTGTGATTCACAGACTCAAAATTTTCTGTCTGGTGTGTTCCTTCTTGCAGTGATAGTTAATAGTAACCACCTAGCTCTCTGCAAGAAAATGTTTGTGCTTGTTTTCCAACAACAGTCACTGTGTGTGATACTCTGTGGTCTTTTTTTTTTTGGATGTTGTTCCAGGATTTCTTCATTTTGTTATTTATGATGTCTAGTCCATACTCATGGGGGAAAAACCATGAATAGAAGTAGTCTTTATCTCTTTCACATCTTTCTTTGACTAGAGAGTCACTAGGACATGATGGGGAAAATCTAGGACATGGGGTATCTTTAGCATTTAAGCATCGACTCTTTAAGGGTAAAATATTACCTGTTTCCATTCTTGATGTTGGGAGTCCAGTTATGGTCCTTTATAGTGATACTCACTATATGGTACAATATAGTGTTTGTTAAATGATTAGCAATCATTTAGTAAGACCTACTTGCTAATATTTAATTTTCATTAAGTTAGTCTGTGCTACTCTTACCCCCTAAATGTGCTTTCTAAGATTTGTTTACTTATGAAAAAAATATTTAATGGATTGATATACCTAATTTTTTGGATATACATAATTTTATAGGATTTCTTACACTACGTAATAGCTTTTGTTTTATAAATATGTTTGTTAAACTTAGTATTACTGCAAAGCAGCTGGGGTGTTTTTTTTTTTAATGAATTTACTTACAAGTTTATTGTTGCAGATATTCTGTTTCAGAAAGTCTTCCTAGGAGTCAAATTGCTGTCGAGTCAAATTGAGCAGATTTCCTAAGAGCATTAGGAAGGGATCTACACAGATAGTATTCAACGATAGTACTGTATTAGAAATATCCACTCAGATGAGGTTTGTTGGTCCAGCAGAGGGCAAGGATAGAATGACTTTCAGCTCCTTTGGCCACTTGTCATGCCTGGCTGCTTCTTCCTTTGAGATCAAAGGGCAGTGAATTGGAGTATTACCTCTGTCCAATTGAGGAAGAACCTTGCGTTGTAAGAATTGTCTTGTATCTCTGGTTGAAATCTCCACTTCCTTGGTAGTTAGGCAGATGTTGAACACTATTGCTGCCACTTTTTATATAGGAGTTCTGTGTGGAGAATTCAGGTTGAATCATTTCAGGAGAATCAATCATCCAGTTCTTTTTTTTTTTTTTTAACATATTTTTATTGCATTTCCTTTTTTTTAATTAATTACATTGCATTATGTGATACATTTTTTTATGCACTGGGATTCCCCCGCCCCTCCCCAAACCCTCCCCCAACGGCGGATTGCTCCACCTTGTTGCATTTCCATAGTTCAAATTCAGTTGAGAATCATCCAGTTCTCAATCTTTCTGTGACATTTTGCATGTTTAGCACCTGTGTTGTACAAATTACGTATTTTTTAAAATTATGGCTTATTTTCCGATTTTATTTGAAAAACAGAGAGGTGTCTAGAGAGAGTTTCTATATTTCACTCCCAAACGCCTGCACTTAGTATATACTGGGCTTGGCTGAAGCCAAAAGCCTCAGACTGAATCTAGACCTGCCATATGGGTGGAAGGACCCAGGTGATAGACATCACCTGCTCCCTGCTAGGGAGCATGTCAGTGGGAAGCTGGAATGGAAAGCAGAGCCAGCCCTTGTATCCTCGAGCTCTCATGGGGTGTGGGCCTCCTCAGTGGGGTCCTCATGGCTGCACCAGCCGCCAAAGTTAAGATAATTTGTAAGAACTTACATTCTGTGGTTTTGTGAACTGGTGTATTAAGGGGGCATGCTTCTGTTGCTTTATTGTATCATAACCATGAAAGTAAATGTGAAAGTGTTTCTCATAGTTGTGCATAAATTGTTAATTTGATTGTTTGAGGAATACACTCAAAGTATAATTATCAAAGAAATAATTATGCTCTAAAATGTACAAGATTTCATTTCTGATGCTGTTTCACCATGGATATGGCTTTTCACGTAATTCGGCATTTTAGCTTACACTGTGTTCTCAGTATGCTCAGGATGCTTGGTGTGTCCTCCCCTCACACTCCTGCTTATCTCAGAGATGTAGAAATTTGTGCCTTCACACCTCAGCGAATGAACTGTGATTGCTAAATTGTCACAATACAATCACTGCTATACTATTTGGACATTTTTTGGCAATAGGTAATTGCTCGCATCCAAGATTGCTTCATAGAAAACAGTTCCTAACAGTGCAAGTGGAGCATGCCAAAACAGTTGATCACTTTTGGACTTAAGCTAAGTTTCTGGTTTTAATATTTGCTTACAGCAAAATGCTGCTCTGTGTAACATAACTTATTTGCCTGGTTACCACATAACAGTTTGTTTTTCACGCAGTAATGGCATTATTTCATGGCAAACAGCAATTTTAATTGCTAGAATAATTCAACATTTGTGTCTGACTGCATTTATACTTCAAGCTCATAAAAGTTAAAAATTCATGGTCATGGTATTGTAGTATATCTAATTTTTCTGAAATGAATCAGTATGCTAGGTCTTACAGAATACTCCTCCTATATTTCCATTCACATGAAGTAGTATGTTTGTACAAGATGGGTTGCCTTGTTACCGTTGATTATTGAAGAAAGAGCATTGTATTGAATTTCAGATTTTCACGGAAGATTGTGCAGAAACTTATGGACCACATTTCCGATATTCCTCGTGCTTATTTCAGGCTGGAACTTAGAACTCAAGCTCTGAACTCACTTGTGGTGACTCCTGAGATCTCAGTATTGACCGACGTAAGGCAGGAAATGCAGTCTGCATTCTTTCACACTAGTATGAATAAGATAAGAACGTTCTGACGTAATTTTTAGGTATTTTGTTCCTCCTTCATTTCAATTTTAACTCCTTAGATTTGGAGCTACTGAAAGTAAAATGATAGATTTTGGAAAGGGAAAACAGATAAGTAAATATGTATTTTAAAGGAGAAAGTATTACTAATAGACTTTTAAAAATAAAATCAGCTATTAGTACCTCAGTTTATGTTAAACAAGATAAATTCCCCCTATTTAAAGTCATACTAATGATGACAATATGGTCACATTTCACTTGTCCATTGGTTAGTATGAGTTATAACCTGTAGTAAATTTTTGGTCAGTGATATAATTCATTCACTATTTATTCAACCGCCAAGTAGTTTTGAGGACTAAAAACATATATGAAGGAAATTAGACAGCTGTCAAGCAACATTATAATTCTGTGTGAGTGTGTGGGAAAAAAAATACATAAGTAGACACAAAAGCAGAGCTGTAGAGGTCATTGCATTTGGTGAAAAATGCCTAAAGAAGATTGAGAGTCAGATGGGGCTGGAGGGGTTGTGTCTGAGGCTTCCCAGGAAAGCACATATGGCCGCATGGTACCATACTCCCATGAGTAAATGTTAGCATGGATCTTCTTTTGGGGGGTTAATGTGAAAAAGTACCAAAATGTAGAAGTGATTTAAGAGAAAATGATCCTTGATAAAATAAAATTTCAGTGTAATGTAGCTTCTAAGCAAAATAATTGTATTTTTCTATTGTTAATAAAAAATAATAAAATAAGGCATTTTCATCTGAAGTTATGATAGGCTTAATGAAGATTTGGTTCCAGCATGCGACCACACTCCATGCATTTTCTGTTTTGTGATTAGCTTTAAATGTTGCCCCAAAAAGGATTTATAAGAGTTCAATATGCTGTTTTCTGCATTACCTATAAATGGATTATTGCTTATCTTATGTTGAAATAGCATTTGGGATAGATTTTACTGAAAAACAAAAAGGTGAAGTCTGTATGAAAGCAAAAATTGGTTCAGAACATGAGTGGGGCCAAGGAATCTGGAATATTTTTGTGTCAGAAAAGATTTAATTTTAGCATCTACCTAACTATAATCTTTTTAGTGCCTTACAGAATGATGGTTGATTTTACATTATTCTCATGAGTTGTTAAGTAGTAAGGCAGGAAAATTATTTGGTTATCAGTGAGGCTTTTAAAATTAATTTTGATCCTTCAAAGAAATCGATGATGGGTATATGAAAGGTATTGAACAACATAATAATATTTTATATTTCACTTACAGAATTATTCATGAATGTAACCTTTCTTTATGTTGAGACTGCTGAAATCCCAGGGACAAGAATAATTCTGCAAAGATTAGAGGGATGTGGAGTTAGAACGCAACAGATGGATTAGTTCAGCACTGTGCAGAAGCAGACAGAATGAACGCGAGAACAGGGGTTGGAATGATGAGCTGCAAGTGTTTTAGGAAAAGGATCACCGGATTTGAAGAGAGTGGTTGTGAGGGTTCCTCAGGCTCCAGCCCGGGAATGACCTTACCTTGTAGGTAACAGGAATGCTCTAGTATCTTAAACCAGGATTGACATAATCAGATTTACATTTCAAGATGTCACTCTAGTGAATGTGGAGAATGGCACAAGGGCCGGAAGAACCAGGAAGTGTAGGTTAAAGGCTGTCGAAGAAATCTAAGTGGAAGGTCACGGAAAGCGGACAAAGATAGCAGTAATTGAAGTACAGATAAGTGGACAGATTTGAGAACTCTTTAGGATGTAGAATTGACAGAACTTGATGATTGAATAGGTGGGTAGATAAGGAAGAAGAAAAAAGTAACATCAAGGGTGATGCTGAAGAATTTAGTCCCCTGGCGGAGAGAGTTTCAGGTGCTAGAAGCAAAGGGTGACTTACGGATGGTGGTGGTCGATTGGAGGGTCCTCTGAGTCTATTGGCTGTCCCACAAGAAGCTTCCTGTACTGGTTTGATGCTCAGACTACTCAAGTGGACTACAGATACGGAACTGCAATTTATGAGCCTATTGTGCATATGTGAAACTTTGAGAGTACTTGAGTACTCTCAGAGAATGGGGAAGAAAGAACAGCAAGTGAGCCTGGAAGGAGCCTTCATGGCACTGGCGTGAAAGACAGAATTTGTAAAGAAACTGAAAAAGAAAAAGGGATCTAGCAGGAGAAAATGTATCAGGACAAGTAAATAATGACTGTGGCATGGCCTTTGTTTCTGGACACAAGGGTTATGGATGGTCTTGGTTGAGAGAATTTCAGAGGCGAAACAGAAAGGGAGAAGCGAGGCAGTGGTGCTAGGAGATTAGAGGAGGATTTCTGAATGTATGAGAAATGATGGTCGACTGGAAGTTTTGGCATGACCTGCGTAACCTGTCTGTCTGCTAGCTTCAGTAAGTGTGCTGTTTGCTGCTCTCCTTCTCAGTCCCTAATTCCCAACCAGATGTTGTGTTTCTTATGTTTTTCCTCGGTGACACAAATGTTTGATGCTCACTTTTGCCTCTGGGGGAGAATCTGTTGCCTTGTTTTGCACACCTGGTCTCCTGTCCAGCCTAGCCCTTTGTTAGCCTTCAGGGCTCAGCTTGATGCCTGTCTCCAGCAGCGTGCTGGCCTCTGGCATGCTGCCCTGGCTGTTAGCATGTCCTTACCCTAACAGCCACACTGCTTTGATTTCACTGTGTAGATTTGTTACCCATCTGTCCCAGGTGGTAAGTGTCACAAAGGCAGGGAATATTTAACTTTTCATATTCTCTACTAAAGTACCAGGCACACAACATGTTCTCAGGGATTTGTTGAGTGAAAATGTCGAGGGTATGTAGTGAGATCCTGCATAGGGTCAGAAAATAGTTATCTGGAGCAAAATTGGAGACATTGTTCTTCCAGTATGGTAATGGTAACCGTTTTATGCAAAGAAATGCCAGGCAGGGGCATGAGAGGTAGACCTTTGATTGGTTTTTATCTCTGAAAATGCCAGCTGGGGAAAATGTTATGAATTGAGTAACAGTTTTCTGCCTCCCTATCCTTACAGCCCCACAGAAGTGTGTTAGGGTTTGATTCCAAGAGCCTTACTTAATGGCTGAAGTTTGGAACTTGATCCAGTCTTGGTACTTCAGGGTGAAACTTTGAAAAGTGATCATGGATGAGATTAAGTTGTTAGGGTGGATTCAGATGATCAAATTATGGTGGCTTTAAAGCAGGAGGCATATGAAACTGTGGCCAAGCTTGCTCCCTGTCTCTCCACCTCTTGGCCTGCCCCCCGAGCCACACACACTGTGTAAATTTGCCCTCTGCTTCCTCTGTTAAACGCCAGGCCGCTGAGGCCAATCAACCTTAGGCCATGGGCATCTGATACTGTTAGCCCAGATACACTCCCTGCTTTCCTAATTGGTCGTTCTCAAGTATTTTGGGTGTGGTGACAAGTAGCCGATTAGTAATGAGAGTTGTGCTGGAGAGTGTGTTATGATGGCACAGGGTACCACAGATCTGTGTGAGATTAAACACAGCTGTGATAATACAGGGGCTCTGTGCTATGTGAACGTCAGTTTTCAAGCAAGTGACCCAATTTCTTTCCTCTTTGTGTGCACTGATCCTGTTTGCTTTATTGTTCTCATGGCAAAATTGTCTCTGGTGGTGCTGGAGGAACCCGCCAGAATGCAACATGGGCTCTCTATGGGCCGTGTTATTCAAAGTACGAGATGGGCTCAGCTTATCAATGAATTCGTTTCCTGAGTCAGTCTATCTGTGGTTCTTGCAGCTCTGCCCAGCAGGACTTATGATACAAGTAGGGCATCCTGAATTGTGCTACAGGACTCTTCTCACAGGCCTGGCTGACTTCTCAAGAGTGTCTTCTTATAAAGCAAGGCCATGGCCACCTCATGTGTTTGACTTCTGCCTGCAGCCAAATGGCCCTCACTAATAAGAACACCAGTGCCATGGTTTTTGGATCCTCCCCCAACATCAATCTTAAGCCAAATAGACTCCTTTACTTTCCCAGCCCTCAGATATTTAATGTTTTTATAATGACGCAATTGCATTAAGACAGAAACTTATTAGAACAAACAAATTGTTCTCAGGGACAGCTGACAACAATAATAAACTTTTGCTGTTTCTCCGGCAGCTGCTGCTCAGGTGCCCAGTTATAGAAATGGGCACATGGATGTTTATAGTGATCCAAATGGAAATGATGTGCTTACGGGTGTGGTTAAGAGTGTTGTTGGAGCAGGATTGCTGGGTGTCTGGATCCTATACATAAATGGAGTGTTGCAGGCAGCAGTGGACTTAAGAAAACAGAAAGTCATGGCACGGGAAACAGAATGAAGATGTTGAAGAAAAAGCTAAAGCCTCAAACACTGGAATGAAGATTCAGAGGAAATGCAGACACAGAACACGAGAAGGCTCACCGAGGGCTGCCCCTCTCAGTTTCAGTGACTCAAGGTTTTAAGTGAGTGCCCAGAAGCACTCCTAAAATTCAGTGTTCAAAGACACTTGCACAGTATTCTACTTCGACAGAACGTCAGAAATGCTCCTACAATCTCAAATGTGACATTGCCGTATATGCTTGGCAAACACCGAAACAGACCTATTGGATGGCAGCTCTTTCCATTGTTACTCACGGGATGCTACAATGCGTTTGGAAAAATAACAACTTTGATTTTGTGGTAATTAATGTTTAGACGTTCTTCTAGATGTTATTGACCTGGAAAGCGTTAGCTGTTTCAGGAAGTCATTTTTTCCTGGGATATTGAAGAACTATGTTACCAACTATAAAAGCATACTTTCATACTTGTTGGTGTTCCTACATCAACACTGAATGTTTTGTAGCCATAGCAAGTAACCTAAAAGTAGAACTATTTCACTTTACTCCAGACTGTTTGCTTTTGTTTTGTTTTAGTTTTTTATCTTATCAGTTGTAAATTGTGTGTGATATTTTAAAAGTCAGATCCTCTCCACAAAGCTCATGATGACAAAGGTCAGTCCTGTTCTTCTGCGGCCTTGATTCTGACTTCAGCTGCCATCTCCCTCTGTTACGCTCCCCCGAGCTTCTGAATCATTGGCTTGTCTCCATTTCCCATTCCACTACCTTTTTATGGTAAAGGAACACTTAATTTTTTTGAAGGTTTTTTTTTTTTTTAATTGGAAGTCAAATACACAAACAGGAGAGACAGAGAGGAAGATCTTCCGTCCGCTGATTTACTCTCTAAATGGCTGCAATGGCCAGAGCTGAACCAATCGAAGCCAGAAACCTGGAGCTTCTTCTGGGTCTCCCACGTGGGTGCAGGGTCCCAAGGCTTTGGGCCGTCCTTGACTGCTTTCCCAGGCCACAAGCAGGGAGCTGGATGGGAGGCAGGGCCGCTGGGATTGGAACCGGTTCCCATATGGGATCCAGGCACTTGCAAGGCAAGGACTTTAGCCACTAGGCTACAGCAACAGGCCTGAGGCAGATGATATTTTTTTGATTTTTCTTTTGCTCACTAGTCTCGCATTTATTAGCTTAAAACTGATAATGGGTTAGAGTTAGCACAGAGGGTTTTTTAAAAAGATAATTTCTAATGTCAGTGTAATGCACTTTTACCAACTTGCTGTTCCATCACTTTTCCATCAAATAAATGCAATTCAGAGCTGTGTGTGTGCAGTGTGTGTGTGTGCTGTGTGTATGTGCTGTGTGTGTGTAGCAGACATGAGAGGGATTCGTGTATATTTATGATATTGTTAAATAGGAAAGAATCAATATTTTATAGTTATGGAAAGTAAAGACCTACTCTTTAAATTTAATTCTCCTAAAGAAAGCAGTGAGAGAAATAGTTGTTATAATACTCAGAAAACTTAGTTTAATCCAGGAAATGACTATAGATGCCAATCCCTCATGTGTTATTGCTAATTTATGTTTGCTACATATCCCATAGCATGACAATTTCTAATATTGCATCAGCTGTCCAATATTTGCTTGCTCACTGTTTCTGTGAGCAACAGAAACCATGCAACGGTCAGCAGTGATGCTGCCCCAGGGAGTTTTCTCTGTCCTCGCCACACTGGAATGCTGTGTTAAAATAATCCTCTATTTCTAAGAGGCAGTCCCATTCACACTGCAGTGTGGGTTTCTTTTCTTTTTTTTTGAAATGTTGTTTTTCTGTTGTGTCTTATTTACACGTTTCTAGAGCAGTCCTTTAGATCTTACAAGTCTGCATTCTTTGAATACCGAGGTTCCAGTTGCTTATTCCAGACTTCAGTACAAGATTGCTTCTGTGCTGGAATCTGAAACATGGATGTGTAAGAGCCTCGTGGACGGTATGGGCTCAATACTGATTATAAGGAATGAGTTCTCAACAGATGCCTATTGCTCTTAGGGATGCTGGATAATGTACTCAGCTGTAGTACAGCAATGTAATTTAAAAGCAAGCAGTAGGACTTCACAAAAGGTCTTAAAAAGAACCTTTGATTATATCAAAAGCATAATGGTTCTGGATGGAGAAAAATACCTTTTACACTGGGTTCTCACATCCATGAATTTCACATCTCTGAATTCAACTTCAAAGAGTCCTTGATTCAAAGTACTTGGAAAAAAACACTGAATATATACTGAACCTCTGCACAAAAGTTTGTGTGTGTGTGTGTATGTGGTTATCCCAGACCCAACCTGGCATAACAAATATTTGCACAGCAATACACTATGTTAAATATATGTAATCTAGAGATGATTAAAGGAATATGGGCGACATGCATAAAATATGTGCAAATACTACACCACATCTTCTGTGCCAAACTGGAGCATTAGGTTTGTGGCATCTTTCATACATGGGTTTTAAAATTGTTTGCTCCAGATTATTGGCCCACTAAACTTTTGATTCCATTTTTTTTCACGAACTTCCTAAAGTAATATTGTGAATGAATAAATGCATCCTATTTCATCACGTAGGAATGAGGCACATTCTTTGCACCTTCATGCTTAGTAGTGGGGAAAAAAGTAGTAATTGTTCATAATAGTGCAAGGCAGAGGAAACCACTGTGAGTAAGAAAATATGTCTACACTCTTGGAGCGTTTATGAAGTAGAGGAAATTGACACACGGTATTCAAGTAATAATTTTAGGTACTACTTAGATGACGCTTAAAATATGAAGGTCTGTAACATGGCCTTAAAATGCTGTTCATTTGTAGTATTATAATGGTAGTTTAGCATACTTTTTAATCCTAGGTTATTATTACCTTTTGTTTGATAAGAACATACATATCTAAACTATTCAGAACCTTTTCTGAGGTGTATAAACATCTTTTTGTGATCTCTGAGAAATTTCTGCCAGAAAACATTGTAGTTGGATGTGTGGGGTTAGCAGTCTCGCGGATGGAGCTCTGTCGTTGCTCTCAAGGGAGCCCTTTAGGGTAGAACTAGTGTATAAAGCAAATGTGACTAGAATAATCTTGATTTAAATGTATATTTACCATTTCACAAGGTATAGTTGATTCAAAATA
This sequence comes from Ochotona princeps, assembly GCF_030435755.1. Taxonomy (NCBI): domain Eukaryota; kingdom Metazoa; phylum Chordata; class Mammalia; order Lagomorpha; family Ochotonidae; genus Ochotona; species Ochotona princeps. Next base: position 3,859,354 of record NC_080859.1, read on the forward strand.
CTTATAATTGATGATTAACATAAATATGCCCCAATTCAGTCTTTTAAATAAATATAACATATTTTGGATATTACTAGAATTTTAAAGTATGTATCACTACAATTAGGAGTATAGCTACAATAAACAAATGATACTGCTTTATAAACTATAATGCCTAATGTTTTTAAAATATCTGCATATCTAGATACAGAAGACTTTTCCCTGATACAGCAATTTAAAAGCACCTGTTGAAATTAAAATTGAGGTCCTTTCTGACCATCATTTGCTTAGTGATAGTTCTGTATTCTGGTTACCAAGTTAATAATGAAAGGTAATTGTTTGAGGTTATTTAGTCAACTTTGATAATTATTGAAAACTGAAACTCTAGTCAATATTTTTTAACTAGGGTTAACAAGTCACACCTTAGTAATGCTTGTTTCCCCAGAAACACTTAAAATTATCATGGACAGTTCCCCGGGAGTTCATCCTAGCTACAGTATTTATTTCATATGCTTCCCTGGTAGTCACACATCTCTTATCCATGTGATACTAAAAAGAATATGGAAGCTGAGCATATTACCTAATATGAAGTTTCAAAATTTGTTTAATTTTTATTAAACCTGTATACTATCACAACAGCAGGTGCTATTGAGTTCTTTTGATTAAATTATGTTATTCAACTAGGCTGTCATATCTTTGAGTCATTTAAACTGTTTATTAGTTTTTGACTCTCAGAGTGCCTACTCCATCAGAGTTACACAAATTCCCAATGAGGACAACTCCAGTAAGCAATATATATCCTTATTGAATATCTTTCTGTAAAAAATGATGATGAGTATGTGATCTTTTATGCCCACTTCCCTGTGGAAGTTTTGATCTGCTTGCACGCGTCCAGACCATGCAGGACACTTGGGAGGAAATGATCAAGGACTGAATATGGTTGTCTTTGAGTTTCAGGTCCTGATGCTAAGGACATTAAAGAGAGTGAAGCTTCCTCGGCAACCCTTGAGCCCCTTTATTTATAAGTGTTCTTCCCCTGTCCCCCAGGGCTCACAGTTGCAGTGTTTGCTTTGGAAGCTCTATTCACACAGATTTCTCAGTGACTCAGAATGCTCTGTGTCTTTGTGTAAGAAAGAGTGGACATTCTCATATCCTGTGCCCCTCTCCCCCCCCACCCTGGTTGTGTTTGTGTGGCCCCACAGACCCCAGAGCCCACCCCAGAGATGGACATACTCTTAACCCCCTTGGGTGACTGTCAACTCACGTTGCAGATTTCTGGTTGTTTTGTATAAAATACAAAATAAATGTTTTTATTGACAATGAAAAAAAGAGGAGATATGGTAAGATTGTGATCTAAAGGCAAAGCTGGCATTTCTGAAATATCCAGAGACGCAGGTGTTAAGAAGAATGAAGTCAATGGAAGCTAACTCAGTTCAAGAGATCTTCACCCCAGCTTAGATGCACTTAAGGGGATGTGGCATTTACTCTTGGATTGGAAGGACTAACAGACCTTCAGCAAACAAGACCACAGCACAGACTACGCAGGCCAATCAGAACAAAACAAAACAAGAACAAGATAAAACTAAAGCAACAACAAGAAAAAAACTTGCAAGTTTTCTGAAACTGAGTTTTGTACTGCAGATTTTAAACACAGAGGTTGCTGTTCAGCTGAGACGATAACCCTCAAGAGTTAGCTAGTACTGCCTACTGTGATCACCTGTAAAACCGCAATTTGTTTGTTCTCAATGTTTTCATATAGAAAAACTGAGACCTAGCTTAAAGTCTTAGAGGCTTCCAATCTAACAGAGGTGTTTCTTCAGGTCTGAGGGTGACAACTGACTACAGAAAGATGGTTTTTGCCATGTTTTATACAGAACAGACGTGTTTTCAAAACGTCTTTAATTTGTAGTTTCTGCCTCTGCTCTGTCATTTAAAGTCACGTATATTGTTTTGAAATGACAGAAGTAATAAATACAGAACAGCTGTGCAATAATACAATCTAACATTTGTGTGAATTTGCCTGCTTAAGAAATATCCTCGAGGGCCCGGTGCAGTGGCCTAGCAGCTAAAGTCCTCGCCTTGAATGCACTGGGATCCCATGTGGTCGCTGGTTCTGATCCAGGCTGCCCTGCTTCCCATCCAGCTCCCTGCTTGTGGCCTAGGAAAGCAGTTTAGGATGGCCCAAAGCCTTGAGACCCTGCACCCACATAGGAGACCTGGAGGAAGTTCCTGACTCCTGGCTTTGGATCGGTGCAGCACCAGCTGTTGCAGTTACTTGGGGAGTTAATCATTGGATGGAAGATCTTTCTCTCTGTCTCTCCTCCTCTCTGTATATCTGACTTTGCAGTAATAATAAATAAATCTTAAAAAAGAAAGAGAAGGAAATATCCTTGAACCCAGTGCTGTAGCTCAATGGCTAAAATCTCACCCTGTAAGTGCCAGGATTCCATCTGAGCACCAGTTCGTATCCCAGTTGCTCCAGTTAACCTCCAGCTCCCCGCTTCTGGCCTGTGAAAGCTGTAGAGAATGGCCCAAAGCCTTGGGACTGTATACCCACATGGGAGACCCAGAAGAACCTTCTGGCTCCTGGCTTTGAGTCAGCTCAGTTCCTGCCTTGTGGTCACTTGGGGATTGAACCAATGAATGAGAGATCTTTGTCTCTGTCTCTCCTTCTCTCTGTAGCTCTGCCCTCGCAAGTTGCCATGTGTGCTTTGTTAGGGGTAGTGTAAGGACAGGCCAGACACAGATAGTTTCTGATCCTGCTCTTTGCATGTGTGATCTGTGCACGGGGCAGAGCAGCAGCTCTGAAGGGGGAAGTGTTGACCCAACCCTGGTCCCACACTGTGTGTGGACAGGCAGAGCAGTCACTCACTCCCAAATGTGAGAAGAAAAAAATTGGAATGTTTCAAGTAAGCTCTTTTTTTTGGATTGAGTTTCTAGGTACTATTGGGTTTTTTTTTCCTACTATTTAAAATATTTGTCTAAGAAGTTGATAGGAGTTGTATTCTGCTGTCATTGTGATGATTTTCTGACTATTTTACAGTGTATTTTATTAGTGAAGTTGAACATCTTTTAAGTACTTCATAGCTCATGCTTTTAACAGTAGAGACTTACACCTGTTAAATATGTAAAAACTGGTAGATAAGAGAATCAGTATCAAAATATAGTTGCCTATTTTTAAGAAGAAATAATATTTTATGCTGAATTAGCTTTTTAAAAGAGTCCTCTTGTTTGAATTTTGAATAACTGTATTCTAGTAATAATTTGAAAGGAACCATTTTGGAATTAACTGCTTCTTCCTTTGTCATCTAAGATAGGAGTGTAGGAGCCTTTTTATTTTACTGCTCATTGTATTCAAGACAAAAGTATAGCATGAATTCTGTATCCCTTTGGCATTTTTAAATATTCAAATGATGAAAACCGCCCCTATTTTTTTCCTAAAAAAATTCTTTGTAAAAACTTCCTGACAGTTGTAATAATGAAAGAATATGAGATCTATTGGTGGGCTTGTGTTTTGTTGATAATGCTATCTATTATCTAAAAAGAAAAAGAGCCAAATTTTCATCTTGCTTTGTATTCATTCAAAAAAGCCATATTCTCCAGGAGACCTTTTGCCTTTAACTCTGTGTGTTTTTATGTTCCTAAGGCTTCAAAAGATGAAGGCAGTATTTTGAGTATATTTTTCTTTATGGACATAAAACTTGGTTGTTTAAATATTCATGCCTGATAAATGAACACACATTTTGCTATGCAAGAATATTGCAAATGCTTTTGGCCATTTGAGCCTAAACTCAGGAGAATTAAATCAGACGTGACAAATTGCCTGGCGCAATCTCAGCTGAATAAATGTCTTCAAAATATTTTAACTCTTTTTGGTTAAACATTGCTTATTAAACTGTTTAATTCAATGTAAATATACTTTCGTTTAAGTAAAGGAAAGTATTTCCTTATCTGGTACCACTTCTTTTGTCAAGAAACAAAAAGAGGTAAAATAAATGAAGGATTAAATTGACCTTGTAAATTCTTAGGCTTAAATATATATATATATATATATATACACAAATGCAAGATTTTCTTTTTTTTTGTATCTAAAACAGTTATGCTCAGTCTTCTAAAATATGACTATCATAAAAAGAATATTGATATCCATTATTTACTTTTACATTTTAAGTGACTTAATAAATATTTCTGAACCCCTGTGAATCCTAGTACTTAATCTTTTGGCAGGGAATGTATAATTTAGGCAATCTAGTCCTGTGTTCTACATGAAGATTTAAGTTAGCAACTATAATTCATCAGCAAAATTTATTTTCTAGGAGTATATACGGAAATGAATTTGAATTAGAAGAATTACCTGAAGCAGTTTGTAAATGTTCATTCAGATTTACACGTTGGGCTGGATGTTTTTGTGACTTCTATTTTTATTTGTAAATTGCTTAAGAGGAATATAGTTCCCAAACAGAGTTAAATATTTCTTAATCTATATGTAACATATTTATAGAAAGACTTTTTAAAAGCATATACATGTGGTACATGTTATTATTAGATAAGTGGTATGACAAATTAGTGATTTTTTTAAAGATTTATGTATTTTTATTAGAAAGGCGGATATACAGAGGGGAGGAGAGACAGAGAGGAAGATCCTCTGTCTGATGGTTCACTCCCCAAGTGACCACAATGGCCAGTGCTGCGCCAATCCAAAGCCAGGAACCTGGAACCTCCTCCAGGTCTCCCTGCGGGTGCAGGTTCCCAAGGCTTTGGGCCGTCCTCGACTACCTTTCCCAGGCCACAAACAGGGACCCGGATGGGAAGCGGGGCCGCCTGGATCAGAACCGGGGACCATATGGGATCCCAGCGTGTGCAAGGCAAGGACTTTAACCACTATGCTATCGCGCCGGGCCCAGATTCAGTGATCTTAATGAGCAGTTAGCTAGCGTAGTGGCTAAAGGATTACATCAGGATAGGATACCAGACTTTAAGATGTACCACAAGGCAGTTGTTTTCAAAGCAGTCTGGTACTGGCACAAAATAGATATGCAAATCAATAGAACAGAGTAGAAATCTTTCAGCATGTTGGAGGAAAACATCCAGGAGACCTCAAGTTCTTGGCTTGGCAAAGACTTCTTGGGAAATTCCCCCAGAAGCACAGGCAATTTTAGTTTAAAAAAGATGGATGGAATGACATCAAGCTCAGAAGCCTCTGCATCACAAAGGGAATGGGAGGTAATCAGGCAGACTGCACTGCTGGTAGAGGACCAACACCCAGGTCTAAGAGGAGCTTAATAGCAGGGAACAATCCAGTGAAGAAACGGGTGGAAGTGCCGATGAGCAGGCTGAGGAAAAGCTACCCTAGGCCACTCTTGGTGGGGACGAAATACCAGTGCACCACTGTGGAAGAGAGGATGGAGTTTACGCTGAAATTTTAAAATAGATCCACCCAGTCTTACCACTCCTGAGAATTTATATAAAGGATATGAGACCAGCATATGTGAGCCATTTTACACCCACATTCATTGCAGCTCAATTTACAATTGTGTTAACTGGAAATAAACCCAGATGTCCACCAATGAATTACTGGATGAAGCAAATGTGTGTGTGTGTGTGTACATTATGGAATATTACTGAGCCATAAGAAAAAAGAATGAAGTCTTGCCTTTTGCAACAAAATGGATCCAAATGGAAACCATTATGTTTAGTCAAATAAGCTAGTACCAAGAAGACAAATATCGTATGTTTTCTCAGATCTATGGAACTAATATGTAGAGTAAAAATATATATATGTGGTCTGAATGAGTAAGATTGATATTTTGTGCATTTCTCTGTGCTCTTGAGGAATAGTATGGCTTTTTTCTTCTACTTGCTAGTCATTTAAATATTTACCTGATGTAGTGCTAAAGCTGTGATTGAGCTGAGACCTGTAAGTATCTCATTATAAATATTTAGGAAAATAAAGAACTTTGGAAGAAAGAGAGCAATGGGGAACATGGACCGGAATGAGGATGTGAGGAAAATATCACTATTCTCTTAAAACTGTATTGTGAAATGCATTTGCTTGTTTTATATGAAAAAACTAATTTTATTTATTTTTAAAAGATTTATGTTGTATTGGAAGGGCAGATTTATAGAGAGAAGGAGAGACAGAGAGGAAGATTACTGTCTGCTGGTTCACTCCTCAAGAGGCCACAAGGGCTAGGCTGAGCAAATCCAGAGACAGGACCTCCCATATGGATGCAGGGTCCCAACGCACTGGGCTGTGCTCCTCTGCTTTCCAAGGACAGAAGCCAGGAGCTGGGTGGGAAGTGGAACGGTCAGGACATAAACTGGCACTTGTAAGGGGTGAGGGGTGGTTTAGCCGTTAAGCCATTGCACCACGCCTGAATTGTGTGTGTGTGTGTGTGTTTAAGTGACACTGCTGTGCTGTCCGTTACGTTGTTTTTGTTGGTGCCAAAAAGCAACATACAAAGAATAAACCACTCATTCCTAGCTTTCTTTGGTTCTACTCTGGAGGTTGAGGCCATTTGGGGAATGAAGAGTTGGATGGAAGATCGTTCTTTGTTTCTACTTCTCTCTGAGACTCCATGTTTCAGATTGAAGAAAAAATTGTAAGTTCTTTCTTCATAATGAGATAAGGTTATGTTTTTGCGGTGTTTATTGTATCAACCAGTATGCATGATAGCTATGTAAAATAATTGCTATTTGTTTTATTTTATTACCAGGAATACTTATTTTAATTTTGATCTTAGGGATAATTGTTATTTTTATTAATGATCAATAGTTTCTGTATGTTATCAGCATTTAGGATATTTTTTAAGATTTTCACAATTATAGAAAAGTACACAAGTGTGACAGTGTTCTTACCAGTTTTAGTAATAAATTATAACCTATTGTGCATGAAAGAGCCAGCCTGTGGGCAGTCCCCACGCATATCAGTTTTCTCTTCGTTATTATAAACACTTTGATTTTTTTAGTAATAAGTTAAATATCATTCATCTCAATTCAGTATTGAGATTCAAAGTCATTAGGTATAACTCCCTTTTCAGAGAGAAATGACTGAAAATTAGCCTTCAGTAAACAGGTGGTGTTCGATATTTGTATTGCTTTCTTTTTTGCTGGTGGATGAGAGTGTCTTACTACTTATAAACTTTATTCTTAGGCTAAATGTTGACACATTCGTAAGAAAGTAGGAAGTAGGCCATTTTTTTCTTCACAGTATATGTATAAGCATACTTTAAAAGGTTCATGCAAAATGAAACTAATGTAAATTATATTAACACAATATAATTTAAATTCATAAGTACGTATATTTTTGTGATATGTATTTTTGCACTTGTTGTGTTGTGGGGTAAGAGCAAGATCACACCAGACATGTCTAAGGTTTATTAAGGAGTCTTTATTAACCAAGCTTGGTGATAATAGAGCACACTAGAAATAACAAACTACACATGCCAATCACAATCCAACCAATCATAATCCAACCAGACATAATCCAACCAAACATAATCCCAAGAGGAACAAATGGTCATTATCCTCAAGTCCATCTATTAAGCTGAAGACCTATGTCCCAGCTTCCCCAACAATGTAAGTTATCCTAAGAGACATGCAATGAATAACAGTTTGGACTCACTTACAAAGCAGCAGACATTCACCTTTCCCTGGCTTCTCTGCCCACATTCCACTATTACTAGGCCTCAGCTCTCCTGGAACTCCTGATAGTACACAAACCAGAAATAATATTGCTATATCCGTTGTCCCATCTAACCAGTGCACAGGGACCATGCTCATGCTATTAATTGTTTAGTGCATAATTGCACCTAGAAGATATGTTATGGTTCAGTCTTATACACACTTTGCTTCTCACAAGAAACTGAGGATATTTAAAAGTAGACTACAACCTAACCATGTTTTCCTTTCATTTTAGTTCAGACTTGGTTCCTTCAACCTGGAGAAAGTTGCAAGCCCCACTGAGGTCATTAGAGAACTTATTTGTTTCTGCCTGGACTCGATTGCTGAAAACCAAGCCAAAAATGAGCACTTGCAGAAAGAGAATGAAAGGCTTCTAAGAGATTGGAATGATGTTCAAGAACGGTGTGTACACAGTTTGCTTCCATTATAAACCCACTGCGCTTGCTTCCAATAGATTCAAGCTGATAGACTGTAAAGTTACAATACATGTAGACTAATATGTTGACAATAAAATGGTCCTGAATTATTCCTTCCTCAAATCAAATTGGTAATCTATAGTGTGCAGAAGGGAGTGTATGAACACTTTGTAGGTTATTAGCAGTGGGTGGTACCTGCAAAAATATAAACAGTAAGGAGTAATTGGGCATTGTTGATCAGAATCCGTTATTATAATATTAATAAAGAATTTAGGTAGTGGGTGTTTAAAGAAAAATCAATTCAACCCAATTGTAGAAGTAATAATGAATGAAAACTATCTGAAATACAAGTGAATGCATTGGTGTCCTTGTTTGGAGTCACTGAATGGCAGCTGTTTTGAATGTGTTTTGGCTCCTAATGGAAACTTGCTTATCATGATTGATTGGAAGTTAACACCAGAAGCATTTTTAAAAAATGAAGTAAGTGGCTACTGTGTAAGACATTGGGAAACCTTTTATTTTTCTGGAGTTGCCTCATTTATTTTTTTTTTAATGAAGAATAAAGTAATTTATCATTTCAGTTATGAAGTTGCTTAACTAAATAATAATTGAAGATTTACCACTGTGTAACTTGTAGTACTCTATTAGGTAAAACATGTTTAAAGCAGGGCCTGGCACGATGCCTTGTGACTGACTTCTCGCCTTGCAAGCAGTGGCGTTCTGTACCGGCACCAGTTCTAATCCTGGCTGTTCCACTTCCCGTCCAGCGCCCTGCTGCGGCCTGGGAGGGTAGTGCAGGACGGTGCAAGGACTTGGGAACCTATGCCCATGTGGAAGACTCAGAAGAAGCTCCTGGCTCGTGGCTTCAGCCATTGCAGCCAATTTGGGAGTGAACCAGAAAATGGAAGATCTTTGTCTCTGTCTCTCCTTCTCTCTGCAACTCTGACTTTCCGATAAAAGTAAATGAATCTTTTTGAAAAATGTTTGAAATAAACAAAATATTTATTGTGAACATATGTCCTCAGAGGAACATGCACAATTCCACAAGTCCAGTTTGTTTCTAGTTAGGTAAATTATGGATAGAAATGTCTAAAATAATTATGTGAAATATGTAATAATTCTTTTTTTTAAAGATTTATTGATTTTTCATTGGAAAAGCAGATTTACAGAGAGATGGAGAGACAGAGAAAGATCTTCCATCTGCTGTTCACTCCCCAATGGCCACAGTTGAGCTAGTCTGATGCCAGAAGCCAGGAACTCCTTATAGCTCTCCCACGTAGGTGCAGGGTCCGAAGACTTTGGGCCTTCCTCCTCTGCTTTCCCAGGCCATAAACAGGGAGCAGGATGGGAAGTGGAGCAGCTGGGGCATGAGCCGGTGCCCTTATGAGATGCTGGTACTTGGAAATGAATGATTAGTTAGCTGAGCCATCACACCAACCTCCCCAGAATATATAATTCTTAGAAATACTGTTAAATCTAATAGTTTTATCTTTCACATTCATGCAAGGAACTCTAAAGCTTAAGAACATTTTCTTCTAGGATCTTTTGAGAATAACCGTTGTGATCGTTCTAGTGTATATCACTAAGTAGATGAGGGAGTCCTTGACAAATCGATGGGAGATTCATTGTCCATACATGTATGTGAACGTGTGTGTCAGTAAAAGAAAGCAGGTTTTGTTACATTAATTAATGTAAGATATGTGAAATTAAGCTATTCATACCTGGCTGTAATTGGTTCTCTGTTATTAAGAAAATATTTATCATATACTGTTTTAGTCTAAATTGATTTTTATTAGCAATTACATTCGCATATAGTTACATATAAGTAACATAAATCACCAAAGCTTCTGTATTAGGAAATCATACAGAAAAGTAATTCAGTTTTTCTCTTTAGCTTCTGTTTTATTCATTTGGGTATGAATCAATATCAGATATCTGTGTTGCAAACATTTTTTGGACCTCTGCAGTTTGGATTTTTTTTTCTGTTTTTATATAAAATAAATCAAATTCAAGGAGACATACTATGATTGCAGCAAGTCATTATATTTAAAACTCAAAATGCCCTCAAGATGATAGGAAACCTGATCGTCAAATTGCCCACAAAAATGCAGACTGGGTACTTGGTACTTGGACAAATTGCTGTAAGATGTCTGCCAGAGGTTGACAGAGGTATTATCTCATCAGTATTCACCACCACTCCATAGAGTTGAAAGCAGCAGGGAGTGAAGACAAGGCGGTAGGGTCGGATGTAGTCAGTGCCGTAAGACGGTGTGTGTGAGGAGCACGTACAATCTTTGGTGAACAGATGCCTGATTGGTGATTCCTGAACTTTCCAGAAAGTGCTTTTTTTGTTATTGTGATAACAGATTTCCCGTATGATCAAAAGCGCAGTCTTGTATCCTGTCACCTGCCTGATTTGGTTCATTCTAGCTGTTCTATTATTTTATTTTTTGAGACTGGATCAGACATCTTCAGGACTCACTGTGTGCCTTGAGGGTGTCCCAGAGAACTGAGACAAAGAGTGTCTCCTCCAGATTGTGTGGGGCTTTGATTGTGTACTAGATGGAAGATTAGGAGCATTATGGATTTCCCAGATTTGGTGTTCTGTTCTGTGAGAGGAGCAAGTGTCCATGTTAGGGACTGTAGATTCCTGTATGTCTTGGTTATGGCCGAGCCACCCTGTCTTTGTGCCGTCAACAGAGCCTTGGAATATGGAAAACAGAGCAGAGGTTGTAAACTGCAGTTTCCAAAAGGCTCAGAAGAGTCTGGAGTGGGTAGCATTTGAACAGGACGTAACAGGGTAGACACTCGGGAGCTGTGAGCCGGACAGTGGGTCCAGCCACCGTGCAGCGTGCAGGGCCGTCGGTGTCCGACACTCGGGAGCTGTGAGCCGGACAGTGGGTCCAGCCACCGTGCAGCGTGCAGGGCCGTCGGTGTCCGACACTCGGGAGCTGTGAGCCGGACAGTGGGTCCAGCCACCGTGCAGCGTGCAGGGCCGTCGGTGTCCGACACTCGGGAGCTGTGAGCCGGACAGTGGGTCCAGCCACCGTGCAGCGTGCAGGGCCGTCGGTGTCCGACACTCGGGGGCTGTGAGCCGGACAGTGGGTCCAGCCACCGTGCAGCGTGCAGGGCCGTCGGTGTCCGACACTCGGGGGCTGTGAGCCGGACAGTGGGTCCAGCCACCGTGCGGCGTGCAGGGCCGTCGGTGTCCGTCCCTGCAGCGGTCATGTCTTCCTTGTCACTTTCCAGACTGCAGGGCTAGGCACAGAGCAAGCAGAAGCACTGTTCCACACTGTGGCAGGTGGCTCTCAGCTCTTCAAGGGAACTCAAAAGGTTCGTGGAAAATGAAATAGAAAGCTACCTCTATTTTATTACCCCCTTTTTGCTTTAAAAAAATTGAAATTCATTTGTGTTTTTGACATAATCTGTTTTCCATGAACTTTGGAAGACCCTTAATATACATGGATTTAAAATATTTTTCCACCAACATAAGCATCCTTTAGTTTCATTTTTTCCACAAACTTTTTTCATTACCCTCCAGTTTTAATACGTAATAGAACATTGGAGGAGAAAAAGCAATCCTGCACACCTGTGATCATTAACATGAAGATATATCATGAGGACACATGTGCGTTACCATAAGTATGAATAAAATATGTACTTATATACAGACTAGAAGGAAAAACTAAATGCAAATAGTATATTCTGGAATCGACGATTAAATTTTTATATATTTTGGTATTTTTGGATCATTGCCAAGATCAGGGCCAATTATAAGTCTTTATCCCTTTAAAACTGCAGCAGAGCATCAGCAGGGGCTTGCATGAGGAATTTGGAATCCCAGTATGAATTAAAGGAATGAGCTTGATTGGTATAAATGATGTGTATGTGTGTGTGTGTGTGTGTGTGTGTGCGCGTGCTGTTGTTTAGTAATTATAGTCCTGGATCCATTTTGAATAAGTGGTATTACTCTATTAAATTAGTTTTTGTAGTTTATATAAAGGTGAAAATATCTTAAAAGTTCTATTTGAAGCCTTTAGGTTATGAGCTATATACATTTCACTGGCTTTTCCTAGTTAATTTCAAATAACAGTTCTCAAGTTTCATGTTGCTGAATAGATCTTTTGTTTGCACTCCGACCTCAATTTTGAAATCCTTTGGCTTCATTCTGAGTTATAGTTATTAAACCCATAATTGGAGGCAGTTTTCAGTGAATTGGGTTGACACTCATGGAATCGTTAGAATAGAAGACCTTGGAAGCTTTTCTCTGTGGTCGCTTTGCCTTCAAGCTATGGTCACATTATCTGCAGATGAATTAAGTCTGACTTCTTTTAAGACCTCAAGAGATACGGTCCTCTCGTGCTGGAAGCCGGTTCCAGGGCTTAGACACACTCTCAGCCAGAAATCTTCCTCCCTGTGTTGGTAATCTGAGTCCTTCATGGCACAGTTGAAGGCCATTTCCTCTTGTTCTGTCGGCAGAAAGTGGGAGGAACAGCTGTTCACCATCTTCCTCAGTTCTTCAAGGCTTATTAAGTCTCTAGTCCAAAGCCTGCTGGTTTTCCGGGACGTTATTGTTTTCTTTGTCCTCTCTGCTCTATTCAGATTTTCTTTAGCTGCACAATCCTAATGCGTATTTAAGTTTGGCCAAAACTGTCTCAATATAAGCGCTTCTACACTATGTGAGCACTGTTTGATTTGGGACTTTGTTTCTCTCTCTTTTTTTTTTATGAAATTGCTTTCATTTCACTCTTATTTTTTGTTATTGCTTTGGACATATTATTCTCAGATAATTTTCCAAGGCAAAACATTTCATTTTGAATGGTCAATATTTTTATACAATTAGTTTTGAATCCATTTAATTATTAAATCTATCTATCTATCTGTATACACACACACACACACAGACACACACACGCACACACAGACACACACACACATTTAGTCCAGGCCATTAGTTAACTCAACACTAGGTTCCTAGTAAAATAGCATTATTGTTCAGTTGTCCCAGTCACTGGTGAAGGGCCATCAGGCTTTCCCTCCTTGAGGTTGTTGATGGTCTCCTGCATTTTGAGCTCTACCTTGGAGACGATCCTTGGGCCAAGTGTGGTCCACTCCAGCTGCATGTGAGTCTTCTTTAATATTTTGTTAGGGAATCCCATGGTTTTGTGCCCTGAGTGGTTTTACCTATTAAGTCCTGTGCAACCCTTAAGACAGGTCTTGGTAGGAGGCAAGACCTGTGCAACACATACCAACATGAGAATGTAGGAGATGATTGGTTTTAAAATGGAAGTCCTGAGGGATGTTGCAGTAGTGTTGTATGCTAATCCTCCACCTGCTAACACCAACATCCCATATGGGCACTAGTTCATGTCCTGGCTGTTCTGCTTCCAAACCACTTTCTGATTATGGCCTGGGAAATCAGTAGAGGAGGGCTCAAAACCTTACGCCTCTGCACCGAGTTGGGAGACCAGGAAGAAGTTCCTGGCTCCTGCCTTCAGATAGGCTCAGCTCTGGCCACTGTGGCCATTTCAAGAGTGAACCAGCAGATGGAAGACCACTCTGTCTCTCCTTCTCCCTATGAAATCTGCTCTTGAAATAAAAGTAAAAATAGAATTTTTTAAATTGAGGTCTGGAGGAGGCTGTATAACTCTTAGTTACAAAAGATTGAACAAAAGGATTGCATTTCCTGTCTTACAGCTGTTTTTAATAATATTTTGTAAAGGCCACGGCCTATTATACTAGCATGATGTATTGCTGCCAGTTTGAGTTCCTGCTGCTCCATTTCTGATCCAGCTCCCTGATAATGCACATGGGAAAGCTGGAAAACACTCCTGGCTCCTGGCTTTGGCCTGGCTGCACCCTGCCTGTGAGACCATGGAGGGAGTGAAGTGATAAATGGAAAGTCTGTATCTTGGGCTTTGTCTGTCTCTGTAACTCTTTCAGCTAAATAAAATAATAGTACTCCGGGAATAGGCAGTTGGGTCAGAGGTTAGCATGTGCAGTCACTTCTTGCATAGCTCATACTGCTGCTTTCAACTTCCTGTTGCTGCAGGTGGCTGCAGGTGGTGGGACCACAGGTGTGATGCCAGTAGTTAAGTGCCTGCTTCAGATGGGAAATTGAGTCCCCAGGTCCTATCCCTGGCCAGTGCGAACATTCTGGCAATGAACTGGTAGACGGGAGCATTCAAGACCTTTATTTTAAAAGAGTTGTAATAATAGTAATATCAGTCCCTACTCCCCAGCTTTTCTAGGAAGTATTTTCCAGCAGTGATGGAAGATTGGGTGCAATAAAATCTTGAAGCTTTGTCAGAATTAGCAAGGGGAATTCACAGGCACTCTTCTGTCTTCGGACTTTTCCACGTGTGTTCCCTTTAGCAGTACAGTTCTGATACTGCATATTTAACACTATCCTTTAGTATGTTTCATTTAGTGTTTATTATTGTATTCAGTGGATTAAACCAATGGTTAATTTTAATACACATATGGGAATTAGCTTGAAAGATCATAAATACTACAATTAGCCTTTTTATTTGATTTGTTTCAAACTGCAGTGCAGATTCAAGTTAGATAAATTAAGAATGTGTTACTATTCCTAAAGTTTTATATAGGAAATTGTAATATTAACCACAATCCTTGTTTTATATTTTCACATGTGGTTTTAATTTTAAAAAATGTTTGTTTAAAAGATAGAAAAGCAGGCAGATAACTATTTAATTTACCTCCCAAGTGCCTGTACTAGCAGGATTGAAATCTGCATAAGGCCAGGAACTGTGAATTCAATTTTATGTCAGTTTGAGTGACAAGGAACCAAGTAAGTGAGCTGTCACTTGCCACTTCTCAAGGTTCACCTCAGCATGAAGAACAGAACTGGGACTTGAACCCAGAAAGAATCATATGGAATACAGGCACCTTAAATAAGCTCTTAGCTGCGATGCCAGATGCTCATCTTCTATATGCTGTTTTATTTTTCAAATGTTTGAGTATTTTATAATGTGTGCACTAGTATTGTGTAGTGTTGTGTACTAATCACTGTTGTATTACAGAACACGCAAGAGTGCAGAAACCTTATTCTTTTTAAAATAAGCTACCAAGATTGGTCCCTCTTCTCAGGCTCTTTCTTCCCCTACCCCCATCTTCTGCGTATTTTTTTTATTCTCAGAGAGCTTTCTTTGATAGGGAATACTGTTAGATTAATATTATTCACCACTTTTTTTTTAGAGCTGAAGATTAAAAAGTGGTGAATAGCTATGTAACAGTAAGAATTCCTAGTGTCCCTATTCTTATAACATTATACACATGAACCTTTCTCCCCAGCCACACTCTTTTAGAAGAGAGCTGCCCAGTCCCTGAGCTGCATTTTCACTGTGGCTGGCAGCTATCTACAACCTCATGGCTCAACCAGCTGGCCAGAAAGAACCAAGGCAAGGCCTACCAGTGGAGACACATGGTGTTAGCCATACTCTCCGTCTGGGCCCATCTGGCCGTTGTAAGATGCTTCACAATAGGGCATCACACCCAAGGAACAGCCACCTTGGACTTCAACTTGCAAGAGTTAGGGGTGGCCAGAGGACAGTCAATGTCTGTGATCCTCAGGACACCCAACAGCCCACTGGGACCATGTAGGCCAGTGTTCAGGAGCTGAAGGTCACCCCCCTTCAAGCCGTGCTTCTTTAGCATTCTATGGCCTGAGGAAAGAGGACAGCTGTGCTAAGGTCTCAACTTGGCCCCCAGCTGATAGCAGCATTAGGAACCATATGGGACATCTACAGGAAGAAGAGCCAAAATGATCACCGAGGAGGCCTTCCCTGTGCCCCACTAAGGACTGGCTATTGGCATCTGGGCAGAAAAGGCTGGCAAAGCTACAGAACAGAACACGGCAAAGAAATGAAAGCACTACTAGGGATTTGTAATAAATCAGCAATGAAGCTGGAGAAATAAGAGAAAGATACCCATATTCACTCATTCCCTTTTCTAGAGTGCCAGATGCTAGGCTAGGCACCGAGGCTCCAACAGCCTGTGAAACACGTATGCTTACTGCTCTCACAGTTCACAGTTGTGCCAAAGATGATGACCCAAGATGATGGCTCAAATTAGTTCCAGAAAGTATGTTGCCCTATGTTCCTTTTTCTCTTATGAGAAGCTTGAATTCTCCACATCTCTAGCTAGGAGAGTGGTTGAAAATAGGTGATCATATATTTATAAGAAAGCTATCCAATCTCAACCATTTTCTTTGTAATTATATTGTTGAAATAATGTGTGTATATACAGGCAACAGTTATGTATTGCTACTGCTCTGTAAGCATTATATGTTTGGTATGAAATATTAGGGTAATTATATGGAACGGCAGACATAAATAGTATGGTAAAGAGAAATCTGGACAAAACTAGATTACGTTTAAAAGAATACATGGAATCGTTTGAATTAATAGGTGTTTATTAATGATGTGTGCATTGGCATTTATCCAGTGTGTGTAACGTACACTACTTTGCTTTCTCTGCCTTATAGATATCTTACATTGCAGCTGTTGCTCATTTGAACACTGGAAGAGGAATTGTCAATGATAGAGATTTCTGTTCTTGTGTATTTAAATTGAAGATATGGTGTTCCATTCATTCCATTATTGACTCTTTAGAAACATCTGTATTTTTATGTTTGAATGCTGTGTGGTTAGTAGGGTTTATAATGAGTAAACCCTGCTCTTGTTGCAATGTTGGGCTTAATCTGAAAGGACAGTCAGGCCGGTCAGCCATATGACTTTATCACAGAGTAAGATTATGGTTATTAGCATGATAATATTGAAAAACCTTTGTGGAAACCAGCTGCTTTTACTCACCTGAACTTTATCCCCTAGAGCACTCTTCTGTAACTAAGCCATAGATGTGACTATGTAGGTATTGAGATGTCTTAACACTTTATTTGTAGCAATATTTAGTTTTGGTCCTTATCTCTGTACCTAAATGGTTAACATTAATAGCCAGGAACCTGTAATTAATTAATTAATTATTTTTGCAAAACTTTTAAGGCAATGAAAGCATGTGAACAAGTGGTTTTTAACTAATTATCATAGCAACTTTTCTTGAAATCGTAAGTATCAGATTGTATAGTAAGACAACTAAGAAAAACTGCGTGATTTGTTTATTTTTTAGATTTGAAAAATGTGTGAGTGTTAAAGAAGCTTTGGAGACTGATCTGTATAAACGGTTTGTACTGGTACTGAATGAGAAGAAAGCCAAGATCAGAAGTCTGCATAAATTGTTAAGTGAAGTTCAAGAATTAGAGAAGAACTCTGAACATGTAAGGTTGGTGTTTAGTCTTTTGGATAACAGAAGCATGAATTTAAGCAGAACTCTTTTCCATAAATTTAGGTGCCAACTTTTTAATCATATCAGCTCATTTGATACTCTGTGGTGGAATGCTCCATCTGTTAGAGATGCCAGCACTAAAGAAATCTCAGTACCACTACTCTGTGTCTGCTCACGGTCTGCTCTATGCTTAAATAATAAAAATAGCAGGAAGCTTCATTTTATAGTATTTGTTAATTCTCAGACATCCGGCCCAGCACAATAGCCTAGTAGCTAAATTCTGACCTTGGATACCCGAGGATCCGATACGGGCGCTGGGTCATATCCTGGCTGCTCACTTCCCATCCAGCTCCCTGCTTGTGGCCTGGGAAAGCAATAGAGGAAGACTCAAAGCCTTGGGACCTTACACCAGTGTAGGAGACCCTGCAGAAGCTCCTGGCTCCTGTCTTCGGATTGGCTCAATACCGGCCTTTGCGGCCACTGGGGAGTGAATCATTGGACGGAAGATCTTCCCTTCTGTCTTCCCTTCTCTCTGTATATCTGCCTGTCTAGTAATAAAGAAAATTAAATAAATCTTTAAGAAAACAGATGTCGGGCAACACAGAATAGGAAAAACATTATTAAAATTTTTTTTTTACCTCAAACTGCCCACTTGAGTGTACATTCGTTGTGTTGATACCTGAGCAGTGATTAACTTTAGAATCGTGTTGCTAACTTTACATACCAAGGAGCAACAGTTAAACCTGGATGGTTGTCACTTTCTTAGGCGCTAGCAAGTGTAGATGAGAGTTTATGGCTTTGAATCTGAGAGGAAGCACATGTGTACTAGTGGCAAAATACATCTAAAAAACTGACATTTGGTGCAAGCTGGTTCTAGCTCAGAGGCTAGTATTAGCCAATGGCTTTGGCAAGCCTTATACTCTCCTTTTTCTTCTAAGGATTAGGGTGACAGAAGCCTCCTCAGGTGTCTAGGGAGACCACATGAAGTACAGAATTCCGTTGGTGTTAGTAAAACTCCAAATGCTTTGTGATCGATCCATGGGGAAAGTTTTGCATAATAATATTTTGATAGAAGAAGGAATGTTGATAAGGACCTAATTGGAAAGTTAATTTTATTTAACTCTGGACAAGATTCAGGTTATTACGTAACAGATAATTGGTATTTACAGTAAATATACACTCTTCAAGGTGGATTTATTTAGATTGTATATATTTCAGTATATGTTTTCTATTTAGAATACCCTCCTTTGGCATTTAAAAAAGTTATTTCTTTCTTTGAAAGGCAGAGTTACACACACACAGCTGCTCAATGTGCTGGTTTGCGCCCCGAGTGGCTGTAAGCTCCTTGGCTGGGCCATGTCAACGCCAGAAGCCTGAAACTGCAGCTAGGTCTCCCACATGTTTGACAGGAGTCCTGGCACTTGGGCCACATTCTGCTGTTTTCCCAGGCTCCTTAGCAAGAGCTGGATCAGAAGTGAAATAGCCAGTCATGTGATATGCCAGAGTTCTAGGCAGTGGCGTGAGCCCTGCACTGCAGTGCTGGCCTGGAGAGTGCTGATACCTAACCTGAGGCCAGCGCGTGATTGTTCTTGATTTCCCTTTCCCCATCTGTAGTGAGACCGCAGCTTGTTCTGAGGCGATTGCTGATGGAGATGCAGTCTATGACGCAAGCACTGATGAGGAGTGTGAGGACCTGGCTGGTCCCTCTGTGATCGCTGCAGGTGAGCTCTCCTTGACTCCTTTCCTTTGTGGAGTAACTCACATGGACCTGTTCTAGTGATAAGAAGCAGTGATGTAAAAGATACAACATTGTTTTATTCTCAAATCTTAAAGTCGCAATCCACAACAATCACATCTATATATACACCAAGGTATACTATTTTTTAAATAAGGATACATAAGTCATATAGAAGCCTTGGCTTTGTGTGAAATATCATCAGTTCAAAACTGGTTGCCTTTAACATTTGAGATCATGTGTACCTGCACCTTGTGTTGGAGCTCTGAAATTGAGTTTTCAGAAAGCAGTAGTTGCTTCTGAGGTTGAAGCCTTCTTGCAGTTGTCAGGAAGGGGCTGCAGTGGAGAAAGGGAATTGCCATCCAGTAAAAAGCACCCGAGTCTTCCATCCCTCAGATCTAGTCTCCAGCAGGTGTTTCCCCAGAGTTTTATAGATCCCCCCAGCAGCAGTGCAGACAGGAGCCCGTGAACTAATGCTATTGTCAGATATTTCTGATCTGAACTCATTGTTATCACAAATAAATGTTTGAGCCACTTATTTTTAAAAATTTGCTTATAGCTATGGTACAAAAAAGTCTTCAGTTAAAAGGCAAGAGAAAAAAAGCAAAACAAACAAAGAAGCATGCTGTGCACAGAAATCATTAAGGACAGACAGAGGCCCTGTTGTCCAAGCACACTGCGCAGTGTGGGCGAGGTGGGGAGATGCAAGTTGGAGGAGGAGATGAAACAGATTTGGTGGGGCCGCATTACCTGAAGGGTCTTGAAAGATATTTTAGAGGACTTCAGCTTTGGCTGTGAGTCAGGTTGGAAGCTGTTGGAAGATTTGCAACAGTGGAGTGACAGTTCGAGTTGTAACAGAATTTGTCTGGCTAATGTGTTGAAACTAGAGTATCCGGTGACACATTCGGAAGGTGGGCTAGATGGAGGCTGGGCCAGGAATCTGATGAAGGATGAGAGTGGCTAGGGCAGGGTGGTTGTGAAGGTGACGAGCAGTGGGCAGATTCTGGATGTGCTGAGAGGAAGCAGAATGTGATGTTGGAATGGGGATGGCCGAGAGCCTAACAGGAGGAGCCAGGTGTTGCGGGGCTGTACTGCCAATGTGGTGTCTTGGCAGCCAATTGAAGAGACGATTTCAAGAAATAGGCAGTGATTGGGTCCTGCGTGACAGCGTACTGGTTAAAGTACTTACCTTGCACGTGCCGGGATCCCATATGGGTGCTGGTTCTAATCCCGGCAGCCCCGTTTCCCATCCAGCTCCCTGGTTGTGGCCTAGGAAGCAGTTTAGGATGGCCCAAAGCCTTGGCACCCTGCACCCGCGTGGGACACCCAGAAGAGCTCCTGGCTCCTGGCTTCAGATTGGCTCAGCTCCAGCCGTTGAGGTCACTTGGGGAGTGAACCATCAGACGAATGATCTTCCTCTCTCTCTCTCCTCCGCTCTGTATATCTGGCTTTCCAATAAAAATAAATAAATCTTAAAAAAAAATAGGCAGTGATCTGCTGTACTACAGTACAGCTTCTGGGGCAAGGAAGAGAAACCCGTGAACTGTGCAGTGAACGTAACAATTCAAACCTCGTTGGGAATCTTAGGGTGGCAGTTTTAGGTGAGATGGAGGAACATAGGAGAAAACAGAAGATGGGGAGGAAGTAAAAAGATAGACATTGGAGATGAGACAGCAAACAGGCAGTGTCTTGAATAGGTTTCACTGTTTAAAAAATTTTTTAAAAACCAAAGATGGTGGGGTAGCCAACAGATTTGGAAGTAGAATAAAGAAAACTGTTTCTGGGTGTCGGGTTAAAGCTAACACTAGTGTGTTTGTATCCTGGTGGGCGTGAAGAAAGAGGGGAACTGAAAGCATCGGGCAGCAGACAGGATTGTTGGAGCACTGGGCAGATAGCACGGACCCAGCTGGCATGTGACGGGGCTCATTAAGTAGGAACAGAGCAGGTAAATGACTGAACAGGCACCAAGGAAGGTATCTAACTGCAGCCATGGAGACTCACGGATGCTGATTAGATTATCGGGTTGATTAATCTGGTTCTAATCAGCTCAGAATTGGCTCACACACTCTCATGCATTTGTACATGGGAATTAAATTTCTTTTCATTTGGAGATTGGGCTTGTTTTACATTAGTATTCCATTTAAAATGAAGTCATTCTTTAGTGATCAAATGCAATCAAAAGCTTACAAAGCGAATCTGTTTTTGTTCCAATTGAAGCTTCCAGTATTTGTATTGAATAAAATGACCTTTGATTTTGTTCCTCTTCCAGAATATCTCACCAACATTTGAAGTAAATGAAAATTATTTGTTGGAGAGAAAGTATGTGGTTTAATGTGACTCTGTAGGAATGTGGTCCTATATGTGTTAGGTCTATACAAGAAAATTATATGCTAAAATTGTGCCGTTTTTAATTTTGACAAAATTTCTGCAAAAATGATTATCCAATCCACATTTTCTTATATTTTATGTCTTACTGTTTCCTTGACTTGTCTCTGCTTTATTACATATTTGATCCGAAGGTATCTCTTTCTAAATTTTTTTTCATTGAACTTGAATTTGGCAAGATTTTTGTGTCCACATTGGAGAGCATTTTTATTAGCAGTTTCACTTAACCTTTTTGTGATTCAGTGAGAAATACTCAGGAGACTGATGTTTGCTGAGAGAAAAAGCAAATCTCAACTCTAAAGTGCTTGACACGGAATTACAAACTAGAATATACGGTTTTAGGTGTAGGGGTGGCATACTTAAGTGGCACAGTGGGCTCCCTTACAGTTTATCAGCTTCCACAGTTAATTCTTTGACAAAGAAAGGATACATTTTTAGTCCCTGAGATATAATCTTTCTTTGTTGTTTTGCTTAAGCACAGCTGTATCTGTCTTGTTCTTGGTGTAGTATTACCATGTATTTGGGGCAGAAGATTGAGAATTTCTTCCTGAACTCACCCTGTGTCCTGATAGTCCTTACTTTGTAAGCTGTGACCACTGACTATGAACCTGAGGGCATAAGTGGGTGTTTTTAACATTGTTTCAGATTATGCTTACCATCAGTTTGTATCCTCAGTGTTTACAGTTTAACCACCGGATTTAAAGGAGGTGTTAATTTTGCTTTTTTTGTGGTTGGTATTATATACTTGTTCCTTTAAGGATTTTCTTGTGGAACTGATTTTGCTTGTGTCCAAAGTGCCTCAAAAAAAAAAAAAAGCAATTATCAGAAACCCACTGGGTTGGTATAGATGCTGTGAGACATGTTGCTCTACAGGAAACTCTGTTTGGAGCCAAGTAATCTAATAGCTGAACACATTACAGAAATGCACTAAAACACACAGGGGAACAGCCTTGGTACTATTTCAGGAGAGCTCAAATGTTTTCCACTGCAGCTTACTGGTCTTCCACTTGGCTCTTCCAAATCAGATTATAATCTCAACAATAACAATGTGGCTTTTAGAATGGAAAAGATGCAGCTTGTTTTGTTGCTGTAGTACCAACAGGACTGTTTAGAAAGCAAGCTCCTGCTCCGGGAGACTGGGACCTCCTGGTGGAGTTCTGGGGTGGAGGCTCAGCTGGACGACTCAGCAGGCCTCCTGAAGCTGGGCACTCTGGGAGGCAGCAGGCAATGGCTCCAGGGCTTGGATCCTTGCCACCCCGTGGGCTACGTGGCCAGAGTCCCAGCCCTGCTTCTCCTGGGCGTTTCGAGAGTGAACCAGCCGATGGGAGAGCTCTGTCACTTTGCAGTTCAAATACAAATAAACAGTTTATGAACAGTCAGGATTTTAGCAGTTATTACAAAATACTGATCTTGATGTAGGTTAAAAATCTACAAATATTCAGGGAATTTGATATTTGAAATGGATTTTTCTTGTGAAGTATTTTGAATAGTTCTGCTGGGTTAGCTACTAATTAGCTGTTTTCAAAAGGAATTGTTAAATTTCTTATTAATTATTTTGTGAGGAGTAAACAATTTGAAATCAAAATTGTTTCTGTTAATAGGGACTTGTAAATTTTTTTTACAGTTAGATAACAATTAAAGCTAAGCCTGAAAACAAAAAATAAACCTTTCTGGAACAATTTACCATTCTTCCCTTCATGTTAAGTGGCCAAGTATTAAAAGCAAAATTAGCTTTCGGTACACTTTTCTAAGTAATTATTGGCCGGAGATTCAGATCATTAGTGTCTTTAATCCTGCTTCTTCACCACAAGAAGTTCTCTCTAGAACTGCTATCAGTAATTTAGAATTCTACTTTGTCGTGCGGCTTCCTGGAAGGAAGCGTGATTATAGAATGGCCTTTTTGAAAGTCAATGAATGGCCATGTCCAGCAGTTGATGAATACTGGTATAGCAGCCCTGAAAACCAGAACAGGATCCAAGGCTTCCAAGTATCAAAGAGCTTGTTGCTTCCACCAGTGAATGTCCACTCACAGCAGGGGCAGCAGCGTGGCCTGCCAGGGGCCTGACTCAGAAGCTCAGCTTCAGAATCACTGATCGTGCTGTCCACTTCGTCCACTTTGTCCACTTTGTCCACTTTGCTTGTCGCCAGGACATGGTGAGGCCCCAGGAAAAACTTGATTCTGTAAAACTTGTCACCAAACTAGTGAGGAACTTGAGTGAGGCTTTGATATAAAGAACTGTTGCTTGGCATGACATTGTATGCTATAGCTGTGTACATTTGCTACAGCTAAAGACTCTTAAGTTCAAGTTGTGTTTTTGTCTGATGAGGGAATAGGGGTCTAGAAAGACCAACTACATTATTCATGGTCACACCTGTGCAGTTGGTTTTTGAGAGACTATAAAAAATAATACTTGGAAATTTCCTAACATTGAAAAAAATTGCCATTGATACAAAGGAATACTGAGAACCCTTTACTAAAAAAAAAAAAAAAAAATATTTGTACATAAACTTCCCACAAAGATGGTGAGCATTACCGGATGTAACAAATAGACCTTCTTAAAGTGAAACTTGTGTAGACAATATGTGAATGTGTATATTTCTGAGAGATCCTGTCCTTATGTTTATTGCCTAAGATTCCAACTTAATATTTGTTCATCTGAGAAGTCTCATTATGTAAAAGATTGTTAGCAGATGTATGATAATAACCCCATAGCCTGCTGTTAAAATGTAACTTTGAAATGACATGATACGTAGCTGTTTACATCTTTGTTCTTAGAAAAAACAAAGTTCTACACACACCGATGTTCTCTTCTGGTTATGAATCATTGATGTGATTGGCAAATCTTTTCCCTCTTAAAGCGATCATGAATCTAATGAGCTAAAATGCAGTGATGTCCATCTCCAAGCTTTGACGAGCACTGGGACACAAAGCAGTTTCTGCTTTAAGCAGCTGCTCAGATTGGGGTTTGGACGGGAAGTCTGTGAAGTCCTTGCGGACTGTTTGGCCAGCAGCGGTAGCAGTGGTGTCTGCGGATCTCGCAGCATGTGAGGCCCTCGGCTGCTGAGCTGAGCTGAAGAGGAGGGAGTGCACCCGCTGGAAGTCTCTTCAGTGGCAGTGACATCGCAGTGGTAGTCTGGCCAAGAGGGCGGACATGAACCAAGATTTACCAACGTGAGATTGTGCTTGCGTTTGGGGCCAGTGCGATCTTTGCTGATGGTACCATTGCACATTTAAGTGAAGACTGGGCAGAGCCTACAAATTTGTAAAACTCTGCATCACTCTGTACATTTGAGATTGGGAAGGAAAAACCTGGATTTTGAATGTACTCCCCCATGCCCACAAATACAAGGAAGGAAACATTTTTCCTTGAGATATCTAAGCATAAATTTTATGTTCCCATCTGAGCACTAAACTATGCAGGCACAGGAGTTACCCAATGGCAGCCAGACTTCTAAGAAAACAGTAATAAAATCACACCTACAGAGATTAGTAGTTGCTTGGCAGAGGAGAGATAGATTTCACACATTTATCAAAGGTGGATAAATAGATAAATCAATAAGCAAAAATAACAATAGCAACCTTAAGGAGAAAATAATCAGATAATGTAACAGAAACTAGAAACTATCAATAAACTAGGAAAATTAAAATCCCCAATTAGGAAAAGTAAAAAAATAATATATATATATAAAATAACTGAAATATAAATTTAAAAATACAAAGTGTTAGTGAAAAGTTTAATAAAAATAAAATATTAGCCATAGTAAATGAAAAGAAAGTACTGAAATCAATAAAACTAGATGTGAAAAAGTAAGTATTAAATGGTGGTACAGACATACAAAGAATTATTAGGAATTATTATAAGCAACCATATGTTGGTGAATTGGAAAATTCAGAGGAAATGAAAATCTAGTGTGGTGATGATTATCCAGATATGAATTTGCTAAAATCACTGTATTGTACATTTAATGTGTAAGCTTTATATCATATAAATAATATATCAGTGGAACTTTCCTACAAAAATATTTCATCATCTTGAGATTTTTCAAAGCACCAAAACAAGTGAAAAAAAAAACAACAACTCTGAGGCAAAGTTCTGAAATGTCAGCTCTACAAAGTCCAAGCTCTAAAATGTGGGTTAAGTTCAAGAGGAAATTAATCCAGAGGGTATAGAGGTGAAACATGAGCCTGTTCCTGCTTTTTGAAGAAGTGACCTTGCTTTGAGCTATCCATAATGTTTTCATGATTCACTGGAGCTGTTGGAGATTGAAGAAGACCTGCTCCTTGCCCCAGGGCCACAGATGGCAGCAACCCCATGTGATCTGTGTAACACCGAGCCGAAGTTTTGGGGGTACAGTGGCTATCTTCACTCTCAGGGCATTCTTTTAGGTTGCTCTCCTGCTTCTTGGTCCCTGTCCTCCGCTAATCCATTCATATGCCTCAAGAAAATGGCCTTAATGTGCTCGTCTTTGAGGACCTTGTAGAATAACTCTTGTTCAAATCCAAGTGTAACACAACCAACCCACCGGCTACATGATGATCCTAGCGCTGTGTGACCAAGATTGATTCAGAAGCGGTAACTTGATACCACATTGTATCTTGCATTAGATGTATCAGTGGGTAATACATATGTGATAGAAATTCATGTGGCCAATTATTTAGCTTTGGCAAATCTAGTCTTTTTGCTAGAGAACTTCTCAAGTGCTTCTTCATGCATTTGAACATAGTCATAAAGGGTGGCATGTGTTGGGTACCATTTCTCAGACTCACAGGACCATAGAATTCTGCGTATTATTGTTCCACACAACCCATTTGCAAAATCCCGTTCCAGATGACTTTCCACCTTCATATGAACGGCTTGAGAAAACGGAAGGTGTCTGGGGAAAAGAAATGATTTCCTTGGACAGGGAGTGTTAGTAGGAAAATGGAAGTCACCAAGGTAATCATGGCACAAGTTAAGCCTCAGCTGTGAGGTTATCAACTTAAATGAGCACTGATTTCAGTCCCTTGTGGTTCATTGTGATGTGCCTGTGAGGCCACAGCAGGAAGACCCATGTTCTTGGGCCCCTGCCACCCACACTGGAGACCAGAAAGAAATCCCTACAGCCATTTTGGGAGTGAATCAGTTGATGCAAGATTTCTCTGCATCTCTTCCTCTCTTCCTCTCTCTTCCTCTCTTTTCCTCTCTTTCTGTACTCTGCCCTTTAATAAATTATTTTTTATCAAGTTATTTTAGTCTAAAAGTTTTATAGTACATGTATAGTTTTTTCATGATATGTAGTTTTTATGAGAATGTTGGGTACCCTTCCTCAGATATCTGTTACATTTGACATATATTCATGTCACCAAGGATACATTTTCAGAGTGCAATATGAACTCATGAGAATAATATATTAGACATAAAAAGACTTGCAAGACTTTATGTGACTTGCTATTTGGGAGGACAACTGATGATTTATTTTGGAAGAAATGTTCATTGATGTATTTAATGATAATGGAAATCTGAAGTACACATGCACACACAATCACACGCACCATGTGCCTAGCACAGTGGCTCAGTTTGCTAAGCTTCCACCTCCAAGCACCAGGATCCCATATGGACACCTGTTTGTGTCCCAACAGTTCTAATTCCCATCCAACTCCCTGCTTATAGCCTGGGAAAGTAGCAGAGGATGGCCCAAGTCCTTGGGAACCTGCACCACATGGCAGACCCTGAAGAAGCTCGTGCTTCTAGCTTCAGAACAACTCTGCCCTGGCTGTTGTGGCCATTTGGAGAATGAACCACTGGATGGAAGATCTTTCTCTCTGTCTCTCCTTTCCATAAGCCTGCCTTTTCAATAAGAATAATAACAAAGAAGAAAACTAAAAACTACAAAAATACTGTTTATTTTGAGCTGATGTTTCTCACCTTGAGTTCACATACCATAAGACTACCACTCCTTGAGCTGTCACAGTGTGAAACGGTTACCAACCAAGATGAACGTCACTCACATGCGGCTCCTCTTTCCATTTGCCTCCCACCTTCTACTGCACAGGTGGCCGCCTTCTCGGTTCCTAATAATGGGATTGTATTAGTTCCTCTTTGCATTTGCCACCCACCCTCCAATGCATGGGTAACCTTTTTCTCAATTCCTAATAGTTGGATTTAATTTTGTCTGGTTTTGTATCTTATGTAGATGATGAAATGACAGTGTATGTACTATTTTTTTTAAAGATTTATTTATTTTTATTACAAAGTCAGTTATACAGAGAGGAGGAGAGACAGAGGAATATCTTCCATCCGATGATTCACTCCCCAAGTGAGCGCAACGGCCAGAGCTGCGCCGATCCAAAGCCAGAATCCAGGAACTTCTTCCAGGTCTCCCACGCGGGTGCAGATTCCCAAGGCTTTGGGCTGTCCTCGACTGCTTTCCCAGGCTACAAGCAAGGAGCTGAATGGGAAGTGGAGCTGCCGGGATTAGAACCGGCGCCCATATGGGATCCTGGGGTGCTCAAGGTGAGGATTTTAGCCGCTAGGCCACGCCGCTGGGCCCAACGTACTATTTTATGTCTGGGTTCCTAAAATTGGTTTAATTTGTTTTCAGATTTTTTTTTACTGCTGTGGAACATTTGTCCATTTTAAGGCATAAATTGCAATATTTCTACACACATGCACAGCGTGAAACAATCGTGCCAGGCAATTGACCTCTGCATTCTCTTGTCTTTGTGTGTGGAGACTAGATAGAGGGTGAGGGAAAGGAGCAGAGAGCGAGAGAGTGAAGTTAGTCAGTTCACTCATTCACTCTTGAAATGTCTGCAGATTAAGTCAGGCCAACGCTGGAAGCCTGGGGCTCAATCCCTGCCCGTGTACAGAAACCACCACATCACCCGGTGCCCCCCAGAGTGCAGATCAGGAGAGGGAAGCCCATTGTGGTGCTCTGATATGGGATGTCCGTGTCTGACTCAATGCATGAATCCCTGTGCTAAGTGCTTTCTTCCCCACAGTGACATTTTCCTTGGTTATTGATATTCAGCATTTGTTCATATATTGATTAGTCATTAGTGTGTCTGTGTTTCTTTGAGAACACTTTAGTTTAGATCTTTTTCTCACTTTTTTTTTAATTTGGAGTTATTTGTTGTCGAGCGTTCAGGATTTCTCATGTTCAGTATATGAATCTTTTGTCAGTTGAATTATGAAGTTAAACATGGGTTATCACGCACATCCAGGAGGCAGTGGCAGCATCTCAGGTGATTCTGAGCATCAGCCTTTCAGATGGGAGAACTGGATTTTGTTCCCTGCTCTTGACTTTGACTTTCATTCAGCCTCATTGCAAGCATTTGAGAAATGAACCAGTGGATGGAGATCTTCCTCTGCCTCTTTGTGGTGTGTGTGTGTGTCTGTGCTTCTCACATGTACTAAATAATCAATTAAAAATGCAGTCTACATGTGTTAGTAATGGTCCAGTGTTGGCAATATCATGGATTTCCACCTGATACACGGTTGCTGTAGTGCCCAGTAGCAGGAGCAACCTCTAAAAACAACTCCAGAATGCAGCCATATAATTCCCCCTCTTTTCTCTTGATGGAAAACTCCCTTGCCTATCATTGGAGGTTGATTTTACAGTACTAGGAGGGGCTGGAGAATAGTGCTGTCATGTCAGTGGGAGCTGTAAATAATTACTGTGTGAGCCAGACTTGAGTCAGGACACTTTGACATACTCTGTAATCCTCTCAGGAATGATGGCAGATATTGTAATGACTGCATGATGCTTCCATTACGACTATCTAGTACGACTATGAAGCCAGCCAGAACTCCTACATATGTCATCATCCAAGGTCACTAATGTTCCAGGGGCCCTTACCAGCAGTAGCGGGGGCAAGCGACTGGGGGGTGGATTCTCGTATTAACCCAAATAGTCACCGGTATTTCCTGTTGGGTCTGGTTTGAGTGTGTTTCCTTGTGGATTTTATTTGAGGACAATCAGGTGAACACTGACTAGAAATAGAAAGATACATTTGAACAAGACAAATGCCTCTTGAGAAATGTTCCTAATTCCATTTGAAACTGCATTCTAAGCAACAGACTGCTTAAATGACTTTTTTGCCGAGACTGGTTATATAGCCACATAAATTTTGAAAATACTGAGTTAATAGAAGTTAAACAGGTTTCTTTAATTCTACATGGTTTGTTCTTTAATATGGTAATTAATATGCAGTGTCAGTCTCATTAAACAATACAGCACACATCATTTTCCACAGTTCAGTATTTGCATTATTAAAAAGTTAATTTATTTTCAACAGTTCATGAGCTTACTGAAAATTAAATAAAGTATATGACAATATTTTATATGCCCTATTTTTAATTTGTCCTGTGGTAGAATTAGTTTTATTAATATTAAATTAAGTTTTTAATAAATAGATTCTACTGAAATAGAGGCCTCCTTACACTGGTTTCTAGGTTCATCTTTTGTATTTTATAACCTCTGCTTTTTGCTGATTCTGTTTTGCAGTGATATGCATTGGTTTTTTGACTTGAGTACTGTGTATTTATGAAGTTAATTAACATTAGATTTTAAAATAAGAATTTTTAAAAATACCTTCAGTTTTTGAGAGATTTTAAAAAAAATAATATTTTTGCTTCACATGGCAAATTTTACCACTGCCTTATGAAAAGATTAATTTAAAAAACTAATACTGTGGCATTCCTTCTGAGACACCTAAGTGTTTCTTATTGGGATTTTTCAATTCTAGTTACTCTGCCATGGCATTATACAGATTTCTAAAGTGGAATAAAATTAAAATTTTGCTATTACTGCAACGAATCATAAGTAATTATGACCTTGATGTACACAATAATTATATATTTGTTATGATTTGTCTTACAAAAGAATTAGGATTAATCATCTATGTCTTAAACTTTAATTGCTTTTCAAGAAACAGCATTTCTTTTATAATTCTTTTAACCCAAGAATACACTAAACAAGTTGATGATACCATTTCTGGTTGCCACTAGGAAAGCCTCTGTATTGAAAGCCAAGTTTTGGCTCATGTTAAGACCAGTGTGATTGGCAGATACGTCACTTGATAACTCAGAATAAGAGGTGATTTAAGAGCCAAAAAAGGGGGTGCTCCACCTTGTATCATTGCATTACTTCCCTTCATATTTATTTAGAAACCAAAAATCATAAATTGAATTATGAATTTCAAGAGCTAATGTGCATTCTCTCTTAAAGGGAGAGCATGACAGTTCTTGAACCACCAGTTTGCAATTCTAAGAAAGGGAGTCGGCCCAGCAGCATGGCCTAGCGCCTTGAACACCCCAGGATCCCATATGGGCGCCGGTTCTAATCCCGGCAAGCCCCACTTCCCATCCAGCTCCCTGCTTGTGGCCTGGGAAAGCAGTCGAGGACGGCCCAATGCATTGGGACCCTGCACCCGCGTGGGAGACCTGGAAGAGGTTCCTGGTTCCCGGCTTCGGATCGGCACAGCACCAGTCCATTGCGGCTCACTTGGGGAGTGAATCATCGGACGGAAGATCTTCCTCTCTGTCTCTCCTCCTCTCTGTATATCTGACTTTGCAATAAAAATAAATAAATCTTTAAAAAAAAAAGAAAGGGAGTCGTTAATTCCAGAGTTTTATGTTTTTTTTGTGTGTAGGTTTGTTTTTTTTATTGTTCTACTGTCAGTTTGAATAGCACATACATTTTAGCAACTCATATTTTAGATAGTACTCCATATTAATTCTACTTATTTTAGGATGAACTCTATGAAAATAAAGTGATTCCACAAGGAGAGACAGCATAGCCTGTTTTAATGGCAATCTTGAGAGTCTCAGCTGAGAGCACATAAGGAATCTGTCTGTGTTGTTGTGAATGATGATGTTCAGCCATGCCTTGCCTGGTGGGATCTGGAATCCATGTGGCTCTGAGCGTATCTGCACACCGTGGGTACTCAGACCACCACCACGCTATCAGTGCTGGTTTTTTTTTTATCCCAAATAAATCTTAAGATACAGTTTCCTTTGTTTCCATATTTTTCTTCTTTTATTTACAAAAGGTAATTGAGTTGATCTAGTGTTATTCCTTCATCCCATAGCCCAGTATCATGCACGAAGTAGGAAAATTAACATTTATCTCTTAATTGAGAAATGAAATCTTTGCAATATTATTGAATATATTTGGGACAAACAATAAATGAAGTTTAAATTGGATTGTTCTTTCTAAGTCATATTACCTGCACATAATTTAAACGGCATTATTACAATGTTGAAAGATTTGTAGTCTTATTGTTATTATCTGGCGTAACATCAAGAGTACCCAAGAGTTTATTTGAGCACTGTCACATTGCTAAACAAAGTCCCACAGTTAAGACTTATTTGGCACGATTTCCTACGTATTTCAAAAGGACAAAATATGGTTTGTACTAGTTATTTTCCCCCAAGCTTCCTAACACTTATTTAAACATCACATTGTATCCAAATTAAACTAAAAGACTCTATTCATTCTCAGCTCCTTGGCTGGTGCAGCACTTACTCACAGATCCATTGACTAAGATTGATTATAAACTGCCCATGAGACCAGCTTCCATAGACTGGTCATTTGTTACCGAGCAAGTGAGTCACAATTCCCTCCACATTTGTACTTTACAACATAAAATAAGTTGTTTTTAATGACTTTCCCTGAAAAATACCTGCCTTTCATCTACAGACTGTCTTGATGAAATCTATTTTGCTGAACACTGTCCCTAAAGAAAGCTTTTATCCCTCATTATGCATTTCCTTTTATGAAGCCTTATCCTACAACGTTTTAAAAGCCAGAATCCAATCTAATTGAAGTCCCATAAAGTACTTGCATAAACGTAAACTCAGTATTCTGCATCAGCCTTTTCACCCACATCACTTTTTAAAAATAAAAATTTTCTACATTCCTGATAAATGTTATTCTATACCACAAAGCCATCATTAGTTCACTGTGGACCTGATTTCCAGCTCCTTGGAAAGGGATAAAATTCTGTTTTGCGAACCTCTGCTTCTTAGCTTCTGCGTAGTGCTTTATGTTTAATGAGTAGGCAACATTTTAAAATAAAATTTAGTTGCCTAACATTTTCATCAAAGAAATCTATGAAAACATCTTAGCAGGGATGCCACACACACACACACACACACACGCTGCTTGAAGCCAAATAATCAAGAACTGAAGCCAACCTGTCATTCAGCTCTCAGATGAGTGTTGGTGTTTCTTGTGCAATGACCTGTACACTTTGTTGTGGTGAGCTAAAAACTGTGGCATTTTGTCCATTTTCTCCTTTAAATGATATCTAGAGCAGAACGACTAAGTTTATGACCATCAAATCTTGTTCAAGAGCATATTCTTGAGTTTTGTAACTTTCTGATCAAAAAGAGCAGTGGGAAAGTGAATGAACATTGATTTTTTTTTTTTTTTTTTTGCTGCTGCTGTTTGTAGAATACTGTGCAGCTAATTGTTTTACATAATTCATTGTCATTTCATCTTGACCACAATCAAGATCAGACCTTAAATGTCTCATTAAAAAAAAAGTTTCAGTTATTTGTCCAAAGATGCACAGCTGGTGAAAAGAACAGCCAGAATTTGAACTCATCTGCGAATGACCACAAAGCCCACACTGCACTCTCTTATCCACTCTTTTCCCTTCAATTAATAACCAGATTTGCTTGTTAAAATCTACTTTTATGAGGGTAAACTGAAAATATTTAAAGAAAATTGAAGCCAATATAAGTAAGTTGTATTTATAGTGATAGAAAATAAGCAAATGACCATCAACTCTACAGAAAGAATCCATTTGTAAACAGCTGTTCATAGTTTAGTAATTCTGGTGTCAGTACACATCCTTCATCCTCAGCTCAGCTAACTTATTTCCTCTGTCAGTCTGTGCTGTAGACAACTTGAGGTATACAATGAATGCTGTTTTTGTTTGGATGAGAATCGAGAGACAGTAAGAACCTACTCTCTGGTCTTCCTCTCTGGGAGAGGTTGCTGTGATCAGTGGCTGAGTCACGTTTGAAGAGCCCATTTAGTTGAATGTAATTTGATCTTTTGCTTACTTGCTGTCTCCCTAGAAGCAGACCCCATTCTTCTCCAGAAATAGATCTCTCTTGGATTTATACATTGATCAGAAGCTGTACTTCCTAGACGTTTTTAGTAAGCAATTCTAGCATCAGCAACAACTGCTGAATGATAACGTAGCACAATTGTGTAGACCATGACCCTGGTCTATCTTGTCCATCTCCGATCATGCTTTGCCAACCCCCCGGCTTCTCATCTTGCTCATCTGCTGACCTTAAGGAATGAATCAAGTCATTTCCAAAATTCATTAGCTCCCAGTTTACAATTTTTCAAATGCACATAAGACTGCCTTTTGTTATATAATGAGGAAATCTACAGTGTGCCAATAGTTAATGGGCTGATACTGTTTGAGAGCTCTCCTTCATCTATTGTTATCACCATAATTCTGGCAGGAATTACATGAACATGAGGCTTACTGCTAAAACCACAGCTTTGTTTTCTTCTGTCTGATTTTTGAGAAACCCTAAGGGAATTTGGTAATTCTCCCCATCAGGAAGAATTGTAGTTGAAATGTGATCAAAGGGAAATTTAGGTTGATTATGAAGGCCACCAGCCAGGGCTGGGTCAATGATTGGCTCAAGTGTCTTTGTGTTGTGGGATGGAGAACTCTGTGATGTGCAGCTTTTAGAGTAGGGCTTTACCTTGTATGTGGGACTTAATTTTCTTTTTTGAGTCTCTTAAGTTTCCATTTTCTCAGTTACACAATAGAGACTATAGTTTTAAAACAGTTTATAGTTATCCTCTTCATAAATATGTATGCATTTACATATTACTTTGTCTTACATATAATAAATCTATTTTTACATTATTTGATTCAATACGTCACAGTAGATAATTTGATATGTAAGACCTTCATATTGTAACTATGACATGCAGTGTAAGTTAGCTGCTCGTAGCATGATTATTGGTGGTGATAAGAAAGATTTCAAAACCTGTTTAAAGAAAAGATGGAGGGCTCGGCAGCGTGGCCTGGTGGCTAAGGTCCTCGCCTTGATCCCATATGACCGCTGGTTCTAATCCCGGCAGCTCCACTTCCTCTCTGTCTCTCCTCCTCTCAGTATATCTGACTTTGTAATAAAAAAAAAAAAAGATTGATACAGTATTTCATTATAGTAATGCAAATTTTTATTTCAGGAATACTGGAAGTGTTAATGGGACATGATACTGTATTTCTGTGTCTCTTACGAAGAGCTGTGACTGTGGCTCCCAGGAAATGAGTTATCCTTTCAATCAATTGTCTTGATTTTGGTTAAGTGTCTACTATCTCCATAGCATATAGGTTGAAGTGAAGACAGCCTTCACTTGAGGCTTTCCACCCTAATCATTTTCAAAGTTGGAGAAAGCTACTCAATTGCTCACTTCTGAGCACATTCTGTATCTTGCAGCATGCATTATAGAATGACCTAGGGAAAGATTAGTAAACACTCTTAAGTCGTAACATATCCTGACTTGATCTCTGCATATCTGTAAGCATCCGGGGCGGGGGGGGGGGGAATGTGTGTTATGAAACAGATATTTTTCATGTTGAACTCTTGAATAAGGTATTTTAAACCTGCAATAAAAATAAATATTTGCCATTTTATTGGAAAGGCAGATATACAGAGAAGAGATACAGAGAAAAGGATCTTCCATCTATCTGCTGGTTCAGTCCCCAAGTGGCTGAAATGGCTGCAGCCAAACACCTACTGCAAAAGTCATGTTAATGGGTGTGATGCCATCAAGTAAGTTTCCCAGCAGTGTAGGTCAGGAAAAGCTTCAGGGAAAGCAGGATTGGTAGTGTATTTGTGAAGGCTGTGATAGCCACCCCGCCCCCCAGAGGGGTGGTTTAGGCAGCAGGTCTCCTTCCCTGGAACATGGCCACCCTCTCTGCAGGCATGACCCTCCTAGGAGGACACCTGTTCTTTTAGATTAAGGCCCACCCACCTCACCTCGTTGATCCTTAATGAGCATTCATAAATGCACTCTTGCTGAGGCAGCCTAGAGCTTCATCATAATAATTCTAGGAAACACAATTCAGTTGAGGAGAGGAACTTCTCCAGGAAAGACAGCCTATTGCATTCATTCTCAGTCTCCTCCTCCCCCTCCAAAACGAGAGTGAGCTAGGAAAGAGAGAAGAAGAGTAGGATCCTGTTGTCAGCCAGACACAGAAAGTGGGAGACTGGCCCTGGAGCTACCTTGGAAGCTGTGCAGAAGGGAAGGCCAGGCTGGGGAAGATGTGTTGACCTGACCAGCCCCTCAGTCTGCAAGCACACGGTTGGTTTGGCCTGCCTGCCCACTGTGTGCCCTCTCTCACCAAGTCTGTCACTTGGACACAGGTTCTTAGAGCCAATCATTTTAAATTCCGGGTAGTGTTGAAACATCAATGGAATGTAAATATTGTACCTGAAGTTACTATTTTTCTGATATCCAGGAACTGTACTTTTATCCAATGGTATGTGTAATATAAAAATAAATATAATTGTCCTCATTATTTGCTTGAAGCAGTGGTACTAATTCCTTGTTTAGGGTTGGATTTTCCTATATCCCATGGATGGCAATTTTTATGATTGTAGTAGGTACAAATTTCTGTGCTATTGGGTTTAGGGGATTTGTTTTCTTCCTTCAGAGTGCATTGAGCTTTGTTCCAGCAGGCAGTTCGTTTAGTGGCAAATAAGTGTGATCTGTTTTTAAATCCTTTCAGACCTTTTAGGGGTGTCGCCTGGAACTCTATGTCTTTAACAGGGCCTGGGCTTTGCAGGCAGGCGGGGCTGTCTCCTGCCTTGTGTCACCTCTGTTCTCACCCCTGTGCACGTGGAGCAGTGAGCCATTTGCCATCAGACCTTACAAAGTTTCCCTCTGTGCCAGTGCGCCTTAGTTTCCAGCTGGCAACTTAGGGTGACCATTTTGGAGGCTCATTTGTTTGTGCAGTTACTTCTTTTCCACTATTCAACTGTGAAATCCCTCCTTTCCCATAGCAACAGTCTAGCAGCTTGAGGCCACTGTGTTCCACGTGGACTCTGTCTTCCCTCCTGTGCCAAGGGCAACAACGTGCTCCCAGCTGGGAGACAGAGTGATGGAGGCAGCACTGTCCTGCACAAGACAGTCATTTCTTCCTAAGGAACCAGAAACAACTGTATGTAACACGAGTCTTAGATAAAATTCAATTCGATTTCTTAGTATGTATTTCATAGTTACTATCACTACACTTTTTAGGAACTTGTTACCAACATGTCAAAGATAAATCACAGCAACTTAAAACATTAGTGTAAGCTGCTTTCGTTGAAATCCCTTCCTGGGAAAGAGCAGTGTGTTAAAATCACTCAGTGAGGAAAGTGTTTTGAGAATGGTTTTACTAAAGAGGGCTTGTTTTCTGAGCTTTTGATGTCCTCGGGTAACAAAATCAACATTCTTCTATAGTTAATGAAAATAAGTATGGAAAAAGAAACAGGTGTTTTGGCAATAAAAACTCTTCAGAGCTTAAGTCATTAGGATGCCCTGTTTTCTTTATTATAATTACTGAAACAAGAGAGTTTGAATTTAATCTGTTGCTTCTGGGCTTGGAGAATGGGGTCTAGGAAGGGGTTCTGTGACCTAAATGATCAAGTTGAGTGGAATTACCCAAAGTTAGTATACTTTAAAATAATTTATTGTCTGAAAACAAAGTAGAAAACACCTGGAAACCTAGGAACGTGGTTATCATTATAGAAACAATGAATAAAATCATTGGAAATGATTTTTAGTTGATTGTATAAAAAAGTTTTCATTTACAAAATTCACAGATGTTAAAATTTAAGTTTATTTAAATGAACGTTAAAAATGTCCATGTGATGTATTACCTATAAGGAATGCTTATCTAAAATCACTATTTGACATACATTTGAAAAGGCTTTGTTTGATCAGAAAAGAAGCATTTATTATAGAAAAGATTGCGTAAAAATGTCATGGTTTTTCTCTCTCTCCCCAGATTGTCCCTCATAGCTTTTCTTCCTCTTCTTTCTGTATTTCCAAGCTCCTTCCTTCTGTTCCTTCTCTACAGTCACATTGCCTGGGAGAAATAGAATACTGTCTGTAGAATTACTAATTCTTAATGGATAACTATTTCTTTCACACTTAATTTCTGTAGATGAAAGTCAAGTTATTTCCTAGTGCTTCTCTCAGTTAATTTCTTCGCCTTCAGCCTTTTTTCCATTAAGTTAGGCATCAGAAGTTTCCCTCCTGCTGAGAACATTTGTGATTTTTAGTTTCTAATTAATAAACAGATATGGATGTGGACATGCAGGACCGTCTGTGTGTTTATCCAAGCAGTACCACAATCATAAACCCTTCCCTTCTGTTCTCTCCCAGCTGTGTTATGATAACCTCCCTGGTGTGATTGTGTTCCTTGGCTAAGATATTTGGGTAACCACTGTTGACAAATAATATACTCCTTTGTACAATTGTTCTCCTTTCACAGAACCATTTTAAATGCCAACTCAATTTTAATATATTGAACTATGAATTCAGTGTTGGCCTTATAATGAAAATCATAGACCTTTATTTAAATACTTATAGATAAATAAATCTGTTATACTTTTGCTGCTTTTGTTGATACCTGTGCTTGATTTTAAAAAATTTTCTTGTTGGTGTTTTCCTTGTTGGTGTTTTCACTCAAAATGATATTTGGGCTCTGATTTGCACCAGGTATTAGAATAATCTATCGTTCTCAATGTCACTTTACCACGGAAAAACCGTACATATCCAAATTGGGCCTACATGAAGCATACACTACTGGAAAGGTGTTTTTTCTGTAAGTCTTACTTTCTCAATATTCTCTCCATTTGGTGTGAAATAGTAACACCAAGTCACTGGTAGACATTCAGAGTATATCCACTTTAGTCTGTGGCTGAACATGAAAGTAACTGTTTTTTGTGTAAAAGCTTATTTTATGAGATATAGTAAGACAGATAAGAAACCAATAGAAGTAATTACTTATCCATCTCATAGATAGTTTTTCTGAATTGCACTTAGTAAAAGTATTGTTTTAACCATGTGTTTTGAGAGCTAGTTGGGACCTAACTAGCCTTGACATACCTGAAAATCTTTTTGAAATTCATTCCAGTTTTCAAGGAACATCTCTGGAATTTAGTCCCCTTGTTCCCTCACTAAGAATTGGCCACCTTACATCAGAAACACGTTAGCCTATTGTAAAGAAATTTAAGGAAGGACCAATGGAATCTTTTTCTCACAAGTGTTATTTCTCTCAAACATTATTCTAAACTTGCTGGAGACTTAACATATATATATTCAGGGAGTGAAGTGGTAAGTTCCCTCAAGGTCACGTGAACTCCGTCAAGTGCTTGTTCGCATGTGTGCTAAGGATTGCAGAAAACGTCTGGGGGCCATATTCCTAATCCTGGCTCATCCAGCTCACCTTATCATCGTACCATTGTGTTTTTACTGCTTTCATTGATTATGATTTTGATGCGCTAATGAAGGTGATAGTCTTTTCCTGGTTCCAACCACTTAAACTGGCGTCACTGTTCCTAATGTGCTTGTAGCATCACTTGAAAAATAAAATGAAATAATGTTTTTAAGAATATTTGTTTTTCACATATCCCTTGTATTATTTTTAAGAGAGTTAAAGCTTTATTTTATGCAACTTCTTCTATGTATGTTAGTTCCAAAAATCCTCTCTGTACTTGTCAAAAGTTTTGCTTTTACTAAAAGTTGACCAAAATTAAGATCAATGGAAGTTTCAAAAATCCTTAGAAATCTTTCCAAGAAAACTCTAATAACAGCCTTGCGTTGACAGAAGTTGGTATCTGATTCCTGTAAAACAATGGAAGCTTTATGTTGACTCTGCACGTTTCATGACCTCAGCCGCTGGTAGACTGAGAAGTCGTGTTTTTGTTGTCTGAAAACTCATTAACCATTGCAAGTACTTTCCACAGTTTGTTATTTTAAACAGCGAAATGACACAAATTGAAGAGTTAATGTTGCACTTTCATAAATTGCCTGTCCTCATCAATATATTTTGTTGTCTGTACTAACAGAAGTTGTACAGCAGTCATTGTTAATCTGTAATGTAGTAGTTCATATCGATGCAAAGTTATTTGAAGAAGGTATTTATTATTAATTAGTTAAATTGTCTGTAAGAATTTATGGTAATCAGTGAGTTTTGGTTGATCAGTTACTGTCTTGAACTAGGGGTGACTAACGGCAAGCTCAGCCCCTGCTCTCCTCAAGTTTATAAGCATGAGATAAGTGAGCAAGGTTGCCTGGAAACCAGCTACAAAGGTGATTGTGTACACTCCATTCAGATTTTCTGTTTGAGCTCACTCTGTAACAGTCTCACAGAATAATTTTTTTCCTTATATCAGTTTTCTCAATGAATTGCATTGTTTGCTTTTGGAAAATTCATTTCCTGGCCTTCTGATACTAAGGATTATGCTTTCAAAAGAAGTTTCAGGGCCTAGTGCAGTAGCTTAGCAGCTAAAGTCCTCAACTTGCATCTGCCAGGATCCCATATGGGTGCCAGTTAGTATCTTGGCTGCTCCACTTCCCATCCGGCTCCCTGCTTGTGGCCTGGAAAAGCAGTCGAGGACGGCCCAAAGTCTTGGGACCCTGCACCCATGTGGGAGACCCAGAAGAACCTCGTGGCTTTGGGTTGGCTCAGCTTTGGCCGTTGCAGCTGCTTGGGGAATGAACCAGCTGACGGATGGTCTTTCCCTCTGTCTCTCTAAATCTGCCTTTCTAATAAAAATAAATAAATCTTGAAAAAAGGAAGTGTATATACAAGAATGGAAATGATGTAAGAAAGGTGCTTGACAACAAAGAATAAATGAAGCTTTGCAGAATAGTTTGGAGAAAATAATAAAAGGTTGTAAAGCTTGTTCCTTCCTTAAAACTTTCAGAAACTTTGTAACTGTTAACGAGCTCCCAGTCCTTCAGACAAATAATTATGGATTACAAACATTTTGCATGCCCAGTGGTGTCTTCTTTATGATTTCCACTGTGGAAAACAAAAACATTTGCTGGATAACTGAAGATATGAATGAATCCCTTGTATTTAAATAACTAACTTCTCTTAGTGGCAACAAAACAAAACAAAATAAACTCTTCCCATGAAACTTAAATATATTTTGATAATAGGATGCCAAACTTCCAGCTGTTGTCCATACCCACAATGTCATGATACACTTGAATAGCAGAATGATGGACTTGTGGCTGTTGCTGAGGGACTAGACTATTGTAAAAAATAAAACAAAATTTTTTTGACTAATTACAAGCTGAGCATTGAACCCTTTGTAGGTTTAGAAATGCGCTTGCTATGATCAGCTTCCTTTTTCTCCCCTGGAGTCTGTGGTTTATCTTTAGCAGCCCACCCTGCCTGTGACAATAAGTGTATTGGATTTCCAAAGATGACCTCTCAGGTTACTCAGGGTCAGGGACTATTTGTCCTGAAGTCTGACTCCCGCTGTGCTGCTTAAGGGAGCAGTGTGGCCTGTGAGAAAATGTGGTACCTGGAAACACACACACACACACACACACACACGTTGTGTGTTTAGGGCTCTGCTAATTACCAGCTTATTTGGTGATTTCTGATTAATGGTTTAGACTACTGACCTTTCCTATAAGATGGTTATCAGTTATTCAGATTTGATTGTGAAACAAGGTAGCAATGGATTCCAGATTTTTAAAAGGGCTATTTGATGAATGGTGAGGGAACATAACGTTTGCTTATTCAGTCACATTAGAAATTTACTACCTCAAGATCTGCCCTTTAAGAGACTGCTGAGTGAAGTGGTTGGGACCAGTCTTATCTCAGCCTCTTTTCATGACTATCATTCAGGTGTCAGAAAGACACACTGCAGAGGCAGGAAGTCCCCAAGGCTTGGGGTGTTTGTTTTCCTTCGGAGAAGAGTTTGGTCTTGAAGATTCAAGACTTACTATTTTAGCTTAAAGTTTAATTATTTTTTGTTTAATTTTGATATCATTTGAAATCTAAAAATACTGTTGATTATAAATATTTATGAAACAAAGAAATGAATACAATAGCCAAAAACAGCCTTGGAAGACTGGGTACTCTATATCCATTACAGATGTAATTCTTTGGCAATTAGATTATTTTGAATTTGGAAAAATAGTAGTTTATCTTTTTTTAATTTTCTTTTTCATCTCTAGAAGAAGATCAAAAAGAAAGATAAAAAGGTTTTCATTTGACTTTGCAATAACATGTACGTTCTGCTAGTAACACTTTTAAGTGTAATTATTTGTAAATTGATTTACAAATAAATTGATTTATATTCAGTAGATTTATTTATAATTAGCTGTGTTTTGCTTTATTTTATCTCAGAAAATCATGGTTACATTTTCTCAACTGAGGAACCTTGGGATTCTGTAATACATCCAAAGTAAATGGCATAAATGCAAACACAGACTCATATGTTCTTATTCTCTACCTTTCAGCTGAAAACTTATGGCTAAGTAAGTTGTGATTAAAGAAATTAAGATGCACATCTGGAAATCAGAGTTCAGTCTTTATATTTCTGCGAAAGTATTTGATCAGATGTCCAGGAAGTAAATAAAGTGTGGGTTCTATTGAGAAACAACAGATAAACTATACAAAGAGAGTTGCAAAGTAATGTTTGAAAATGAATCATTCAAACTTTTAATTCTACAGAAAAAGGAAGATTTCTATGGCTTGGGATCCCTGGGGATGACAGAACAGTCAGGCTGAGCTGCAAGGGAATATTTAGATGTATCAATACAGAAAAGGACATTATGAACAGGAAGGAGGCAACACAGAGGAGGAATCTGTGCTAGCCTGGCCCCTGGGTGTAGACCACGTATCCTGCAATAGAAAGGAGGTGATGGTCACATGGTAGAGGGATTGTAAGGTTGGGCTAGAACATGCAGATTTATTTTTTTAGGCAGTGGAAAACCTTGGATGGTTTTTGGTGGTGGGAAGGAGTGCTATTTGCAAATAGCTCATCTTTTTCTCATGGCCCAGGCGCCTGATGGTCAGAACATCCTTCATGTTGTAATGCAGTGTAAGAGCCAAGTTGCTGTTGCCATAAGTCAGGTGTTTCAGGACACTGCTTTGCTTGCTTGCTTGCTTGGAGGCGTGGCTCCTGGAGTAAAGCATGTGTGTTGGCCAGCGGGAGGGAGAAGTAGCAGGCTCCATCCAGTAGTGTAGACTCTGCATGTCACGCTCGAAATCACACCAAGAGGGCAGAGGTCTGTAAGTACAATAGTGAGTCCTTGATACTACAAATTTTAAACTTGAAAATTTATTTTTGAAATTATAAAGATTTAAGGGCTTATTAGAAACTGAAGTTTCTCAGGTGGTTGAATTCATGGGATTTATGCAAATAGCTGGCAGCTTAGCCAACCAGTCATTTCGTTTTGACACGGAGTCTAGCCAGGGGAGCCAACACGCCCTTTCTCATGTCTCAACTGCCGCTGCCAAGATCCCGCAGTTTCTCTGTCAGACAGGAAGAAGTGTGGCTTTCTGTGGAGCCACCTTCCACAATAACAGGGTTTGTGCAGAGGTTCCCCATTTTCTAGACGCAGTGAACCTAATGAGAACTTGAAATTCGTCCCACTGCAATGCCAATCAGCATTTTAACTGCAGTAAGTGAACTGGCAATAATTCCTTTTTCTTTTGTTTTCTTTTCTTAAAGCAAAAAAGAAATTATGTTGGAAATACTGAATCTGCCTTTGCAATAAAAATAAATAAATCTTTAAAGAAGATAAAAGAGTAAATAGTTCCCATGGAATATTCTTGCCTGTTCATAAGTGGTGGTGATGGAAGAGACAGGGTTTGGGGAGGGGATGAGGGAAATCCCAGCACCTATAGAACTGTATCATGAAACAGTGATGATAATATTAATAAAACAAGTGTTGGGAGGATATGTAAATTAGTGGGGCTCTTTTATATTTTATATTTTTATTTCATACATCTGCTCATATAAGTAACTTTCACTGACATCCTTCATATGCCTTGAATTTAGCAATAGGCACACATTTTTATCATGGAGTATTCTGATCACTAAGCCATCAGTTATCAATTGAAGTATGAATAACAAAACTGCGCCTAATGAGCATGTATTTCTGAATTCCACCAAACTGCTCCTGCTCTGTACATTCTTGGTTCTGTATTAGAGTCACCTGAGTTATAGCTCACACCAACTAATACACGTTCAGTTACAATGTATTTGAGGTAATTGGCATTCTTTATAACAAATGGCATGTTTCCATGTTGCACAAAGAATATCCATTTTGGTTGACAGTTTGTAAGTCATCATTTGGAACTTTGAAAAGAATGGCAGAACTCTTTGCACCTTCATTTTTTGAGTTTATATTTTAATTTAAACTTTGTACTATTTCTCCCAGATATCCTCCATGACATTAAATATCATCTTTTCTGTTATTTGTAAATCCATCTGTAACTGAAATACTTTTACCTACAATGCCTCTGGCTAGTCTTGTTCATAGACAAAATTATACCTGTAACAGTAGTAGTCATGTTATAGCTTAAGAAAAGCAGAAAGTGTTCAACCTAAATGTGTTCAGAAAGCCTTCCTGTTTTCATTTACTCTGGTTTGCGCCTAAGACATTTTTTTAGGCATTAGTAAAATAAAGTCCAAGAATCCTAGTGGAACTTTATGCCTTAATAACTTAGATAGTTATGGAAGGTAGAATATGCTTTGATGGGTGTTCACTTAGCGCTTTATCAAAAACTAATTTATCTGCTGAGGAACAGCCTTTTAAATTGTCCTGATAATTAAATATAAGAGCAAAGGCAAGACACTTAATTTCTCTAAAGCAATAAGTTCATAGGTTCTGGGGGAGAAAAAAAGCAGTAGTTATTATAAAGAAAAAAAACAATCAAGATCCGAATTTCAAGAGAGTGATAAATTATCCGTTGTGCTCAAAATGATCAATTAGTGTGGGCTGCGCGCAGAGGACCCAAGCTGGAGCCGCTTCTGCTAATGATGAAATGTACACAAAGGCACTGATTCTGCAGAGCTGCACTAAACAGTGGAGCTCATGGGGAAAAGCAAAGCCTGGTCAGAACATACCAAATCCACACAGTTCTGTCATTGTTGATGGGTTTCCAGTTACGGTCCTCAGTTAATACTAGCTCCATTCACTCTCCAGCAGCACTTGTACTCAGCAGTGGAGTCAGCCGATTCTGCAGCATACTGTCTCTCCAAAGAGATGTCAACTATCGCTTGTGCTTAATTCTAAACACTCCATCCGCATCCAAAAATCAAATTCAAGATACAG
Organism: Ochotona princeps; assembly: GCF_030435755.1. Classification (NCBI taxonomy): domain Eukaryota; kingdom Metazoa; phylum Chordata; class Mammalia; order Lagomorpha; family Ochotonidae; genus Ochotona; species Ochotona princeps. Next base: position 3,904,186 of record NC_080859.1, read on the forward strand.
AGAGAAATGCTTTCATATCTTCTTTAGCCACAACCACAGCTTCAGCAGAGTATAAGCCTCTTCAAAAATAGAGAGATACAGATCTCTTTCCTTGGAAAGCCAAATTTTTACTACATTGAAAAAAACTATTGTACTAGACATATGAAAATTACGTATAT